>NC_091804.1:41000000-41352500 GCF_041296235.1 Equus asinus
ATTATTTAATGATAATACACAGAGCATCTAGCACTGTGTTGGCTCATCATGAGTCACTAAATGTTAGCTGTTATCTTGGAAAATCATTATTGCCATTTATTTAGTAAATATTTATTATGCACCTACTGTGTGCCAGGTACTTCACTACGTATTGGGGTCTAATGGTGGACAGAGTTCCTGTCCTCATGGAGCATGCTCCCTGCCAGTGGGAATGATGCACAGTAAGCAAATAAGGACACAGATGAGCCTTTCATTACAAGTGAAAACTGTCAATACAACGAGGCTCCTGTGAAAGCACTGACTTAACTGCACTTTGGGAGGAGGACGGTACCTTACTCCTGGGATCTGCAGGAAGAGGGGTGGGAAGTGGGAGACAAGAAATTTCTAGATGGAATAGAGAGACTGCGGAAAGGAGCTGAAGTGCGCTGCAGAAACAGAAAGGTTTGTTTATATTCAACAGCCTCTTTCATGCTGGGCACTGACCTACGTCAGGGCTTCTAACGTCGGCACTGCAGACCATTTGGGCAAATCAAAATCCTGTGTTTGTTTTCTCAGGGTGCTCAGGATACGACACATTTCAAACATGAGATTGCCTATTTGCCATGTGTGGCAAGGTGCTGTCTCTGAACTTTCTTTGTAATAATACTTGCGCTTGACTTTGAAGCCAGTTATTTAAAGCAATCACTCCAAAGCCACTGTGGAAGATGCACACTGGGGAAGAGTAATCTTTTGGCAGTCCTTGGCTATAAGTTAATTAAGGTGAATCTGGATACTGTCCTGTAGCGCTCCCTCCTAAGAATATCTCCAAAGATTCCTTCTGTTCACCCGCTCCCTGACCGCCGAGTGTCTGTGATTGCAAGTTTAAGAAACCCTGATCTAAACCAACATCCTCATCTTACCTGAGGATTCTTAGTTCCAGAGACATTGTAAAGAGCCGGAGCCCTTGAAAGGAGTTAATGAGATAGCAGGTACTAGAATCTAAGGACTCTTGGCTCCACTTCAAATTCACGTTCAGATTTTCATGTTGTAAAATATGGGCCCAACCTGGGCTGGCCCAGTGGCGTAGTGGTTGAGTTGGAGCGCTGAGCTTTGGCGGCCTGGGGTTCGCTGGTTTGGATCCCAGGGGTGGACCTAAACAGTGCTCATCAAGCCATGCTGTGGCGGCACCCCAGATACCGAATAGAGGAAGGCTGGCACAGATCTTAGCTCAGGGCCAATCTTCCTCACCAAACAAAAATAAAAATAAGACCACCCCTGCTCAACCACAAAGCTACTTCAGTTACAGAATTAATCTGGCTATAGTTGAGTTGGTTGAAAAGGAGTTGGGCTTTACTGTAAAAAGTGCCAACTTAAAAAAAGATGAACTGTAAATGAGAACTACAGTAACAAAAATGGAACTCAGCAAATATGAAATGAGAATTATAAATAACATCATTTAGTAGCTACACTATATGGAAAGCCATTATGCAATCTATTATTTTAATTGACTTGTCATATTTTGGAGCAGAGAATGTTTTGCTCTATTTGCAAAAATGCAGTTTTTAAAAAGTACATCCTAAAATAACGGAGAATGGATAGGTAGATTATTTTCTTTTTGATTTCCAATGACAGTTGGTAAGGTTGAAGCCAATGGCTTGGTCTTTGTCACAAACACTGGGTTGTTTTTCCATCCAGCTTGGTGAGGAGAACATCTTTCTGGGACAACAATCCATCCTAAAGGGAAGATGAGGCCTGGCTGCCTGAGGTGCCCCCCTCCGGGAGCTCCCTGTGGTCTGTGGCATCTTGGCTTGAATCATCCTTCATCCTTCAGTGAAGCAGTGCGATTCCTCCCTTCTTCAGGTAGGATGATTCCCAAATGCAGGAAGTACCACCCCTCCCCACTGAGAGCTAAACACTGAAGCAGATTTACTGAGAAGCACATTTACTGACCTCCCCTTCTTGAGACTCATTTAAATTTTCATGTTAATGTTAACTCCTAATCTTAGGGGCCAGGGCAGGGCCTGGGGCAAGGGTTGGCAAACTGGGGCCCAACGTCTGTTTTTGTGTGGTCCGTGAGGTAGGAAGAGCTTTTACATTTTTTTTTTAAAGATTTTATTTTTTTCCTTTTTCTCCCCAAAGCCCCCCGCTACATAGTTGTATATTCTTAGTTGTGGGTCCTTCTAGTTGTGGCATGTGGGACGCTGCCTCAGCGTGGCTCGATGAGTGGTGCCATGTCCGCGCCCAGGATTCGAACCGACGAAACACTGGGCCGCCTGCAGCAGAGTGCGCGAACTTAACCACTGGGCCACGGGGCCAGCCCCGAGTTTTTACATTTTTTAAAAGGTTGAAAAAAAAATAGTATTTTGTGACACATGAAAATTACATGAAATTCAGATTTCGATGCCCATAAGCAAAGTTTTCTTGGAACACAGACACACCCACTCCTTTACATGTCGTCTGTGACTACTTTCACGCTACAGTAGCAGAGTTGAGTAGTTGCAACAAAGACCATGTGGCCCGCAGAGCTGCAAATATTTACTATCCGGCCCTTTACACATAAAGTCAGCTGAACTCTGCTCCGGGGCAAGGGTCTTCAACTGAGGTTCTTGTATTTTGGGAATATACAAAGATTTTTCAAGAGGTGCATGGGCATGATTAAGGAAATCCAGACCCTCAACTTTCATGTGTACTTTTTCCTAAAATTGATCCTCTAAGAACACACCCAGAAGGTAGCTCACTTTAAATAATCCATACTAAATCAGTGCATGGAACTGTAAAATCTCTGGGACGCACGCACAAAAGGACAGAATATTGGAAATGGTGGTTTCAGTGTTAAAAAGGTAAATGCTCCATGACTGGGAAAGAAATCTCAGGTGGATTGTAGTTCTTTGCTTTTAAAAAAATTGACCCAATTAATTATGATTGATCACTATGTGATTTTTCTGGCATGTAATTCAGAAGGAATTAAAATAACGGAGAAGCGTTGCTGTAACAATAAAATGTCCACTTCTATATCCTTGTAAAAATTAATAAAGGGAAACCTCATTTAAAATGGAGTCAAGAGGGGCCGGGCCCTGTGGCCGAGTGGTTAAGTTTGCGTGCTCCGCTGCGGCAGCCCAGGGTTTCGCCGGTTTGGATCCTGGGCATGGACATGGCACCGCTCGTCAGGCCATGCTGAGGCAGAGTCCCATATGCTACAACTAGAAGGACCTGCAACTAAGATATACAACTATGGACCAGGGGGGATTTGGGGGAGATAAAGCAGAAAAAAAAAAAAAAAGCTTGGCAGCAGTTAGCTCAGATGCCAATCTTTAAGAAAAAAAAAAAAAGATTGGCAACAGTTAAAAAAAAATAAAGGAGTGAGGTGGCCAGAAGGAGGAGCTCCCAGGGAGTACCATGGGAGGTCAATCACAGCAAAGATAGTCATTTGCAAACCCCAACAGAAAGGAGTTTCAACAAGAAAGAAACATCAATTACAGGAAGAAATGTACGTTGTATCCCAAATAGAAATCGACTACCCCAGCAACTCAGCCAGTGAGAAACCATCACCATGAGGCACTCTTGCTTTTCTCCAATGGACTTTTGTTCAAAACAACCTCTTGCAATTTCTTCCTTTTCCCTATAAAATAGCATCTTTCACTTTGATCGCTGGACTTGCTTATGACTTTTGCCACAGCATGCAGGCCCTAACTTGCAATTCTTTGTTTTTTCCTGGAATAAACTCATTTTGCTGGTAAAATAACTGGCTGTTTTATTTTTAAGGTCAACAGTCTTTTCTATGTGAATGAGACCTCTCAAAGTTTATATCAATAAAAAAAAAATTGGGAATATAACTGAAAATTACCTGCATGTCATTCTAGCAGTTGGTAAAAAAAAAACTTTTTTTAAGTGATATTAATCAAGGATATGTAAGCTGATTAAAAATTAGGCCTATCTATCTCATTAAGATATGCATTAACAGTAAAATTTTGCTTATATTTAATAACTATTTATCAAAATGTGTAATATATTTACATTATCTACAAAATAAAAAAATTATTTCTAATGCTAATTTGATGCAGAAGAAATGTTTAAATCTTGGAGCCCTATGGTCATAGGGAATAAAAAAACGTAAATTTCAATTTACATAACCATAATTTTGTTGCCGAGAATTAGATGAAATGAACAACAAAAAATTTTCAAGCTTAATAATGTTTTCTATTTTTAAGTCCCTCCCTCTATTCTGGAAGCTTCAGGGACTGATTCTCTCAACTGATTGGCCGAGGCGAGAGACCTCCCCAATTTTTTTCCTGGTAACACTGCCATTTGGTCTCAACTTTGCTGGTCACTGGATCTAGGGCATCCAAGAATTGGATCAGATCAGTCTATCTCCACTAGAATAAAATTTAAAGATTCCTGAAGAGAAAAGAATCCTATGTTCAAAGGTATCGCTGATCTGCCAAGAGAAAAGAAATACCATGTCTGTACCCTTTCTGAGGAGTATACGCAAGAAATTACTCTAACTGAATAAAGATAAAATCAGAGTAAAGATGTGAAATAGGGGAAGAAGAAAAGTATAAGAGATTATGGTAAACAATGAATATTGTAATCTTGGGTTCAGTCTAAATGGGTGATGGTAATTTGGGAATTATAAAGTACGAGACATAATATAGGGCAAAAGTTCACAAAAGCCTGGAAATAAACTCGTGAGCTCTCTCTGCAAAACTCAGGATTTGGGGAGGGAGGGGTGTAGAAAGAGATGAGGTCCAAGTCGTCCTCTTACGTGGGGGGAGATTTAACGGAAGGTTGGGGCACAGTTAATATTTCTATTTGATGTAGCAATAGAGAAATGTAAAAATTGTTAAATCTGGAGAGTAACGATTAGCAGAATGGAGACATACAGAAGAACTTTCGAGAGCAAAGGGAAAAGTTGGAAAAGGAGAAAGTCACAAAGTTTAATAAGTGGCAAATATTAAGACAGAAGCACATAATACTAAGTATTTGTTATTATGATAAATGTACACATTTGAATTCTTCTACCAAAGACAGAGAAGCTGGTAAAGAAAGACATTAAGCAACAGAGTAAGCAAAGATAAACCAGGCAAATGTAATAAAATTTAAAATAGGACATAGAACATTGTTATGAGACAAAGGGTAATTTAAGGTCAAAAGCTATTAAATGGAAAGGACATGTGTATAAAATGTAAAACTGACAAAGAACATATAATAGCCACAAACTTATATTCATCAAACAACATATGGCAAAATATAATTGAACAAAACACCCTAGTAATTTAAGAAAAGCTTGATAAAAAGGCACAATGATAGTGAGAGGTTTAAAAATACTTCTTTCAAAGTTTATCAAGTAGACAAAAACTACGAGAGGTTTCAAAGAAGGGAGTAACAAAGTCAACATGCTCGATTCATAGATATCCATCAGGCATTTCAAAAACTGGTCATGTACATGGCCATGAAGAAAACTAATAAATTATAAAAAGCGTATTATTTTACAGGTCACATTCTCAGACCAAAACCCATGAATATCAGAAACCAAAAATCAAAATTAGTTTCACAAATTGTAACTACTTGAAAAATAAGAAACGTATATATAACTTTATATAACCCTCAGATTCTATCTTCCCACCCACCAAACCAATCCACCCACTGTAACCTGAAACCTGAAATAACCATAAACCTGAAATAACAAAGCATGTAGAAATTTATGAAAGAAGCACATTTTATATAAAAATCTATAGGAATATGGATGTCATGAAAATGTTTGAAAGACTCTGAAATAGGCAAAAAAGAATCCTGAGTGTCCTGGCAGTTCCCAGCTCTGGGTTATCTGATTCTAGAAGAGTGAGTGCCTTTCATTGTTTTTGAGATATTTTACAACTTTGTGAGTTATGGAAACATATAATAACGCAAATAGCTTGTCCACAGGAATGCAAACAGACTTCATCTGGTGGAATGTAACTGATTATTACCCTGGAGATACTGACCCGTTTTGCATGTCTGTAAATTCATTTCAGCATTCCTGATTGCCTGTGTAAGTATGCATTCGTTGAATTCTCCTCAAACCTGTGGTAACATCTTACTGATCCTCATTACATAATGAGTTAAATAAAATCTCTAACACATGTTCATTTTACATTTGTAGGACAGTCACAGTTTTAACTTTTTAAAAAATTCTATTTTGAGCCAGCTCTGATGGTCCAGTGGTTAAGGTTTGGCATGCTCTCCTTTGGCGGCCTGGGTTTGGTTCTCGGGCATGGAACCACACCCCTCGTCTATAGTAGCCATGCTGTGGTGGTGGCTCGCACAGAAAAACTAGAAGGACTCACAACAAGAATATACAACTATGTACTGGGGCTTTGGGGAGAAAAAAAGAGAGAGGAGGATTGGCAACAGATGTTAGTTCAGGGCGAATCTTATCCAGCAAAAAAAAGTTATCTTTTAACATAGGTGAGGTTAGAATGGAAAATAGATGCATTACATTCATTTATTATTAAAGGCTGAAAATAAGTAAACACAGGAAATCAGAATCACAAGATAAACGGAAAGAAAAGCAGGGGAAAGAATAAAGATGAAAGACAAAAGCTGAAATGAATAAAATGGAAGGGGGTAGAGGAGGAATAAATAAAAGGAAAAGCTTTACTTTTATTTTTATACAAATGATAAAAAAGATAAACTCTTAGCAAACTACCTAAGGAGAAGACTGAAAATACAAACCCCCCCCCAAAAAACCAACAGTAATAAGAAAATTACTAATTACTAATTAGTATCACTAATTACTACTAAGAAAATGCCAAAGATTTTAAAATAATATTAGGAGAATGTTAAATAGCATTATAGGGTTACAGATTTGAAAATTTAGAGGGAAATGAATGATTTTTTTCTTTTGTAAAATATAAATTACCAAAATTGATCCAAATGAGATCTAAAAGATGAACAGACTGGGAATTACAGAAAAAATTGGAAAGTTTGTTAAAGATGTTCATCAGCCTAGATAATAAACAGATACTTCCTGAGATACTCAAATTATTGCTGGTCTCTGAAAAAGAAGGAAAGAGCCCCAATTTACTTTCAGAGTAGTATAACCTAAAATGAACAAAGAGGCAAAAATCAGACAGAGCACAAAAAAAACTAGAGATCAATTGCACTTATGCAGATAGGTGTAAAAATGTCAAGTAAATTACTAGTAAATGAGATCCAGCAAAGTATTGGAAGAATTATCCACACGACCAAGAAGGTTTGCTTCCGGAACACAGGGTGATTCAGTGCCAGGCTATGTCCTACCCTAATTCACCACATCAGCATGGTGAGGTGCAAAACCCAAATAGTTAACGTCGAAAGATACTTGATAAAATTCAGCAACCCACTCGGATAAAAACTCTAAGTAAAAACTAGAGGAGAAGAAAATGACCTAAGAACTATAAAAACCACCCCTCAAAGGAGCAGTGCACATCACATGAACTTGGGAAATTCTAAAGTCATTCAAATTAACATCAGAGATGCAATGAGGATGCAGCTGGATCAACCATCGTTTGCAGGCTCCAGCTAATGCAGTTGGACAAGAAAACAAACGAAGAGTATAAATACTGCAGGGGAAGAGAGAAAACAACCCGGCAATGAGACGGCTGTATCATAACCAGCATAAATCAAGTTCATCAGAGACCAAGAGTTTCTAATATACACTTATTGTCGATTAACAAGAATTTTTCACTAAGGTAGTCCACTATACACAAATATACAAATAGAGCTATTCTTTGTGTTTGCAACAAATAACTGTTTTAAAATGGAAAAAATCTTATTTATAATTACAATAAAATTACATCATAAAATATAGGCCTTATATAATAAGAATAGATTATATATGAAGAAAACTATATAATTTTATCAAATAATGTTTACAACAGGATTTGAATAAAGGTTTTTGGGTGGAAGGTTTAACAGTTTTTAAAAAAACATTCTTTTTATAAGTTGATCTATCACATTGATGCAATTTTAATCAAAATCCTCAAAAGATTTTCTTTTTGGAGGAGGATAACATGACAGTTCATTTGGAAAAATGAATATCTAAGAATTGCTAAGAAAATTTTGGAAAAGAATAGCTGGGGGAAGCTTTGTAAGTCTAAAGGATACAAAAGCTTAGCTTAATGCTAATACAATAAAATATGTGATGCTGGCAAACCAGAGAAGCTAGAAAGATCAGTGGGACAAAACAGAGATTCCAGAAATCGATCCAAGTATATTTGGGAACTTCATCTAAAGGTGAAATTAGGATTTCAGTTCGGAGGAAAATAATATGTTATGTAACAAATGGCCCTGGTCTATGTGGGCAGGCAAACTCTGGTATCACACATATGTAAATATGAATTCTTGCTGCAGTAAGATGCTAACTAAAAAGAAACAAACAATAAAAATATTAAAGAAAAAACCTATCTCAGGGAAGAGGGGACTTCCCTAGAAAACACAGGAGCTACAAATGAAGCAACAGAAGAAACCGACTGCATAAAAAGAGTTGTTTTCACGTGGTAAAGCACCACAAGGAAAGTGAAAAGACAAATGACAGGAAGGGAGGAAACTCAGCAACAGGTGACAGACATGGTGTTCATATCCCCAAGTTCCCAACAACCCAAGGAGAAAAATGAGGCAGTATGAGTTAAAGGTTCATAGACGAGAACAATGCAAATGATCAACAAGTCTATGCAGAGATGCCACAGAAATGCAGATCAAAACACCACCTGGGGAAACGCACAAAGAGCAGATAAACCATTTCACTCATCGGACTGACAAAACTTCAAAGATTGGTAATACCCAGGAATGGCAATAGTTGGAGCCCCCACCAAAGATGAGGCTACCATTTTGAAAAAGTGATCTGAGTCTATGCAAGTACAAACTATGGAAACTTGTTGAAATTCCCGCAAGCACAGCCGAATATGAGGAATTATGTAAGACATTGACTGCGGCAGTCTGTCATGGTAAACAAACACAAAAGCAACCTAAATATGCATGAATAGGGCGATGGTTGATAAAGCTTGGCATATTCATACTACTACTTTTTGCTTAAAAAGTTAGGGATAGCCGTACTGCCCCACAGCACTGTTAATAAACGGGATAAGAGCAAGTTGCAGAGAAATGGACATAGTGTGACACACCTACTACAAAAATAGGAAAAAAGCCCTGTCCGTGCTGTTTTTGGAGTCTATGTACGTTGGTATGAACACAGGGAAAATTAATATTACTTACCTTGGGTGGGGTTAGGCTAGGCAGGGCTGAAGATTACTGACGTGCTTTTTGTATAATTCTGTAAGTTTATTGCAAGGAACAAGTTTTGCTGTTGTAGTTTGTAAAGACAAAAATCCAAATATGCACAGCGTGTATGTATATGCATGACTGTGTGTGCGCGTGTCTATGTAGGTAGGGAGGGCGGCAGCTAGGTGGAGATATAAAATACAAAAAGAAACACAACATATAAAAAGTGTGCCCAACTCAACCCCAACCGTATAACTGGAGTGGAAGACATTCATACATAAGCACAGGAGAAGAGATTAGAAGGACGCCCATTCAAAGTGGCTACAATGTTTACACTGGGTAGTAAGATTGTTAGTGCCTTCAATTCTTTCTTAATATGTTTCCCATTATTTTCTACCTTGAATACACATTACATTCATAATCAGGAAAAAAATCCTTTCACAGTTGAAAAGGAGGGCACTCTGGGAAGAAAGATGTAGAAAACAGGTTTGTGACAATAGAAGTTCCCCAGCTAAAATGCAGTCGCTGAAGAGTTTCCTAAAGAGCTACAAGCAATAATTCTAAAGCAATGAAATTATTAAAATACTAACAGGGGCTGGCCCCGTGGCCGAGTGGTTAAGTTTGCGTGCTCCGCTGCAGGCGGCCCAGTGTTTCGTTGGTTCGAATCCTGGGCGCGGACATGGCACTGCTCATCAAGCCACGCTGAGGCAGCGTCCCACATGCCACAACTGGAAGGACCCACAACGAAGAATATACAACTATGTACCGGGGGGCTTTGGGGAGAAAAAGGAAAAAATAAAATATTTAAAAAAAAAAAATACTAACATACACACACTGTAAGCCTTTTCAATTTCTTACCAAACCATAGTTAATGGCTCATTATTACTAATGCCGATATGGAAATAAAGAAATCCTGGCAAAGAAAACACAGCGAGTTATCAGACTTGTGTTCAAACATTAAGGGTCAAAGAAAGGCGACAAAGCCGAGTTGTAACTCTTCATCTATTTCTTAAAGGAAGTGGACTCTCCATTTCCGGCAGGCAACCCTCAAGGTTTCCAGCATCACCATCTTGTATATTTCCTTGGTTTGTTATTACTGTAAAAAAGTGAAAAATCATGGGGCCAGCCAGGTGGTGCAGCGGTTAAGTTCGCACGTTCCGCTTTGGTGGCCCAGGGTTTGCCGGTTCGGATCCCGGGTGCCACAGCCATGCTGCGGTAGGCGTCCCACATATAAAGTAGAGGAAGATGGGCATGGATGTTAGCTCAGGGCCAGTCTTCCTCAGCAAAAAAAGGAGGATTGGCAGCAGATGTTAGCTCAGGGCTAATCTTCCACAAAAAAAAAAGTGAAAATCATGTATTTATGTGAAAGGGAGCTGATCTGCATGAGAATTTTAATTAAATAAGTTTGCATTAGGGAAGAATAGAAGTGGTGGCAACTCTGGTAAAAATGTATCTCTATGTTCTCATAACATTTTAAATATGCTTCTTTCACAAGAGTAACCTCCCCTCCTCACCAATCGTTGCTGACCCTGTGAGAGCAGGTTTCACTCACTCATGATTTATGAAGAGCCCAGCACGAGTTGAAGATCAGGCCAGAGGCTGGAAATCAGAGCGATTAGGACTCTAGCTCATGTCTTCGGGTATAAACGGGTAATTCTAGTGCGCTCTCTGGCGCCACCTACTGATAAAACAGCATTTCAATTCAAAACAACAAAATTTTAATTTCCATCTTTTCAATATAGCCTATGCTTTGGAAAAACCTAGGTGCTTTTCCAGTCGCACTCGTCTGGACCCTGGGATTGCACATATATTAATATCTAAAACAATGGCATCCTAGGACACCCTGTCCTAAAGGTGCGCAGGAACTTGCATCATATTTGCATCCAAACAGAAATGTCAGGTTCGTGAGTCTGAAGTTTCAAAATGAAAACAACTGTTGGGTCACTTCAGGCGCCACACATACGGAGTTGTTGACTGTGAACGAGGTAAGTCGTTTGTATAATATTTGAGTGAGGACTAAAAACCTTTGCTTCTCCAAGTTCTCTTGAATTATATGATAATTCACACCCCCTCCATCCCAAATTATATCATGACTGTAAAGAATCATTAACATTCAGTATATTGTAGTCATGTAACAATTTATTAGGAAACTTTTCCATTTTTGCTTATTAGCACTAAACATTTTCATGGGGGTCAAATATCCATGTAACATTATGTAGAAAATGGTCCTTCGTGCCAATAGGTTTGTATCCACGTACGAAAACACGAATACCCGAAACTGGGGGGCATTTCAGAATGGGGACTGAAAGAGGCTGGGAAGTACCATCTGCTACACAAATGGAATGAGGTGGGAAAAACCTTTATTATAAGAGTTGCAAAATCAAGTTGGAAACAAACAAATGTAGTCACTACTCAACGCATTTAATTCCAGACCCTCATGGGAATCATCTTGGTAATGTTTAAGATTCTACAACAGTTATAACGTGGCGGGTCAGAGGTGGTCTCAAAGTTATTACAGCGTTAAAAAATTAGAGTAAGCAGTATAAAATTACAATTTATTACGGGGTGGGGGGTGGACAACGGCTCACGACAGTCCTTAAAAAACATTAAGAGCAAACCTCTTAGAGAATTCTATTTATGATCTCTTTTTTGTCACTCCTTTTTTCCCCTGTCTTTTGCTTTTTTAAGTACTAATCTGGTATAGAATCTGCTGGACAGAGCAAAGTTGGGTGGGCTCCTCCTTGAATGATGGAGTAAGTCTGCTTGGGTAATTCTTGCTGGGAAGAAGAGGAAAATATAGGTGGAGCGGTGGTGGCCACGGCAATGTTCTGGCCTCCGTCGCTCACCACAGTCACCTCAGCTGTCCCCTCCTGAATCAGAGCGTTAAGGCCTTCAAAGTCAGTGCAAGTAATACCCGAACTGGTGATGAAAGTCTGGCTGCCAGAGCCTTCCTGGGGGCCCCCCGGGGCTGTGGGGATGAGAGTCTGGTGCACAGTGGCTCCATCAGTCTGGTCATGAGTGGTCAGCAGGACAGCTGGCTGGGTCATCGCGCCTGCCTGGCTTGGACACCCAGAGGACTGAGGAGAGGCGATCAGATTGACCGGGCGCAAGATCTGCAGCCGGCCGTTCCCTGGGAGTTCCTCCGGGTTCTGAGCCACCAACGCGGGTGGTACGATGTTCACCGCAGCAGCCGCAGCCTGGACGATGGTGTTCGCCTGGGGCACTTGATGCCCCACGATGATTTTGACTCTCCCCTCGCTGAACTGGGGCACTTGGCCGGGCTGGAGGGGTACCTGGAGGTGCCCCACAGTGAGGGGCGCGGTGGGCTGCTTGCTGGGGTCGATCTGAAACTGTAGGACGGTCACATCCGAGTTCTTATTCTCATTGTACTCACTGTGCTGCCTCTTGTGGCTGCGGAGCGAGTCCTCCCGCATGAACGAGGCATCGCACGTGTCACAGTGGAAAGTCTTCTTGGCGTCCAGCTTGGCCACTTGCCGGCTGCTCTGTCGGCCCGTGTCTTTCCTCTCCAAGGCCTCGTTCTTGACCATGTCCCCGTGGAACTTCTTCATGTGCTTGCTCAGGTTGCTGGGCTGCTTGGTGTCAAAGCTGCAGTAATTACACTTGAAGGGGCGGTCGGTGCAATGGATGCGCTCGTGGATGCGCAGGGCGGCCTTGCTGGAGCAGGAGTAGCTACACTCGGAGCACTTCTCGGGGTGCTCCGACTGGTGCACCCGGCTGTGCTTGCGGAGGGTGGCTTTGCTGTCACCCAGGAAGTCGCAGTGCGGACACTTGAAGTTATTCCCGCTGTGCTTGATGCGGATGTGCGACTTGAGGTTTCCCTTCATGGTGCAGCGGACATTGCAGAACTCGCACTTGAAAGGCTTCTCTCCCGAGTGCACGCGCATGTGCCTTTTCAAGTCCGAGCTGATTTTGAACTTGGCGCTACAGAGCCAGCACTGGAAGGGGGCGTCCCCTGTCAACACAAGGTGAGTTTCCATAAGAACAGGCAGGCAACAATCACAGCGGATCCCCCCGAAGCACACACCAGAAAATCGCTTAAACCAAGGCAGGCGGGTGGAGACCTTCTAAATGCAGCTCCTAGGAGCCCCTGGGAGGAAGAAAAGGGGGGTCGGGGGCTTCTCTTCTTTCCCAGAACCTAAACCGCCACCACGTGCTTCTGGTGCGCCACCACCGTTACAAAACCCAGAAGAAAAACGGAGACTGAAAAGAGCTATTTAATTGTCCCAGTGAAAATAAGATCTGTGAATCTACTTAGTATATTCTTTAAAACAATCAAGCTATCGTTCATAGAGTTAATGTGCCCACTCTGCTAGTTAATCCTTCACAGTTGTACAGTTTTGCATAATCCGTTGATTTTGATTGAGTTACGTGTTGTAACAGATTGAAGGACACATGTTGCCATCAGTCAACTTCATGCTCACTCATCAGAATATTCTTTTTACAATGATTGAAAGGCCCAGCTTATACTTCATGCAGATTTTTATTAATAAAGACGTGTTTATTGCACAGAATGTATTTATCCTTCACTGCCAGCTGCGTTCTTTACTTGTGAAGTTACAAAATCCAGCTGCTTTTGATTTTGTTTTTTAAAACTCATATTCACTGACAGATGAGCAGGGAAAGTGAAATTGCAAACATCTGACTGGACGTGATATTCCAAATAGGATTCGTCAATGACTGGCAAGTCCAGATTATCTAAGGCACTGAGAGTTCAAGCAAATTGGTGACCCGCCCATTTTAATATTGCTTAAGCAACAGAGTAACAGCAGCTAACATTCTTCAGTTGCTTCTGGGATGGCAGGCGCTCTGCTGAGCACTCCGCAAGAATGGTCTCATTTGATGCTCCCAACATTCCCACGAGGTGGGTACTATTATCAATATTGTTCTAGACACTATTGTACAAATGAGGAGACTGACGCCTAGAGAGACGACATAACTTGCTCCTGGTCACCCAGTAGTACGTGGCAGAGCTTGGATTCCAAGCCAGGCTGACTCCAAAGCTGGTATTCTCAGATGCTGCATAATTAGCTGTTCATGTGACCGATGTTCGCTTTCTTAGGCCATAAACTCAAAAGAGTGGGATTGTGATCCGGCTTTCTGGTATAAGGCCGACAACACCACCATGTGCTGCTTGATAAATGCAATTAAAGATGGCAGGGAACAAATTTAACAAGCCTCTAGAAAACGGAGAAGCCCAAACCCAATGCTTCGTATGACTAAACACCACTGAGATTATGCAGACTAAACTAAACTAAACTCCAGAACAAGGAATGGGAAGCTATAGCCTGTGGGCCCACAGCCTGTTTTTGTAAATAAAGTTTTACCAGAATACAGCCACGCCCATTTGTTCCTATGTTGTTTATGGTTGCTGTCACAATACAAGTGCAGAGGTGAGCAATCGTGACAGAGGCTGTATGGCCCGTGAAGCCTAAAATATTTGCTGTCTGGCCCTTTACAGAAAGTTTGCTAACTTCTGCCTTAGAATGTTGTTCTTAACCCTTTTTTATGCCACTGACCCCTTTTTCCTGGTTTCGTGAAACCCATGGAAACTTTCTCAGAATACTGTATAAATGCACAAAGTGAACTAAACTAAAATTCAACAGGAATGCAAAGGAAACCAATTATATGGAAAGAGTTGCTAAAACATTAAAAGAAAAAGATTTGTGCTATGGCAACGTGTGCTGGATTAATGCGTTAAATAACAAGATCTCACGGCGGGTCGGTCACTACAATCGTTTCTAAATCGAGAAGAGCGTAGAGGATATTTTGATCTCGCTGCAACAACTGTTAGGAAAAGATCTGTGATTCCTCCTGGCGACGTGTTCACAGGCACTGTTACCAGATGGGCTGCCTATTTTCATAAGGGAAGGACACACCAAATTTCAGTGCCGGTTAGTGAAAATGAAGATGTAACTGTCCTCCCATCCAAGTTCATGGACCTCCTAAATTCTATTCAGGGATCCCTGGGTGGAGGTGTCTATGGACCCAGAGTGAGAGTCTCTGCTCCAGAACGAACGTCCTACTAGGTTTTCCAGTTACAGCCCTGCCCAAATTAGTGACAAATTTTTTGCTCCTTTTAGCAATCAGCAGAGGTAAAACCCAGAAACACCAGATAACCAATCTCAGAGCTGAGGTGCAGAGCTTAACAACACTTTCTGACATGAAAGCCAAGGGTTTTAAATCCTTTCCTCATCACCTTTTTTTTCCCTTTAACCATTTATTTACTTTTTTTTCTTTGAGGAAGATTAGCTCTGAGCCAACATCTGCCACCAGTCCTCCTCTTTTTGCTGAGGAAGATTGGCCCTGAGCTAACATCTGTGCCTGTCTTGCTCTATTTTGTATGTGGGACACTGCCTCATCATGGCTTGATGAGCCGTGTGTAGGTCTGCAGCCAGGATCTGAACCCATGAACCCTGGGCCGCTGAAGTGGAGCATGTGGACTTAACTACTATGCCACTGGGCTGGCCCCTATTTACTTCTTAAATGAGGCATACTGGTCAGTAACAGTATCTGTCCAAAGCTAATGACTATGTTCGTTTCTGCCCGCTGATCCCCAGTGTCCAGTACATAGTGGGGAGTTAATGAATGTTGTTGAATGAATAAGTGACTGATAAATATTTAAGCTGACAGATCTTTCTTGGGTTTAGCTTGCTCCTAAGACAACTGACAATGTAGCTGTCGATGGAAGGGCAAAACCAAGATCCTATTAATTTTACCGTTTGTAAAATTTTATAAGCGCCATGCCACAATTTATACAAGGGAAACGAACATTCAATGGAGACGATGCATAAAGGGAACATGTTTAAATTTTTAGAAAATGCACCTTTTCCAGACCAATCTAAGGATGCTGCTATAAATGGTAAGTTTATCCTTACGAGTCAAAATGATTCTTAACACCTTTCATAAATGAATCCCTCAGCTACTCTATCTTATGCTGCGGGACATTTCCAAAGAAAATCAGTTGGGCATCAGTTATGCCAATGTCTTAACTTGCTGTAGGAGATTACAAAAATGTCCCCAAATATCCCCACCTCCCATCCCTCCGTGAAGCCATGGCCTCTGCCATGTATGTGATTAGGTATGCTCTCCTGACACGGGCGGAATGACCTGCCATGACCCCCGCTAATAGACTCAATTGTGTCATTGGATTTGGCTGATGGTATGTTAAGTAGACGTGATACAAGTAATGGCTTGAAATGGACTTGTGCCTTGGGATTGCTCACTTGTGCCTCTGTCATCCAACGCCATGAGACGGTCAAGCCTGGCCTAGCCCACTGGTCCCAGGAGGAGGATGACAGATATGTGGAGCAATGCTGGATTACCTCAGCCAAGGCTAGTGGACGGCCAGCCCACAGCTGGCAGATCCTCAGACTTGTAAGTGAGCCCAGCCAAGAGCAGCAGAGTTGCACAGACGACAACAAGCTGATCCCCAATGTGTGAACAGAAAAGGCATCTTGTTGTATCCACTGAGGTTTTGTGGGGGGTTTTGTTACATTGCATTATTGTGACAATAGATAACTGATACAGATACTGGTATCTAGGAGTGAGGTGCTGCCATAACAGAAAACTGAAATATGTAGCTTTGGCTTTAGGATGTGTTAGGAGGTAGAGGCTGGAAAAACAGCAATTCACACTATTTAATGGCAAACAATTGGTAAAACTATCTCCTGCAGTAACTCAGAAGACTGAAAACATATCTACTGAATTTTGGATTTGAGCAAACAGATTAATTCCGGACAGAACGGTGGAAGTCTTACAAGCTGCATATGATAAAAGTACGACAAGAAAGAGACAAACTAAAAATAAAACTGACCATTTTCTAAGCGGAATTCAGAGAGAATATAGAAAATCAAAGATGTGCTGGCTTGGATAAAGATTCTCCTCTCCACCAGCAAAAGGTTTTCAAAGTAAGACAAAAGCCTGGGGACAAAGATCATATTCAGGGAACTGGTCTCAGAGGGAAAACTGAATGAGAAATGAGGGGTGTGAATGTAAGGCTTTGTTAAAATCTCCAAAAGAATTAAGCTGGTGCCAAGTAGGTTTTCTCAGCTGGACAAGGTTCCTAGGAGTCTCAAATGATTCAACCCACAGAAAGTTATAGGCTGAAAGTGGCTGTAGTTGGGTTTAGGGGAGAGGCAAGTCTCCAAAAGAATTGCAGGTGTGGCTGTTGGCACATTGATACACAGGAAACTCACAAAGTTTTTGAGATAGCTCTACCAGCAAAGCTGTCACCAGCCTAGATTAAAACAAAATCTAAAAAGATCCCCAACGTTCAGTAGGCAGGAAGCAGGTGAAGAAAGTTTCTCAGAGGTACATTTTCCAGTCCTTTTCATAAGTGGCTAAGGAAGGTGAAGGAAAGCATGCTCCCGTGGACAGAGTCAAGAACCAGGGAGCTGAGCCAAGGCCTAATCAAGAAACAGTCGCTGTCTCCAACATGAGGGGACCTGGGAACCTCTGCCCAAAGGGAGTTCAGAAATCTGTGGACCAGTGACTGCCAAGTGTCTCCCTTTCAAATACCAGGATTATCATAACGATCCTGGCTCTGTTTCCTCACTGTACGTTGGGAGTGTGGGGAAAACAATCTGTCTTTTTACTTTAGGGGTCTCTAGGTCAAGAAAAGCAATATCCAGACCTGATGGAGATCACAGGATCCTGGTCTTTAAGCCTGAGCCTATGATTGGATGAGCCTTGTGGGGGTCTTAGGAGGTGGTGAATGCATTTTGCATATCAGAGAGATGTGAATAATGGTGGGGTAAACTATGGTTATTTGCAAAAATGGCCCCAATTCTTTACCCCTCCTTGTATCTCTTGCCTTGCCGTGTAACCTTGCGGTGACCTCACTCTGTTGGTGAGCTCAGCCCCAGCCCTTCACACCAGGCCCACCCATATAACTTGCTGTAGCCAAGGGGATATTTGCAGACTTCATGTGAGCAGAGGCTTGAAATGGGCTTACACATTGGGGCACGCTTGCTTGTACCTCTGCCACTGTCATGAGAAGGGCAAGCATAGGGTAGCCCAGTGGTCCCAGAAGGAGGATGAGAAATACGTGGAGCAGAGCCAGACTGCCTGAGCCAAGGCCAGTGGCCAGCCAGGAGATCCCTAGCCACGCTCAGTGGAGACCCAGCCTTCCCCATATATAGGATTAAGCCCAGCCAAGATCAATGGAGTGTCCAGCCACCCCCCTGCTGACCCGAAATATGTGAACAATAAATGCTTATTATAATACACCACTGAGGTTTTGTGGTGGATGTTACACAGCATCATTGCATCAATAGCTAACTGATATACTTGCCAAAAGAAAAATATACATAATTTGTTGTTATCTACTCTGCTGAGTTTTTCGATCAAGCTCTCCCATGCTGAACTAATCAAATTATACTTGAAAAATGGCTGAAAGGCCTAACCGTACATTATGGAGAAATTTATTAAAAATGCATTGTTTGCATGTCTATTTCATTTAGCGCACCACCTGGATTACATACCTCACCAGTGCTAAAGTTATAAAGTTACGCAAGATATATGTAAAGTTATAAACTTGATGTTTTTTTCCTATTTTACTGAGAAAGGTACTTCTGGGCAGATGAAAAGCAAAACGGCAAACAATGGGATGACCAAACACCCCCAGTTCATTTGCTTGCGTTGTGACTAAACGCTTTAAGGTGCTTATGATTTAAGCGCTAGGAAATGGGGAGCACAGAGTGAGAGCGATGCGAGGGACTGACCTGTGTGGGATCGGAGGTGGACGGTGAGCTGGCTGGAGTTGCGGCTGGCGTAGGGACAGATCTGGCACTTGAAGGGCCGCTCGTCGGAGTGTATCCGCAGGTGCTTGTTGAGGCTGCTGCTGTCGGCAGCCGCGTAGTCGCAGGTCTTACACTTGTAGGGCTTCACGCCCGTGTGGCACCGCATGTGGGTCTTCAGCTTGTCCTTCCGGCTAAAGCACTTGCCACAGACTTCACACTTGTGGGGTTTGTCTCCTTCAAACATGCACACAGATGGGATCAGGAAACGAGTTAAAAAGAAGAACACTTATTTCCCACTGCCTTATGAAAAGAGTAATGCACAATCACCAAGGGCTATTTAGATGGATGACTGGCAAAGAGCTAACAGCCTGGGAGAGGGGGAGTTTATTTTTCTGTTTTGCTTACTGGTGTTTTCTTATTTTTCCTGCAATGAGTATGAATTCTTTATTAATTAAAAATAGAAGGCAACTCAAAAATTTTAAAGTACAGCTAAGTACAATAAGAAACTGCTCATTGTCTCTTGTATCCGTTCTCTCCTTTTTCCTTTTCACAACAGACTCGCCCTAAAGCTCAGAATCCCTAAGTTTTAGGAGGGTTCGTGGCTGAGCTGCTAAAGATGGCATTTCTCAGCCTCACTTGCAGCGAGGTGATTCTGCGATGAAGCGCTCGTCAAGGAAATGGCGAGAAGGTCAGTGTGTCCCTTTTGGAAAGGAAACTGCTTGCCTTCTACTTTTTCTCTTTCCCTCCTTCTCAACAGCTGTAAACCCAAGGTGTGGGGGTGGACAGGCAAGAGAGGGCAGCGCACCTGCAGATGGTGGAGGACGTCAGATGACATACTGTAATGACACAGACGAGACTTAAGTCCCGGCACGATCTCATCTACAGAGCCACTTTCTTGCTCCAGACCACCTGCTCCCCTCTGAACAGGTGTGTGAGAGAGACAGAAGCTCCACCTGGTCTGAGCTGGGGTTTGGGCTTCTTTCTTACAGCACCATAACCTGTACCTCACTGACACACATCACGACTTGCCACCCAGGAACAACTGCTAATATTTTGATGGACATTCTTCCAATTATTTTTGTGTGTGTGTACTTTTTTTGGTACAAAAACTATGTTGGCTAACATCAAATTAAACACTTCGCCTTTGAAAGGCACTGTGCCTATGAATGACTTTATTGAATTCTCTCCACAACTGGGATTAGAACCCATGATGGTCTTGCTTTCTAAGCCAAATGCACCACTGTTTCTCCACTGACTACTTTCTTGCACAAAATAATTAAAATATATATTTTTCTTTTTTTAGTGAGGAAGATTGGCTCTGAGCTAACATCTGTTGCCAATCTTTCTATTTTTGCTTGAGGAAGATTGGCCCTGAGCTAACATCTGTGCCAATCTTCCTCTATTTTGTATACGGGATGCCACCACAGCGTGGCTTAATGAGTGGTGTGTAGGACCACATCCAGGATCTGAATCAGCGACCCCTGGGCCACTGAAGCAGAGCGTGTGAACTTAACCACCACACCACTGGGCCAGCCCCACAAAGTAATTTTGATCATCTTTTCACATCATTAAATATCTGCAACGTGATTTTTAAGGCTGAAGTATTTCACTGTATGGATGTACCATAAATTAACCAATTCCCTACTTGGCCATTGAACAGAATGAAGTAGATATGCACACACTGATGTGGAAAGATGTCCAACAGTAAATGGGAAAAAGCAAGTCGCAGTGCATACAATATTAACTTAATAAGAAATGGAAAAAGCAAACTGAGTGTTTTTAGGCCTGGTATGGGCTTGCCAGAATTGAAGAATGAGACACAGTAGACTACTAAGATTGGTGACTTCTGGGCATAGATTAAGAAGGAAGTGGTCTGCGAGTCAGAATTTTCACTTTTCACTTTATATATCAAATACGTATTTTGGCCAAATCCTAAATAGCCAAGTGCTAATATCAACTGTCAGCCAAAGTTGATCACTATCATTATAGGATAAACATCTGGCATTTAAGACTACATCTAAAAGTGTATTAAAGATTATAATTCTTCAAAAAAAAATTTTTTTTGAGGAAGATTAGCCCTGAGATAATATCTGCCACCAATCCTCCTCTTTTTGCTGAAGATTAGCCCTGAGCTAACATATATGCCCATCTTCCTTTATTTTTGATATGTGGGATGTCTGCCACAGCATGGCTTGATAAGCGGTGCATAGGTCCACACCCGGGGTGGGAACCGGTGAACCCCAGGCCGCCAAAGCAGAATGTACAAACTTAACTGCTGTACTACCGGGCCGGCCCCAGAAGATTATAATTTTATTTATTTATTTATTTATTTTTTTGAGGAAGATTAGCCCTGAGCTGACTACTGCCAGTCCTCCTCTTTTTTTTGCTGAGGAAGCCTGGCCCTGAGCTAACATTGTGCCCATCTTCCTCTATTTTATATGTGGGATGCCTACCACAGCATGGCATGCCAAGCGGTGCCATGTCCGCACCCGGGATCCGAACTGGCGAACCCCGGGCCGCCGAGAAGCAGAACGCGTGCACTTAACCGCTGCGCCACCAGGCCAGCCCCCAAAAGATTATAATTTTAATATTAAAAATGTTAGTAGTCAAATTTAAAAATCCAGGAACAAGAATTTCTCAGTATTGTCAGCTGCCAAATAGCTCCCGTGGTCGCCATCCTGTGTATTTGAAACACTGAGCCGATGCTGGATGATGGTGAAGCGGGATGGTTTTCGGTGAGCTCTGCTGGTAAAGAGCCCTATTGTTGTTGCTGTCCTGGGGTCACACCCTTCTCTCGGAAAGTAACTAAGGGAAGGACACCCTCCTGTCAACTCTCCATCTGGAAGATGATGGAGACGCTGTGGTTATCCAGAAACTATCTACAAATGCAAGCTTGGCCAACTGTGTGTCTGCTTTCGGAAGATTTGCAGAAGTGGACTTAAGGTCATTGTCCTCACTTATATTTTTATAATGGTTCCCAATCATCATTAATAATTACAGCACTTTACTCTTGCAATGATCAAAATGCTACGCTTGACCGATGGAACTTCAACAGATGAAACCCACATGGAGAGATCCACTGCTTGTTACATCGAGAATGCTTACCAGGACTTGAAACTTAATAACCTAATAGTTCGATAATTAGAGTAAATCCAAATGACACGCCACTGTGAGGCTGAACAGATATGATGATCCCCTGCAAGAAGGTGGTCATTGGCCATGGCCAAGGAATATATGAGATAACTATGGGGCAGTTCACCTTCCGAAGGCTGGGGCTAAAGAGCAGGCTTTGGGCCATCAGTGATGCCCAAGGCAAATTTCAGTGTGTCCCCACCTTAGACATGTTCATACTCTTTGAATTTACACATGTCTGTATCATTTAAATGATGAGGTTCTAACATTTTGTTAAAAATAGTCTAAAAGCAATTCCTTCTCCATGCAGAAAATCTGAGAGACATAAAAATACTAAAGAAAATCAAAATCACTGGAAATAATCACATTTTTCTTTTTCCATACATTAATCCTTTTCTCTCTTTAAAAAGAAAGTATTTATTTATTAAATTTCCCCTTCCAAATTGCAAAAATAACGCACACTCACTATATCCAATGATACAATGGAAAGACACAGAAAAGTTACTCTTCTGTCCCCTTCTTC
This sequence comes from Equus asinus, assembly GCF_041296235.1. NCBI lineage: Eukaryota > Metazoa > Chordata > Mammalia > Perissodactyla > Equidae > Equus > Equus asinus. The sequence continues at coordinate 41,022,633 of NC_091804.1, forward strand.
CTCCTTCCCAAGCATTACAGACATACACACGCACGCACACATTTATAGGATCATCTCCTCAAAATGTGGAGAATATGGCATCTAAATTTTACCTAATCCTGGCACATTAATCGGCTGCTGTAGCAGTTCACATTTCCACTGGCAAATTTGCTCCTATGTGTTCCAGCACTGGATTTTATTGCTTTATGCACCTTCTGCCAAAATCATGTGTAGAAACAACATCTTGTTTTTACTGAATTTGTATTTGTATTCCCGTGACAGCCAGTGAGGTTCTGTGTCGCATGATGTGTCTGACGTGTCTGGATCCCCAGCTCCCAGCACAGAGCCTGTGTTTGGGCACGTGTGCCAAAGAAATGTTACTTACCTGTGTGAATTTTTAAATGACGCTCCATGTCCTTCATGCCATAGGCAGTCTTGAACTGGCAACCTTGGAAAGGCAAGGAAAGATTAATTGCAAAGGGAAACACAGTACCTTGAGAGTGAAGAAACCTGGCAGAAAGTTCCTTACTCACACGATGAAAGTTAACCCCACGGGAACAGGACAAACAGCCGTCCTGTGCCTCCTGATAGGATGTACCACGAAGGACACAACATCCCTCTGTGCTTCCTGCCCAAACGGCATAACCTAAACCTAACCACGAGGAAACATCAGACAAACCCACACTGAGGCAGATTTCACAAAATAACTGACCTGTACTTTTCAAAAATGTCAAGATCATGAAAGACAAAAGTTTAGGATTAAAGGAAACTAAAGACACAGGAAAACTAAATACAACATGTGATCATGGATTGGTTCCTCGATTGGGGAGAAAATGTTTTTCTTTTGATATAAAGGACATTAGTGAGACACTTGGTAAAATTTTCATAAGATCAGTAGGTGTGATAATAGTGTGTAAATTTTAATTTCCTGGTTTGGATGATTGTACTGTGGTCATACAAAAGAACCTCCTTGTTTCTAGAAAATACACACTGAGATATTTATGAGTAAAAGGACATCACGTCTGTAACTTGCTCTAAAACTGGGGAAAAATATATGTATGCATAGAAAGAACAATGAAGCAAATGTGGTAATATGCTAACATTTGGGAAATTTAGATGACGGGTGTACAGGAATTTTTGTATTCTTTTTGCAACTTTTCTGTAAGTCTGAAATTACTTCCAAATAAAGTTTTTTTTAAATGAAAGGAAAAATCTTTCTGAATATCTTCCTAAGCTAGAAACAGGAAAAAAAATTTACAGCACCCTGCAGTTCTCACAAGTCCCATGTCAAAGGCCTGTGGCTATACAGGTCGTGGAGCCCACAGGTGTGGTGAGTAGGGGGAGGGAGGCAGAGAGAGAGGGAGAGAGAGGGAGAGAGAGAGACAGAGGGACAGAGAGGTGATGATGTAAATGCTGTGGGGCTTTGATTTTTAAGTCGGGCGGTTTAGGGCACATCGACGTCAGGAATTCATGAGTTAGGGCCCTGGAACCTGCTAAATGTCACATCCTCTACACATGTAGTACACAATGCTGCCTTTACCTGGATAGCAACAGTTAAGCCTTTTCTGAGCAGGTGGGGCCGTGGGCTTTTTGGCACGTGACTTGGCAGGGAGAGAGATGACAGTGGCCGTCTGGTTTTCATTGCTTTCCGTGGGCAGATAAGTTTGATAGCCATGTTCAAAAACAAATTCTGGAGCTGAAACTAAAAGATATGAGGATGATTAATTTTCATAATGTGAACACCCAGCAACTATTCCCTTTGTCTATCTTCCTTTATAGAGAATGAACCTGCTAGATTGCTTTCCCAGTCTCCCTTGCTGTTTAGGAGGGATCATGTGACCCTGTTCTAGCCAATGAGACACTAGAGAACATCTGCTGGGAGGTGTCTGCAAAAGCTTTTCTCCCTGATTTAAAAAAGAAAACTGAGGGCAGAAAGAGAGGCAGTTGAGGAAAGCTCATTCTTGCTGCCCTGGTTACCCCACTTCCTGTCTTTGGACATGCTGGAGTGAGGATATGATGCCTGGATCTGTGGCAGCCATTCTGTAACCGTAAGGGGAGAGCAAGAAAATCAGATGTTGAGGTAGCGCTCTGAAACCATCCAAATCTAGATTTACTGAATAAACAAAAAAAGTCCCTATCCTTTACGCCACATAGGCTTTCTAATTTCAGTCAAATGTTGGGTACTTTCATTCATAAGCTTTATCACAAAATCCTAACCAACTAGAAAGAAACTGATCAAAGGAATTCCGGGCAAAACTACAAGTACTCTCTAAAGACACAAGTACTCTTTACAACAAGTACTCCTAAAAAAATTCTCATACTCTCACTGAAGTTTTAAGGAAAAAAGAAAAAAGAGACCAAACATCTTTATCATCTTTATCTTTGTCATTATAAAAGATAAAATAGGCAGTCTCAAATTTCTTTTTTCCGCTTATAAAAAATGTTGTGACTACTTTGTTAATTAAGTTTATGGTTTGGGGTTTGGAAATATTTTCTTTCTTCCTTTATGACATGTAATTTGTCACATGGAAATTTGGTTTCAAACAAGGAGTAAATTGACCGACAGGGGCTTGTTCATTGGGCGAATGTGTTTGAGACCGTCATATCCTGTTTCCCAAACTTCAGACACTGAGGCACCACCTTCGACGTTTTGGCCCCTGTATTTACAGAATATACTCAAGTCAACACAAGCCTAACATCACTACCTATTTTGGCTCTGCCCGAAGCAGTAATATTCATGTCACAGGTTGAGGCGCTAGTTATATTTTCTCTTAACAACAAATATTATCCTTCTTTGATTCTAAGATGTTATTGATTGTAAGATGCACCATTATTTTATGTACAATCAATTCAAAAAGCTGCCAATTAAACACATTATGATGCAATGCTTTCATATTCCATAGATATTTTATATATATTGATATTCCTTAGAAATTTTACATTTATTGAATGAGTTCTTTTAGACTTCTTTGGACATTTGACAGGAAACCCAGGCTCCTGACCTCCCCCTCTTGGGCACCTCTCGCAGCGACAGCATCATTCTGATGCATGTCGCAGAACCCCTGGTCCTACCAGCATTTGCTTAGAGTAAACTCATGGGTTCAGTTTTTCTCAATTGAAATATGCAGAGGGAAGTTAAGCGGCTTTTGTTTCATGTCAGCCAGCAGATTCTGACAAACTGATGTTTCTTCTTCACCCCAAGTCTCTCTGAGGCGTGAGTCAGCCACACGTGCCTCTTGTTGAGATGTTTTCATCTGCTCTATGGGATTCGGCTATTGCTCCTGCTTCCACTGCTCTGCTCGGTCCTCAGTGTGGTCCCCGGCCAGCTGCACTAGACCTACCCAGGAATGTGCTGCAAACGCAAACTCTTGGGCCCCACCTGAGGCTAGTGAATCAGAAACTGGTGGACCCAGCGATCTGTGCTCTAACGAGCCCCCAGGTGATTCTGGGACATGTTCAAGCTTAGGAACCACTAGCTGGACCATCCTTTCCACACATCGCAGCGGTGAAACCAAACCCAGCTTTGTCCAATTGAAGGAATCCGTCTTTCTCGGTTGTTGCTTTGCAAGGACTGCAGCTGTTCCTCCAACAACAAACATCTGCTTCATGAATATCAAACTGACCCCCCGCTACTGTCTCAGGTCTTTCTGGTCACATTTACTCTTCACCTTCAGCCTGAATCATCAGGCAGTATCTTGGGAGATGTTTTCAACAGCAATTAAACTCAATACATGGAGTTCCAAAAGTGCACATGCCTCTGCTCAAGGCATGCTCAAGACAAAAATGTGATCAACGGCGCTCACGTTGACAGGTACGCAAAGGCAACTGTTTTGTGACTGCCTGTTGGCTGACAGCAATCCCACTGATTTGAGGATGCACCTCCATCCATGTTAAAATGTATCTTCAAATTGATATGAGTCCAGGTGCAGCCACTTACTCTGTGCCTGAGCTCAGGCCAGTTACATAGGCTCTCTGAGCCTCAGTTCCCTCACCTGTAAGTGGGGATAATCACCTTACCCACTTCATGAGGTTGTTGCAAAGTTTAATGAGAGAATCAGTAGCCCAGGATGTGGCCGTGGTCGAGTCTTCATAAATGTTAGCTACCACAGTTGAAGAGAACTGGGCACTGGGTACCAGACTCAACAGGAATGATCAACTGTCCTTGTTGGCCTGGGACTGAGGAGTTAGCCAGGACATAGGTCGTTCAGTGCTAAAACTAGGATGACTGGTCATGCTCTCATGACTTCCCAACTTTCTGGTCTTTTTTTTTTTTGCTGAGGAAGATTAGCCCTGAGCTAACATCTGTGCCAATCTTCCTCCACTTTATATGTGGATCGCTGCCACAGCATGGCTGATGGGCAGTGTAGGTCCGTGCTCAGGATTGGAATCCACAAACCTGGGCTGCTGAAGCCGAGCATGCAGAACTCAACCACTAGGCCATGGGGCCAGCCCCAACTGCTCTACAACTTTTTGAACAAAAAGAAGGCTGGAAGGCACTGGAGTAGGAGATTGTGGGGACGGCCAGGTCCTTGCTACAGCTGAGCTTGTGAAGTCCTCCCGGGAGGTCAGTGTAGCCCTGCATCCTCCTGAGCCCATGATGTCCTGCCCTCCAGGAGACGGGCTGGGCTTCCTCTCCTAACCGCCCACCTGCCCCTCCACCAGGACCCTCAGCATCTGTGTCATGGGAAGTCCCAGTAGAGAGGAAACAATGGAGTACTCCGGATATTAACCCCTTCCAGAAACATGGTTTGCCAATATTTCCTTCCATTCTGTAGGCTGCCTTTTCCTTCTGTTGTTTCCTTTGATGCACAGGAGTGGGACGTGGTCCCGTTGGTCTATTTTTGCCTTGGTTGCCTGTGATCTTGGTGCCTTGGGGAGGTGGCAGGAAGCAATGAGAGACAGGCACCCAACTGTAGGGACTGTCGTGGGGGTGGGGCTAGTCACACACAACGTGAGTCACCCCAAGTAGATGGCTCTTAGGCCACAAAGGGGTTGCCCAAGAGCTTGGGCTCTTAAGTCTTGTCTCCTTGAGCCTCAGTTTCCTCACCTGGAGAATGGGGACAATTTCCATTCCTGTCTCCTAGGACTGTTGTGAGGACTAGAGATCAGGCGTGTAAAACTGCTATTGCAGTTGTCATTACTCATTGGTTTAGTCAGCAAAGTACTTATTAAGCACCTCCTGTGTGCCAGGCACTGGAAACACATCAGTGACACCCTGCCTCCATGGAGCCGACACTCTAGTTGGCATGGTGCAGCTAAATATATCCTCTACAGCTAATATAAATATATAGCTAAATGCTACGGAGAAAATAAAGCAGGGAAGGGCACAGAGAGCGGTGGGGGGCATGCAATTTCAAGCAGGCTGATGGGGTGGCCTCAGTGAGAAGGGGTCATTTCACTACAGAAGGTGGACACACATAATTATTAAGAGTATTCTGTTGCAGGCGTCTGGCATTTAACAGCCACCAAAGGGGCCTGGGGCATCGTCACCCAGTCTTGTTGAAGGCCCCTGGCTGGCGTTATGAGGGTCGTGCCCTCCCTGCCCTCCCCCACACTCGGCTTCCTTCCAGGATCCCCTGACAACAGCGAGACCTGCAGATACCCCAGGGAAAGCCTTGAGGCCTTGATCACCGCGGGGCTGCCTCAGCCCCTTGGGGTGTTTGACCTGATGCTGGAGTGGCCCCTCATTCCCAGATGTGTTTGTGTGTGTGTGTGTAGTCAGACTGACCTGGGACTAACTTCTGTCTCCCTGGCTCGCTAGCTATGAGGCCTTGACCAAGTCACTTCTCTGCTCATCAGCTCTTTCGCTAGTAAAATGGGGATGTGATCAGTGACTTCCGAGCTGAGCTGGGCACACGGTTAGTGCTGGACAGCTCTCAGCCGGCATTACAGTACTTATACACAATAACGGATGTATTCATCAGTCCATCTTCAGATTTGACATAACGAGTGGCATCGGCCTTGGGGATCTGAGTGCCCAGCAGAAGTGAAGGCAGCAGAGACAACCCCGGGCAGCCCAGATCCGCAGAGGTGGGACGACTCAGCCTCAGGTGGGAGCTGCTTCTGGTAGAGGACCACTTGCCCCCGTGAAGAACGTTCTCTAGGCGCTCTCTTCACTGAGGGTGTAGCAAGGGCCGCTGCTTTAGGTGGGGGTCTCATCTCTAACTCTACACAAGAGCCCAGCGCCTCATCTCCTCCTTGGCCCTGGCTGTTGAACTCAAGTGCCATGTTTAGTGAGACTCCCCCTGGCCGCAGCTCGCAGCCTCACACACCTGTTGCGGGCTTTCGCTTCTGTTTTTCTGCTCCTGGGGATTTCCCCTGCTCTCGTGGGTGTCCAGGTGTGCACCCGAGAGCCTGTCTGTTGCCTTCAGCCTGGTCTGCAGCAGCAGCAGCAACTCAGGGGGTCAGTTTCTCAGTCACTACGTGGCTTAAAATGCACGTCTGTTACCCAAGTTTCAGAGAGAACCCAAAGCTCGCTCTGAGGTTGGTACCCACGGGAGTCTCACACTGTGGGGCTCACACGGACCAACCACAGCTCCTTTACCCCAAGACTGCCCTGACCCTCTTTGCCTCTCCCTTCTCTTCTTCAATTTAAAACCTCCATTTTTTAAATCCTTTTCTTTTCGCAATCAAAAAATGTATTGTTTTTTCAAAAGGAAAGTAAACACTAATAGTAGAAAATCTAAGGAGTACAGAAAAATGTAGAGAAAAAAGCTGCCCAATGCTGACACCACAGGGCAATATCCACCCATGCATTGTATGCTCATTATATACTGTACTTTTTCTCTGAACCACTCATCTCTGCTGTGATTAAATAATTATTTGGGAAATTATTTAATGCCCATCCTCTCCTCCGTTTGGCTGGATGGGCCCCATGGAGACAGATGCCTGATTCTCTGCATCTCTGGCCCTGAGCACCTGACACAGAACTTGGCAAAGGGCAGGGGCTCCCAGAACAGTTGTTGAATCAACGATCGATGACATGGCTAACACATTCTTTGAATGCAGAGTTTTAAAAGTATAAAACTGGGATCATGGCTTCAATCAGTTTCTATTCTCCTTTTCGGTTAAAAAGTTTTACCATGTTAAGGCAGTCTGCCATGTTATCTTTCATCCAAAACGCAATTTCTACCAGCTGCAGAATATTCCTCTATTTTGGCTGTCACACAGTTAACCAGCCCCATTTCTTTGTCATTGAGTTGGTTTCTAAGTATTTACTTTCATAAGTAATACCTACCCAGAATTTTTAACGTATCTCTAGTTTCTTTGGATACCGTCCTCTAAGCTGAAGAATTCGTCAGAATGGCGTGGTCATTTTATTGCCTGGTGATAGATAATTATAAGATCCTTCCGAAAAATCTAAATCAATTTATGTTCTCCCCTTTTCCTTGGCTACCACACAGACTATCTGACAGGACAAAATGAGATCATTTAAGTTTAATTTGCATTCCTTTTATAATTGGTGAGGAGGAACCCCTCTCAACATTTGTTATTCATTCACACACCTTCTTTACTGAACTGCCTGTTTATGCTATTAGCTCTTTTTCTCTATTGAATATTCATTTTTTCCTCATTGACTTGTAAATGACCTTTACAGAGTAAGGGTGGTACTTCATTGTCACATATTCAAATCTACTGCTGTTTTCTTCCACTGTTGTCCATGCTGAAGATTCACATTTAGGGTCCTCGATCCAACTGAAAACCCGGAATTCTCCTCGTGAGGAAAAAATCCATTTTTCTCTGTAACGGAAAGCCCTCCGCACTCTTCCAGAGGCCTTCACGCGTGTGGTGTACACCCGCCCAGGCACACGGGCTCAGCAGTCCCTGCGTCCCACCGAGACGTTACCCCAGGGGGGTGGTCTGGGTATCTGCGTGTTTCACTGAAGCTCCGGATGGTTCTTTGGCCCAAGGAAGTCTGAGAAACACTGCAATGAGGCCTTTGCTAAGGGGTAGGAGGTAGTGGTCAAGCGCACGGATTCTGCAGCCCGGTCGCATGGGGTTGAGACTCAGGTCTGCTGCTCTCGGGCTCTGTCATCTTGGACAAGTTATTTAGCCCCTTCACGCCTTACTCCCTTATTGGTAAAATGGGGATAAAACTTCTTAGTACCCAATTGATGGTGGAGAAAAACTACTTCATATAGAATACTTAGAAAAGTGCCTGGACATAATAAGTACTACATAAGAATTAGCTATTATTATTATTATTATTGCCAGATCCTTCTGGCAAATCATTAGTTTGTCTTACTAAGTCACTCACCTGCTCAACAACCTTCAGTGGCTCCCCAGCATCTTCAGAATAAAGGCCAAAGTTGAAGTATGGCTCCTACAACATACACCCTGTGCCATCTCTAGCTGCTGTTATCAGATGTAGCTTGAGCTTTCCCACGTCTAAACCACCGTTAGGAAATGCCCACTTCCCACCAAATTCCTCCCAAAGGCCGAGGAGTCTTTCAAGGCCTATCATACATTTGATCTCACTCACAATTTCTTCCCTGGCTTCCCCCGTTGGGGCCAATCTATGCCATTAACTCTTTGCACAATGCTGTACTCGTCAAAGACGTCTGAGCTGGGGCCAGCCAGGTGGTGCAGCGGTTAAGTTCGCACGTTCCGCTTGGCAGCCCAGGGTTTGCTGGTTCAGATCCCGGGTGCGGACATGGCACCACTTGGCAAGCCACGCTGTGGCAGGCGTCCCACGTATAAAGTGGAGGAAGACAGGCACGGATGTTAGCTCAGGGCCGGTCTTCCTCAGCAAAAAGAGGAGGATTGGCAGCAGATGTTAGCTCAGGGCTGATCTTCCTCAAAAAAAAAAAAAAGACACCTGGGCTTATGTGTCTTACGACTGAATTGTCCTCCCCAGTGGGCCTGGAATTCTCCACTGTCATCTCCATGATCTCGGCTCCAGCATCTGGCACAAAACAGTCCTAAAGCTGCCATCACTGGGCTTTCGTGATGGGGCCAACAGATACCGCGTGCTTCACGCATATTAACGCATTTAATCCTTACAGCTGCCCTTTCCTGCGCCCATTTGATAACTGTTTTACCAAGTACCTGGGATGTGCCAGGCCTGGTGCTGGGGGCAGGAAAACAAAGCTGATTAGGTCTCTGCTTGCAGGGAGATTTACAATCTAGTAGACTAGAAATTAAACCACTAACTTGGGGCCCAAAGGCCAAACTGAAACTTCAGATTCTCTTGTAAGGCTTTCAAAATCAGTTAGGGAGGCCGGCCCGGTGGCGGAGTGCTTAAGTTCTCACGTTCCGCTTCGGCAGCCCAGGGTTTGCAGGTTTGGATCCTGGGTGTGGACCTACACACTGCTCATCATTAGTCATGCTGTGGCAGCATCCCACATACAAAATAGAGGAAGACTGGCACAGATGTCAGCTCAGTGACAATCTTCCTCACCAAAAACAAACAAAAACAAAATTAGTTAGTGGGGCTGGGCCTTCCCTGTGTCAATGTCTTCCGGTCAAAGACCACCAGGGACACACCTGTAGTTGAACAAATTTATGACTCATTGCAATGAGGGAAACCTCATACCATGGGAACTGTGGAGCATCTGAGTAAGTAGGTGCTAGAAAGGGCTTCTGAGAGGTTTGGAGCTCTTAGGTGATTTTGGGGGAGGGATCAAGGAAGCCTGCATTGGAAGCCGCCAGGAAGTGGGGAAAAGTCTATGATTGGGTGTCTTAATAAATATCACCAAGAAGCAGGGGCTAAAGCTCCAACAGGCAGAGGAGCAGGTGTCCCTCAGATTAGTGGGGGAGGGGGTGCCCGGTATCCTGTGGCTCAGATGACAGAGGGATCTTGTTTTTGTCCTGTCCCGGCACAGTCACAGACTGGCCCTGTGTCATACTGACGTTCTGTGAAGGTGTTTATGTTCAACAGGACAGCATGGCCTACCTGCGAAAGCCAGCCCACTCCCAGCCACACCAAGAGCTGGCGCTGATGCCCCTCCTTCCAGCTGGCTGTCGGGGCTGCCTTCCTCTTTCTCAGCTGGTTGCTCACAGGTGCCCCCCCACCCCCCATCCCATTGTATCTGCTGCTGGGTTTGCTGCCATGGCCCGACCCCTGACAACATGTGCACTCACTTCTCTGGCTAACTGAAGACTGCTTGTTACCAAATAACTAATTAATTGCAACTGGGCTAAGTGCTAGGCGGGGAAGCACTGAGAAACCTAATCTCAAGGGTGGGGGGCGGGGGGAAATCACGGCTAGCTTCTAGGTGGAGGTGACTTTTACCCTGGGGCCTAAAGAGTAGGAACTAACCAGAAAAGGCGGGAAAGATCATTCTGGGTCAAGTGATTAATTCGACTAATACTGTTGGGGGGCTTGTCATGAGGCAGGCCCTGTGCTAACATTTTCGTGTGCTGTTTCATTTCATTTTCACAGCCCCCCGATTTGGTAAGTAACGAGAGCTAACACTGACAACTCTAAGTGTCTTCCACGTAGGAGCCCAACGAGCCTGGCTAGAACCCTCTAAGGTGAGGACTCTCATTGCTCCCATTTTACAGGGAAACAGAGACACGGAGACCCTAAGTTACCTGCCTTGCCCAGCAAGTGGTGCAGCCGGGATTCGAACCCGGGCAGCCTGGCTCGGGACCCCAGACTCTTAACTACAAAGTCTGTGGCCCTTCTATTTATTTGTCCCCACTTTAAAAATGAGACACCCCGAGCTCTTACAATTTGTCACGGTCATGTGGCTCCTAAGGCCCTAGGCAGCCAAGACTCAGACTCAGGGGCCTGACTCCGAAGCGCCAGGACTATAAGCCATGAACTCAGAAAATGCACGCGGGTGCTTGTCTTTTTCACCAGCATCAATATCTAATTTGACCGTTCCTGTGCAGCTTTCAAAGCTAGCAGAGAGAGAATAAATTTTAGTTTATGTCCAACTATTATTGCAGGAGGACGTATGAGCCGAGTGAGGAAGCCATTGGCTTAATCAAGGACTGAAGAGCGACAACGAAGTCTGGACGACGTCTGGGTGAGGGTATCCGGAGAAATACGCCAGTGTTGGGGTTGGACCACCTCCTTGGGCAGTGAGTGGTTCTCCGAGCTGGCTGAGTCCCGGAACCCCCTGGGAGCTTGTTAAAAACCCAGCTGCCTGCGCCGCAGCCCGAGATTCGGGTTCGGGAGGCGCAGCCGGGCACCAGCATCCTTAACCAGCCCCTGGAATCCCGGCTCACAGGCAGGTCTGGGAATGCCGCGAGGGGAACCCTAAGGCCAAACCTGGGGGGAGTTGGGCCCAGAAAACCAAACCAAATAGTGGAAAAGAAAGGGGGAAAAAAGCAAGATTCTGCTCGTTTTGTGGCACAGAAGCAGGAAGAACCAGGACGAGCAGCTGAGCCGGGCAGAGAGGAAGCACTTCTCACCGTCCACCCTCCTGTCCGTTCATAAAAGCGGCCGTGTATTGAGCCCCATTACTCCGTCCCCGGTCCTTTATGTGGATTATCAGAGGCCTCACAATAACCCAATGAGATTAGGCGTTAGGCTCCCAGTTCTAGTCGCTGATAGTCTTCGGTGTCACTGTGACCCCTTCTACAGAGGAGGAATCAGAAGCAGAGAGCGGCTGGCCTGCAGTCCAGCTGTTGGGAGATGCGCTGGGATGCCGGTCCAGCAGCCCTGTCTCTGGAGCTTGGAGCCCCTTCTACACCGTGAGGTGGGCACAAGGAGGACCCAGGCCTGGCCTGAGCATCTGGGGCAGTGGGCAAACTGAGGCACGGCTAGAGTGAGCGACCGCAGGGCAGTGGAAATGCTAAGAGGAGGGTGGACGTCTCTGAGCAAAGAACTAGGAGTTCAGAGGGCGGAGCGGGCATTTGGGGGTGGGGTCAGCTTCCCTGATGGATGGGAGATTCGGGCAGTTGTTCATTTACTCAACCAAGAATCAGGGCCTGGAACGGCGCTGGGGCCCCAGTGGTGGACACGAGGGGTGCGGCGCCTGACCTCACGGTGCTGCCGGTTCAGGGGTGGGACGGACCTCAAGTTCATCCTGCAAACAGTCATTTAATTGCAGGGACCTGCGCTGGCCTGGGAGAACACTGTGGACGTGTGGGGTCAGAGAACGGCTCTTGGAGGAAATGCCTTTAAGTTCAGCTCTGACCTACGTGTAAGGATTCAGCCAGTTCCAGGCAGAGGGAGCAACACATACAACAGCTCCGAGAGCCGAGGAAACGTGGCTCATTTGGAAAACAGCAAGGAGCTCATCATGGCTGCTGCAATACAGAGCGGAGTGAGTGTCCCGAGATGAAACCAGATCCTTTGTGTGGAGACTGTCATGCCAAGTAAAGGCGGGAACAGTATTTCAGGCAGAGGGAACAGCATACGCAAAGGCTCAGAACCCAGGAAGATTCGATGGCTGCAAATAAAGTGTGGGCCGTGAAGCCTCCGCACACTGGGGGTTGTTTCATAGGCTTCACACCCAGTGTATGCGGTGACTGCGAGTTTGTTTCTGAGGACAAGGAACCAAAGGCTGGGTCTTCAGGGAGAAGACCACTGGGATAAGGGCCAAAATCCATTAAGTCCCAGGACTGTCCTAAACTTGTGGTGGGACCTTGGCTGCGTCTCGTCCCCATTTGCAGCTTTACTTGGTCCGGCTGTAAGATGAGCAGGTTGTACCAGGCCCATCTCTAAGGTGGTTTTTCCTTTTCACATTTTCTTGGGGACTTCCTCTGAGATGAGAATTAAGGTAAAGTCAGGAGAAAGTGGGAAGACCTCAAGGGTCTTCTGTTAGGGTTTGTGAGGTGATTCAGTTCATTTCACTTCAATGTTTTAAAAACGCAGCAGAAACGTTATTTTGATGCCTTAAGGAAACAACCACAAAACTTTGCTTACTGCCAAAAAATTCAAACATCACACCAATAGACAACTGATCATGTTACAGTGGCTTCCCCCACTTCAGATGTTCTCTGCTCCTCAGCTCCAGATAAACTATTTGGTAAACATTGTCTGAGAATAAGCTAGCAGAAGCCTGTGGGCTCCATCCAGGCTCAGAGATGTATTTTGTTTGGCCAACAAAGTTGTAAAATTGGGGAAATTTTACATTTTTCAGCTTCTCAGAGAAAGCCAAATATCTAACTGACTGGATCCAAAGAGCAGCTTTCTCCACTTCACCAGAGTCCCCACCATTCCCTAATGCCTACTGCACAGCTTACTTCTCTCATTAATATTACCTGCCTCATTCCTCTTCTAGGAGCATTCCTTGAATATAAGACCGTGTCTGTTTGCACATGTATTTCTTTCTATACTTAAGAATCCTTCTATGTCTGTATACAGATCTGGCTCCCCTTTTCAAGGTTAAGACATATTCTGCTGTCTGAATCTCTGGTAGTTATTTAATTTCCTCTTGACGTGCATATACAAAAGTTCCACTTTCTTTATAGTCTATACTGTAAATATCCGTGTACATTTTTTTAATGAAGTTTTATAGGATAAATACCTAGAAGTGGACTTACTGGATAAATATGTTTATGTGCATTTTAAAAATTGAAAGATTTAAAATTTTAAACTTACAATGTTAAATTTAAAAGGTATCACAAAATTGCCCAGGTTACATGAATTTACATACCCAGAAAATGGTAGTGGTACCCCGGCCCCCAGCCTTCTTTTGATCTGCATTTCTTTAATCACTAAGGTGATGGAGCATCCTTTTATGTTTGGTGGCCTCTTGTACATCATCTGTTGCCTTTTGCTGACATTTCCACTTGGTTCTTTTTCTCTACTCTTATTGATTTTAGGAGTTCTTTATATATGAAGGACATTAGGCCTTCACCATACATGCTGCAATTTTTTTCCCAGTTTCTTATCTGTCTTTAGACTTTTTTATATGTTGTTTTTACTTTGTGGAAAAATCATAACTTTATTTGCAACCACATACATGAGTCTTTTTCTTTTGGGGAGGGTCCCACAACCTGTCTTCTTTAGTAGGCACAATATTAATAAATATATTTCTTGATTTAAAAATTTGAATTAAGGAATACATTCTCCATTTCCCCACAGGATCCAGCAGTGTCTGTACTAATGATCTCATAAATGGGTTACTTCATATTTTTACAGTCACCTGTCTGATCCCTTAAGACAGATTATATAGGTATAAGTATAGAGGTGTGTGTGTGTCTCTTTGTGTGTGCATCACATTTACGAGAGAACGTCTCTGGTTTCATGGGCCCCTTTACATTTTAGAGCCATCGGCAGTGTATTTTTGGTGGAGAGAACAGACACAGCTGAGGGCTGGATGACCTTTTTGGTTTCCCTGACTGGCAGCAAAAGGAGGGGAGGCATCGACGCCTGTTGGTAGATTCAAAAGCAAAAAAACTCCACGTTTTTTGTCCCTTTACATAAATAATGCAAATTCAGGGATCACACATGTCCTCCCACCACCCACGATCACCGTCTTCTTTTTTTCATTGCAATGTATTTCCTGCAAGTATTATTTTTTTTAGTATATAGGTTTTTGTTTTGGAAACCTGGTTTTTGTCTGTTTTGTTTAACATGTGATGACAATTTATAACCCCTAACACCTAATGTTTTAACCTAGCAGTTCCCCAACCTGGCTGGGCAGCTGGCTTCCCAGTGGAGCTTGTTAAAAATAATGAATCGGCAACCCTGGGGGGTGGGCCCTGGGTCTGCATTTCTAACAAGATCCATGGAGGTGTCTGGGACACAGGCAGGCCAGCTCGAAGGGACCCCACCCGGCCCCCGCCATACCTGTGATCGTCTGGGTCTCTGAGGTGATGGTTCTGGTGGTGCTCTGGGGCTGGGTGGCAGGCACCGTCTCCTCCGATACAAACTGGACCGTGCTGGGGGCCGCCCCGGATGTGCCGGTGAGCTGGCAGCCACTTTGCTTGTGAGCGACGAAGGCGTCCAGGTTGTTAAACTGCTGCTTGCAGATGCCACAGATGTGGATGTCAGGAGTCAGCTCCACCAGCACCGTTGTGCCACCTGGAACTCCATGGGACGAAGGCAAAGTCACAGATTAATTCCAAACGGTTTGAAATCACAACACAAACCAGATTCACGGTAGGAAAAGGGCATGGTGGCAGACGTGGCTAGGTGCTGGCCCAGCATCCACGCCACTCCCTTTTTCTTCCTTGCAAACAGAATCCCAATTCTGTCCTAGCAGCAATGGACCCAGACCCAAGGGATGGCTCGTGACCCATTACTGCCCACAGGGTCACTACTGGCCTTTTACCCAAGAAAGTCTTTGATGTGCAGGGACCAGCAGCCATCTCCTACCCCAACTAAAAGGTAGTTGTACTCCCCAATCATGATGAAAACCAATCCCCCTACTTTTCCAACCCTCTGCTCCCATTATGAGAATCCTAGTCTAAATAATCTTGATCCCCTACTACTCTGAAACCCCTCCAGCACGATGCTGGAGGAGCTTCTGGGAAAAGTGTGGCTTTTGTGATAAAAAGGGAGCAGACATAGTTGACACTGTCTCCCTATTCTTCTGGCCTTGAATGCAGATGTGATGCCAGGGGCTTCTGCAGCCATACTGTAACCATGAGAAAGAAACTGAGATCCCTACAAATGCTGGCCCTTATTTCACTGAACCCCTGAATTAACCCTGGAGTTAACCAATTCCAGACTTCTCCTTAGGTGAGTATAGTTCAGTTTTGTTACTTGTAGCCAAAATTCATCCCTAACTGATAGGGACATTATTTCTCAATAGTAATGATATCAAGAGTTAATACTGTGCTAATATTTGCAAAGCACTTACCCTAGTACTTGGCACTGTATTAGAAAGTGCTACATAAATGTTTGTTCAAGAAATATAATTAATGGCTCTAATAGGGCTACTTTAATTTTTATTTAAAATTTTTTCTTTGTCTTATTATAAGGAAATTCACATTTATAACAGAAAATTTGGAAGAGAAGGGGGGGAATCACTCACCATCTTTCCACCTATGAGTACCAGGAACATTACAAAATATTTTCTTCCCTTCATTTTCAATTAAAAATTGTTTAAGATCAGAATGTATTGTAAAATCAATCTTTGCTCCACATAATATCGCATGAGCATTGTGCTATATCATTAAAATCTCTTTAAACATAACTATTTAATGACAACACATTAAGCTATGTTACTCATGCCTCATCATCTCAGTAACTATAAGGTCTTTACATCATTTCCAATCTTTCTCAAATCTAAATAATATGGGAACTACCTTCCATGGATATGGCTGGCATTCATGCATTGTAATTTCCTGGAAATTTATGAAATATTTACATTATGTCGGATTTTCCCCAAATCTAACTAAGACAAGGAGTCCCTGTGCGGAAAGACAATTTGGTTGACTTGCTAAGGAGAGAGACTCGGGGCTGAGCGGGGTAAGGTTTGATAAGCGAGTGCCCCGTGCACGTAAGTTCTTTGAAACCAATGGATGGTCTTTTCTTCTCTGGAACACCGCCTCCCTGTAGCGACTGAGGTGCCCCTGGGACTGAGAGGAAAACAAGGAACTAAGGGAGAAGTGACTGGCATCACAGAGGATTCCTGAGTGACCGTCAGGGCTGATACCCAGGATGAAATGGGGAGAAGTTTCTGCTTCATAGGACGGTTCTGAGGATCAAAGGCCAGCACAGGCGCCCCATCCCTCAGCATGTCACCTTCGGGGGTTATTATATAGAGGGGGCACCCTATTTGATTTTGAACGAATCCCCCTCTGAAAATGTGGAATGATAAAATATACCTCCCTTCTGGGCTTGTAGTGAGAATCAAGTGATTCCAAAGAAAAAACACTGGACAACAAAAAGAATTGCTTTACCTTTGCAAAGTTCTCCAAAGCTGTCTCAGACTTGGCATCAGAATAGCCGGGGTGGGTGGGGGGTTGTTAAACACAGACGCCTCTGAGCCCCACTACGGAGACACTGAGTCATAATGGAGGTGGGATGAAGGGGGGCTGGGGTTCAGGAAAATCTGGGCTTTTTACAAGTTATGCAAGAAATACCCAGCCAAACTTGGGAGCCAACGTCTCCAAAATTGTTAACAGTAACAGCTCACAAGGTACCCGCTTACTATGTGCCAAGTGTGTGCAAACCCGTGCCGGGGGCTCAAACTTTATGAGACTTCCAACCGCCCGGGGGAAGGCCGGCGGATCCCTCCCCTCCATCCGATGGGTGGGGCCCGGAGAGCGTTTTTTGTTTTTGTTTTTCTTTTTTTAAATGAGCGCTCGCGCTCCCAGGTGGCTGGTGTGCGCTCAGTCCCCGGACCACACTTTGGGAAACAATGCCACGGGCGAAAAAGGCTGCTGTCCTCATCCGGAAAATGAGAATGAACCCTAAACCCAAAGCAAGCGCCCGCGGCGCCGCTCCCCATTCAGATCCCCACCTTTCCTGTGGGAAAGACTCTGCAGAGCGCCGGCAAGCCCAGCCGGCCAGACCTCATGAAAGCCTCGGCTCCCCAGACTTCGAGGATTCTGAGCCACCGAGGCAGAAGTTTTCCCATCCCCGTTGCCGCGGTTACCCCCATCCCCCCCCAAACTCCGCCTGGGGGGCGTGGAACGCCCCGAGGGGGTGGCGATGGGCTGAACGGCAAGCCCTCCCCCACCGTTCCCTTCCAAGGGGTCTTGCGAGGCTGCAGAGCGCCCCCCGCCTGGCGCCGCGCTGGGCGCCCCCCGCCCCAGCCCACTCCGCCGCCCCCTGCGCGGCGCGCCCGCCGCTCCCGAGTCGCCGGCTCAGGGCCGTCACCCCGATTTCGGGGCCCCGGGCCTGCTGGCTGCGTCGCAGACGTGCCTGGGCCCGGGCCCTGGAGCGCGCACTGGGCCCCGGAGCGCGCACTGCGTCCGGAAAAGCACTTACTTTGCACGGAGCCCGGGAAGCTCTCGGCCTCGCCGCTCGCGTTCATGGCCGCACACTGGGGGGGTCCCCGGCCGGCGGGGGCGCCAGGGTGGGGGGCGCTGGTCTACATGGTGCAAGGACTTTTCCTTTTATTTTTCCACACCCCCCCAGCCTTCCTTCTCCCAACTCTGCGAGGCGGGGAGGACGGATGTAAAGCAAGCTCCACTTCCGCTGCCTAGAGGGCGCTGGCCGGGCCGGCCGCCCCAACCTGGCTTTGCATCAGCGGCTCCCGGGGGAAGCTGCGGGCCAATCCCGATGCCCGGGCGCGCGGCCCCGAACCCGCGGAATCCCCCGGGATCTGGATGGCGCGCACGCGTCCGGGCGGGTTGGGCGACCGCGGGCGGCGAGGGATGCGCCCCCTGGGCTGCGGCAGCCGGCGCCCCCGCCCGCACCCCGGCGGTTTTGACCACGCGTTTGGCTTCCCCGGCCCTGGCGCCTTTGCACCTGCCGCCCTGGGCGTCCGGTCCCCAAAGCAGCCGGGCAGCCGCGTTGCTCCCTGGTCGCCGGGGTGGCTTGTGGAGAGGACCGCGTCGGGCTGCAGTTGGGGGGTGGGCGCGCGGGCCGCGATGGGCTTGGGAGAAATCCCCGCTGAGCGTCAGCGCCCGGCAAATCAGCAGAGCGCTGGGCGGGTCCCCTGCCCGGCTAGTGAAATAAAGGGGACCGCGATCACGTGGATGATGAGTAGCAGCTGGTACCAAACGCTGAAGGCCTCCAGCTCCAGGGGTCTGCCATCTGGATCGTGCACACAGTCACCTGGAGGGCTGGTTAGAACGGACCGCTGGGCCCACCCCAGAGTTTCTATTCAGTCGGTCTGGAGTGAGGCCCGAGAATGAGCATTTCTAAGTTCCCAGGTGAAGTCCCTGACGTTGGTGGACACTGCCCTCCCCGATCTGTCCCCGCTCGCCGGACCTCATCTCCCGCTACTCTCTCCTTCCCTCGGGCGTCAGCCCCAAGGCTCTTCAGCTTCAAGGATTTTGCACTTATCTTCCCTCCGTATCCACCTGCCATCCTCCCTAACGCCTTCACGTCTGGATTCGAATTCACATCCTTAGACAGGCCCTCCTTGGCTAGCCCGTTCTAATATTGCAGCGCCCTCCCCCTACACTGCCCCCCGCTCCCTGTCTGCCTCCACTCTGCTTTATCTTTCTTCTTAGAACTTATTACATCGAACATTATGTATCTGGAGTATCTTTGTCTGTCTGTCTCTCTGTCTACCTATCTTCTATGTATCTGTATATCTGTCTATAGAAATAGATAATTTACTTGTTTCTCTTTGCCCCTTACGTTCAATAAGTCCCCAAGAAAGGGAGTGTTTTTTCTTTTTTAAAATCTCTTTGCTTCACTGATATCTCCATCTCCAGCGACTTGGCCTAGGTGGCACATAGTAGGCGGAGTGGTAAACGTGGCTTGTCCATAACTAAGGGAATTTTCTCTGCTGCTTCCTCGAAGGGTTTGCTATTCCTCCAGAAAGTATTTATTTCTAAGTATAGGCACCGTGCTAGCCCCTTGAGTTTCAAAGGTCAGCCAAACGATTTGGTGCTGCGCTAAGAGAATTTGGCTGGTGGCTAGGGATCCAGTCAACGCGAAATAATTAAATCAGCAGTGAAATTTCCTGACAGTCATAAGGTCTCAGAAGACATAAGGCAGGAATGTGATGGTGGCTGCGGGAATGGTCAAGGAAGGCCTCCCTGAGCCGGTAATATTTGGAAGAGGGTGTGGGCAATTCCAGCTTGAGGAATTGGCACGAGCGAGCGAGAGCCCTGTGGCAGGAATGAGCTAGATGTGAATTGTCCGCTGCCCACCAGTCCCGCTGCAAGTCTTACAGCTCCTCCTGCTTGGCCCAGGCCAGCTACACCTGCCTCCTGCTTGCTGTTACTCAGACCTGCCCCGCTCTGCCTGCGCCCGGGACTCTGCATCTGCTCATCCCTCTGCCTGGATTGCCTATCCTTGCTGGTCCGACATCCGGGGCCAAATGGAAGGTCACCTTCCGGGGGAGGATTTCCCTGTCTCTTATCTAAAGCATCTGGCCCCTTGGTACTCTCCTACCTCACCTTCGTTCTACCTGTCCCTGGCTAACCTGACCCAGAAAGGCACTGCAGCTGGGGGCAGTGTTTATTTTTAATGCTTGATGAATGTTTACGGATGTGCACACCTGGGTAACCCACACCAGGATCGAGGTCCGGATCATTCCCAGCCTCGTGCCTCTTCCCAGTCAATGCCACTCCAGCTCCCCAAGCCCAGCGAGGCAAGCACCATCCTGACTTCTGGGGCCACAGAGTCCTTTTGTGGAGAGCAGTATTTTCATATTTGCCGGAAGAGAAGAAACACCGAGTGGACTGGCTAAGAACAAATTCTTAAGCGCGCTCCTTGAGCCACTCCACTCCTGCATCAGAATTTCCTAGGGCAAGACCTGGGAATCACAAGGGCTTCAGGAAATTCTTATCATAATAAAAGTCTGGGTCCTACCGGTTGGTGGGTAAGTCTGTAGTCCTGGAGTCAGGCTAGTCCATGGCCACATAAATCCTGGAGCTACTATGCTGTAACCAGGTGGGTGACCTCGGCAACGGATTCAGCTGCTCTGTGTCTCAGTTTTCTGTAAATTGGAGATGATACTAGTACCTGCTTCATTAAGCTGTTTTTCAGAGAAAATCAGTCAGTACTCATAAAGTGCTTAGAGTAGTGCCTGGCTCTGTAACTGGGCCACAAACCCTAGCTATTATTATTTTTTATTTCTACTTGGTTCTTATGTGTCTCCCACCAGACTGCAAGCTCCAGGAGAGCATAGACTTGGCTTATTTTATTAACCCTGTCTCCCCGGAGCCTAGAACAGGGCCTGGCATGCATTGTTTGTCGTTGATTGAATTCATGCCTGTTTCCATCAGCTCTGTTTTAACTGTTTGCTACTCTGCCCAGCCAGGCCTTCTCAGTTGCACCCATGGAACATGGCAGTGTTTTTTTTCTGGTCTTAAAATTTCCTCTTTTTGTGTCTTGTTTTTTCTTTCTATAGTTGTTTTTCTTATAAGAGTATTGCAAGTTTTTGGTTAGAAATTTGGAAAAAAAATACAGAATATAAGGGAAAAAATAAAACTCATTTATAATCTGCTGTCCAGAAGTAACATTTTGATTGGTGAATATACCTAAAGTCTTATTTTCTTTGTGTATGTACGTGTGTGTATATGTTTGTATAGATAAACACACAAGTTGTATTCATATATTTTAGAAAAATGTGATTGTAACTTACTGCTGTTTTTAATCTTTTTTGGGGGATACATATTATGATCATTATTTTAAAAAATAACACAGATAATACACAGCTACCTGAGATCCCACCAACCAGACATAAACAGTGTTTATATCCTTGTGTGTGTGAGGTGTGTGAGGAAGATTGGCCCTGAGCTAACGTCTGTGCCCATCTTCCTCTATTTTGTAGGTGGGACGCCTCCCACAGCATGGCTCGATGAGCAGTGTGTAGGTCCACGCCCAGGATCTGAACCGGTGAACCCCGGGCCACTGAAGCAGAGCACTTGAACTTAACCACTATGCCACCAGACCGGCCCCAACAGTATTTACATCTTTACTGTGTATCTTTTTAGACTTTTCCCATAGAAATATAATAGAATGAACCATATGAATTGCTGATATCTGTCTATTTTTAACTTAAAAGTGTTCATTTCACGTGATTCAAATCAACATGTGCTCACCATGTTAATATTATACTCCTGGTAAAGTTTGCTGGTTGTGTACCTGGCATCAATTGTCTCAAATTTTCCTCAGAGTAGAATTTCTGATTTTCAGCCGACTGCCTGACCTCCTGGGAAGAGATTTTTCCCAGCCTCCTTCATAGGCAGACATGGCTATAAGACTAACTTCTGGCAATGTAAATGAAATGTTGTGATGTGACTGCTGGGAAATCTCCTAAAAACAACAGTTGACATACTGTTGGAGGAGGTCATCAAGAGGATGTGACTGCCGGTTGACCCTCCAGCCGGACCCGGGCAATCGGAGGTTCCTCGCCCCTCCCCTGTGCTTGGAATGGACACTTCACATACAGTTCCCCCAGTGGGAGCTGTTCCAAGAACACGGCCTTGAGAGGGGAGGGTGTTGAGAGCATCTGGATGGCGTTCGTGACAGAATCCAGTTAAGGCCTCCATATGAGCTTTTAAGATTCTGGGGGCAGGTGTGGAGATCTACTCGGCTTGCAGCCTCCAAGACAAGCCTAGGAAGTAAGTTCCCTTCCTTATCAAACCTGCCGCCGACCGATCTGGAGTGGTCTCTCTCTCTCTTTGGTCTCTCCTTGCCTGCTGTGTATAGGGGCCAGTTTGCGAACCAACACATATGCCATTTGTCCCTCCTTCTTTTTCACTCCCTCCCTTCCTGGCTAGGAATGAGGATGTGGTGACTGGAGTGCTACTTGCTATTTTGGACTCTGAGATTGAGGATATATAGTCTAGGTGTGGTGGAGTGGTGAGTTGCAAGTAGCCCAGGTCTCTAACTTCTTTATAGAGATGTCAACTGGACTGCCCACTCCTGGGTTCATTTACGTGAGAAATGCACTTTAATTTTGTTTCAGCTACTGTTGGTTGTGTATGTGTGTGTGTGTAAGGGGGGCTGCTTCTTTCACATGCAGCCGAGTCAAATCCTAATCAAACACAATACTATGCATATTGTTTTGTAATTGGCTTTGATTTTGAAGACTTTTCACAGTTTGGTTGGTGCATTAGAATGACCTCAAAGTTAAATCTCCGGATGCCGCAACCCCGTTTGTGGAGACTCTCTTCAGAAGGTTTGGTGTGAAGCCTGGGCGTCGGTACCTTTGACCAGCTCCCTGGGGGATTCCAATGCACTTGGTGTTTGCAAACCTCTGCTCCCCACTGTTAGTTAGTTTTGTTTTGTTTTGTTTTGTGTTTGTGAGGAAGATTGGCCCTGAGCTAACGTCTGTGCCCATCTTCCTCTATTTTGTAGGTGGGACGCCTCCCACAGCATGGCTTGATGAGTAGTGCTAGGTCCACGCCTGGGATCTGAACCTATGAACCCCGGGCTGCTGAAGCAGAGTGCGCGAACTTAACCACTATGCCACCTGGCTGGCCCTTTCCCCATTGTTAGTTTTAATGGTTGCATAATATTTCATTATAAGGTTGCATCATAATTTATTTGATATGCTAATGGATGTTGTTAATAACTTTTTAGATCTTATAAGTAATACACTGCAATAGCTTGTTTATTGGCCCCTGTGAATGCATTCTCTCTCTGTGCCAGCCATCCTGAACAGAGCTGTCAGGACAACTTGTTTCAAGGCTGTTTGTAAGGGCTTTTTCTTCCTTTCCCTTTTCAGATCATTTTATCAATATGGGTTCCTTCCGGATGAATTTATCAGTAAGGATCACATTTCTTAAAAAGTTAACAGGTTTTGTGTGACTAGAATGCTCATGATTTCTTCTGTTCTTAAATTTGACCACTTCTCATTTAGTGGATAAAATATAATTTAGAAATGGCCAAATTCCTGTGGGGTACAGACATATTGGTAATCCTACTCAATGTTTGAATCTAAAATCTAAAGTAAATTTGAATTTGTTGCCAATGCTTAAAAGATGCTAGATTTCTCATAAAAATTGGGATTTAGAGTTTTTAAAAAAAGAAATGGAAAGATATGGCAAATCTGGCCCTGGATTATCATATCATAGCACTTGGCTGGGTCTGAGAAGCTGCTCCTTTGGATGAAGCCCGACCTCTGCAATTCACCCCAGTCCCCACTCCTCCCTATTACTTCTTGATATCAAGACTGAGTATCAGTTTCCTAGATCATTAATCTTGTGCTGCATGTATTTGAATTTATTCCAAGTCTCCAATATGTTTCTGATAGAAAAAGGGATTTATCCTTTCCTATGGTTTAAATATTTCTTTCAACTAAAAAAATCTCTACCAAGGAATTACCTATGTAATTATTGTGTCATCTATATTGTGTCATCTATATTGTGTCATCTAATCCTCAGAACAGCAGAGAGGTAGGCACTATCATCACTGTTTTATAGATGTAGACACTGAATCTCATAAAGGTTAAATACGTTTCCTCCAGTCAAAGGCCGATTAAGGACCATCTCAGTTAAGAATCTTTGAGGACAAGTAACAGAAACTATAGAAGAACAGAGGTTTGCATAGTGTTTCAAAATCAATGCATTGGAACTATTTCCTTGCTTAAGTAATTTCTGGAAGGAGATTTCCAGATACGTCCTTGAATTATTAAGAGAATACACTTTAAAAAAATTCTGGTAACGTTAATTAACAAGAATAAAGAGGTCATAGTCATTGGATTAATTAATGGTCCTAAGATTTGTGAGCAAAGATATCCTTCTCTGAACAAAATGGTTCATAATTTCAAGTGACCAAAATTTTTCCATAGGAGACATTTAGCAAATGTAGTTACCTGTGGCACTCATGCACAATCCACTAAAATGTAAGTTCTCAGGGCAGGAACTTTTGCTTATTTTCTTCCTTGTACACCAGCATCAAAACAGTGCCTGGTATATAAAAAGTGATGGATGGATGGATGGATGAATGAATGAATGAACAGTATCAAGGTCCTTTGAAAGATAACTCTTACAGCTAAGCTTTGACAATTACAAGAGTGTTTTTCCCTTTTTAGTAAACATACAGACAAAAGTGTGATATGATGACAGAATCTAGAAAATTTATAGATTCCATTTAAATTGTATGGTAGCCAGTATGCAAATATTTTTAAACTTCCCTTATTTTTCTAGGCAAGGCTCACAAGAATGGCTAACCCAGGGCTTTGCATTCTCAAAAGCTTATGTCAGCAACCTCTCCACTCAGTTTCTCAAAAGTACTACAGAAAATTGTGGCCTGAAGTTTCGGCTATAAATTTAACCGAAGCTCGTGGGCTGGCCCTGAGGCTGTTGCCCTCTGATTCATTCCTTGCCTCCCCTGCTCAGCTCTGCATGTCGGGGGAGCTGATCCCTGTCTGTATTTTCCAGGCTTCTGGGGCTTCTAGCTTCCTGTTGGGTTTCGCTGATGAGTGGATGGGAGAAGCCAGAGTACTTCTTCCCCTCTTGCCCTGTCTTGGTGACAGTGGCTGCATTTTGTCTATGGCCCCAGATCCCAGGTGGGTCCACTGTGGCCTCAGCTTCTGCCAGGTGACTCTGGTTCCTAGTCTCTGACAACACCACCTCCTCCCTTTGTTCTCAGCCTCCTCCCTGTGCAGAAGGGTGAGTGGCTTCCAGCTGTCACTAATCTCTGGGTTGCCTGGCCATGCCCATTTGGCTTTTTGGCTCTTTCATCACCTCTGTATGAATTCCCTGCATTAAATTTACTTAAATCCTCAGAGTTGCTTCTCTTTTTCTGGTTGGACCCTGCCTGACATCAGCTGGATTAAAGTTGGTGGGACTTAAGATTTTATTCTTGCTTTTCTGGACATTGCAGGTGATTCTAACTGGAGAGTACCTTACTGTCTCCAGGGAACTTGCTGAGAACACACATGCTCAGGCACCACCCAGATGCGCTGGAATAGAATCCCAGGGTGTGTGGTCGAGGCATGCAGAATGGAGACACACTTTGGCTGACTCTAATGAGCACCTCCTGACTCCATCGCTGAAACCTGATCCGAAATCTTGGAAAGGAACCAGGGGGAAATTTATTCCAAGATTGATTCACTAACAATATTTAACAACTGCCTGTGATCCTTACATAAACATAAAAGTCAACGAAGAAACACTTGAAAGTTAAAGTAAGAGCTAAAACCTTCTGTTATAGGACGTGCTCAAGACTCAACCTGCTGGGCTTGGAGAGGTGATTACACAACCCATTATTTTGTTGAGAGCTGGCTCTGAGTCTCGCCTGGCACCTAACTGAGCACACCTGTGTTTTAATAGTATATTCACTTAGATAACTTCAAATGGGCAAGCAGACACAGGCCTGCTTTTTCTTCACTCTTTTATTTAGTTAGTGCACGAACAAGAAAAGACTCAAACAGTATAAAAGGGTATACAGTGAAAATTGCATACCCTTTCAACCTCCCCCAGCCATCCAATTTCCTTTCCAGGAGTCAACCATTATTACCAGTTTCTTGGAACTGAAGAACACTTCAGAACTTTCCCACATATATGCAAAAAGGTCTACGTATATTCATCCATTTCTATTTTTCCAAATTATTCTATCGTGCAAACAACAGTCTACACCCTGCTTTTCTTTTTCCGTAATCGTGTATCTTGGAAAATGTTACTTGTAAGTGCATCTAAACTTGCCTCACTGCTTTAGGAAGAGTTCAGTTTTCCATTGTATGTAGACATATAGTAAAATTTACTTAAACAATTCCTATTAACGAACATTTAGTTTGTTTCTAGTTTTTTGTTACTACAAACAAGGCTACAGTGAAAATGTGCATCTATATCCGTCCATGAGACAGTATATTCATAGAATAGTTTCCTGAAATAGAATTACTTGGTCAAAAGGTATGTGGATTTAAAATTCGGAAGCGTTCCAGTGGCGTGGCACCACTTAGAACCCCCATCAACGACTGCTTACGGCACCTGCTTCCTAGATCCTCGCACAGTGTTAGCACATTTCTGATCTTCGTCAATCTGATGGGGAAAGGATGACGTTGTAGATTTAATTTGCGTTTCTCTAATTATGATACAGGTCTGAATTTAAGCAAACAAAAGCAAACTCTTAACACTCAGCTCCAATGAAACAAAACGGTGTAGTTACAATCTGTGTGATTACAGTAGTTTTCTCTTAGTGGGGGGGATATGTTCCAAGACCCCCAGGGGATGCCTGAAACCACAGATATACCGAACCCTAGATACGCTACTGTGTTTTTTCCTATGCATACATAGCCATGATAAAGTTTAATTTATAAATTGGCACAGTAAGAGATTAACAACTGTAACTAATAATAAAACAAAAAGTATAACAATATGCTGTAGTAAAGATTACCATAGATCTTAGCAACCCCAGCATGTGATTTTTTTTCTTTCCTTGTTATGTCAAGAACTTTCACCTTTTCACTTAAAGGAAGCACTTTACAGCTTCTCTTTGGCAGATCCGAATTGCCAGCATCATTATTCTTGCGTTTTAAGGCCATTATAAAGTACAGTAAGGGTGACTTGAACACAAGCACTGCGATACTGCAACAGTCGATCTAATAACCCAGATGCCTACTAAGTGACCAACAGGCAGGTAGGGTATACAGTGTGGACACGCCGACAGAGGGATGATTCATGTCCCAGGTGGGACAGAGTGGGACAGCTGGAGATTTCATCACACTACTCAGAACAGTGTGCAATTTAAAACTTATAGATTCTTTATTTCTGGAATTTTCCATTTAAATTTTCAGACTGCGGTGGACCAAGAGTAACCGAAACTGTAAAAAGCAAAACCGCGGATAAGGGGGGACTACTCTTGATGCAGAAAAGCTTCAAACAGGATGCAGAGATGGCAAAGGAGACACATGGTTCCAAAGTTTGAATGTCACGGTGTGAATCTGAGAGTACAGGTGAACGTGCTGGGGTCCCCAGGGGGTGGAAAGTGAGTATGAAATACTTTTCATCTGTTTTGAAATGGTTTTAATAATATGTTAGGGATGAAATTCAAAGCAGATATTTGCTGAGCTGTTGAAACACCCTCAGTGACACTATGACTTGAAAACCGCTGATTTAGTTTTCATTTTACAGAAGGGGAAACTGAGGCCCCTTCCTCCTGGAGATCCAAACCTATTGGTGGAAATTTGAAATAAACTTAAAAAAAAATCTTTTTTATATATTTTAGTTTTGCAATAGTTAGAACTCATAAGAAGTTGACATAGGGGAAATCAGGATCCTTGTGAGAAAGATTTTTCATCCTGAAAAGAAAGAGGTGTGTGAGAAGAAAGCCCTTTGGCACCCTCATTCTCGCCTTCCTTCTCTTGGCCCTGGGCACTGCCGTCGTGAGTGGAGCTGGCTTCCAGAGCTGCAGCAGCCACTTTGTGGACAGCAGGTAGCAAGCTTGGGAGTGGAAGCCGGGTGCTGAGGTTGGTGGAGAGCAAAAATCAAAAGAACCTGGGGTCTTGCTGTGTTCCTGAACCATTGAACCTGCCTTGGGACTGCCTGCTTCCTGACTTTGCATTAAATATAACAATTGATGTCCTTATAAGCCAGTTCTCTCCAACTTTTTCCACATCAGGGTACACGATTAAAATGATAATAATTGTCCAGCACACTGGGGCAAAGTGGCAGAAATTTTGAGGCATTGATATGGAGGCTGGTGAAAGAAACCATATTTTTTAATATTATTTCCTTAAAATATAAAAAATAGAAAGTTTTAGAAAGTAATTAAATATTGCAATTTTACAAAACACCAGATTTTTATATGAGAAAATTGAGTTTGCTCCCACAGACACAACTTTCATGTGTCAGATTTTATGCTTAATGTGGCTACATGTAATTCCTGTTCAGGCCTTTTTAATGATGATCTTGTCACATATTTGATAGGTCTTCTCAATGAAAAGCTTTGTTAGCACAAGGAGGCCATATGAAAATGTAAAACTAGTTTTTAAAACAACCTTTCAGAAATTTCTGACGCTAACGTTTTATTTAAAGACTCTAACAGCCAGCATCTCCCTTTCTTTCATTGACAAATGTTGGAATTTCTTGTGATAATGCAAATAGCTTTCAAGTCGAGCCAGACTTATAGGTGAAATTGCGTGTATTTCACAATAATGACAAACCACCCGGGCGTGGTTCGAGCAGTCTCCTGCCGCCAGCCTGAATCCACTATAAAAGGACACAGCTGAGAATGTAGAGAAGTAACCAAGTTATATACAGACAGAGATCAGAACCATTACCTGGAAATGGACCAGCTAGGAGTTCTGGCCAGACCCCCAACCAACTCCATGTTGGTTGGTTTGGGCGCCATGTTCCTTCGGCGTCTGGATCACAAATTCCTGCAGCAGCTCCATGATGCCTTGGCCACTGTACAGAGCAGCAGGCTCTGCAGCCGGCTGCTGTCTGGATGTCCAGCTGGTACCGTACCTTCTTGGCCACATCCGGCACATTAGCCACCATCAGAGCTGTTCAATGGAGGGCCTAAATAAAGACTGATGGTGCCTTCTGGTGTGGAGGGTCCACAGCTTTGCTATTTGTCAGTTTTCTTTCGGTTGCTAATGAGACAGATCCACATTTGAACTGGCTTTGAACGAAGAAGGGAATTTATAACTGTAGCTTCAGAGATGGCTTTAAGGATGGTATTATCAGGAATGGCTCGCTCTGTCTTTCTCTTGGCCTCCATTTAGGAAAAAATATATTTAATCACATTAAATTTTTACATTTGGTTTTAATTTTTATCTACGTTATAAAGGCACACAGTTTAAAGAGTTAAATAATCATCCAATGCTTGCTATGAAAAAGAGTGATCTCCCCACTCTTATTTTCCCCGGGCCCCAAAGGAATTATAGTGTAATTATGTTTAGACAAATATTCAATGTTTACATTATGTAAATCCCAGTCGCAGCTGAGTCATAGTGTATTCTGATTACTTTTCCTGTTCTGCTCAACTTTTTGTTTTCATTAGAGTTAAAAATTTTCCTTTTCTGTTTGCTTGCTTTTCTGTGTCCTAATTCATCTGAATTCGTCACCACCAGTCGTGGAAATCTCTTCTGAAGGTATTCAAACACATTACAATTTCTGTCAACTTCATCTTTTGAAGAAGATTCTTCAAGCTGGATTGGAGCAGCTGAGCTGCTGTCACCCAGGATGCTGTCTTTGCCATCATCCTGGAGATGTTGTATGTGTCTTCCTCATGGCAGACCCTGTGGTTCCAGAGATCTCATGTCTACCTTTTTGGTTTCTTCCCCTTTTTGGTGTAGTAGAGTCCCATGACAGAGTACAAGGGAGGGACATTTTAAGATCTAACTTGTATCCTCATACTTTATTGATGATTTGAGTTTAAAATTCTTGGCTAGGTAGAATATTACTCATCAGTAAAAACGAACAAACTATGGACACGTGTTAAAATCTGAACAAATCCCAAAGACGTTGTGTTGAGTGAGAGAAGCCAGTCTCAAAAGGTCACATCCTGAGTGATTCCGTTTTTGTGACATTCTCTAGAAGACAAAACGATAGTGATGGAGAACAGATCAGTGGTTGTCAGGGTTTAAGGGTGTTTGATTACAAAGGGGCAACCCTGGGGAAGCTTTTGGGGTGACTGAAATGCTCAGTATCCTGATTGTGGCGGTGGTCACCCAAATCTAAAATTCATAGAACTGTACGCTGAAAGAGAAAAACTCATTATCTGTACTATAAAATTAAAAAAAAAACATTCTAGGTTAAAATTATAGTTGATTCTTGTTATTCAGAGTAGTTGTGTGCCATAGTTACCGTGACCTCAGAATTAGCCAATACTGAACCACAGCTCCTAGTGGAAATACAGAGTTGGGTTCCTTTGAGCCTCTGGTCATGACATTTTCATCAACTCAAAAATACATGACCTTATTTTATGTATGTTTTTGTTGAAAGACACCTTATTTAGTATATATGGTTGATTCGTTAGCAGTGAACTCTCTCTCAACAGAACTTACTTAGCCTGAACAAAGCTTGTCTGGCACACTGATGTTCCCCGTAAGGCACATCCCAGCCTTCCTGCGTGTGGGGGCTTTAGCCATCAGTTCAGCACTGTGCTTGGGGCCCATTTTAAATGGTTTGAAATCACTAACAAAAAGCACAAACAAGCAAAAAACGTGGCACCACATAGACTGTGAAGAGGACCCTTGCTTAGAGTATGAGAGCTGAAGTGTGAGGCAGAGCAGAGCCTCGGTTGACCTCAGCTGGAAATGTGTGTGACACGTGACTCAAATTTTTCACTGCTCAGCACATGTCTCTGAATGACCTGAAAACCACCTTGAGTGTTGATTTTGGTGTTAAATTTTAGCAGGGCTGGCCCAGTGGTGTAGTGGTTAAGTTTGCGTGCTCTGCTTTGGGGGCCCAGGGTTCACAGGTTGGGATCCTGGGCAAGGACCTACACATTGCTCATCAAGCCACGCTGTGGCAGCATCCCACATGCAAAATAGAGGAGGATTGGCACAGATGTTAGCTCAGCGACAATCTTCCTCAAGCGAAAGAGGAAGACTGGAAACAGATGTTAGTTCAGGGCCAATCTTCCTCACCAAAAAAGAATTTTTGTAGTGAGCAGGTAAATTCCAAATACCGAATCCACTAATAATGAGGATCAACTGTAATTGTCCCTCAGAAATTTGAAGGTGTTACTCCATTGTCCTTGAGTTTCCCATGATGATGATGATGATGATGATGATGATATGTTTGATGCCATTCTTTTTTTTTTTTTTTTTTGAGGAAGATTAACCCTGAGCTAACTACTGCCAGTCCTCCTCTTTTTGCTGAGGAAGCCTGGCCCTAAGCTAACTAACATCCATGCCCATCTTCCTCTACTTTATATGTGGGACGCCTGCCACAGCATGGCATGCCAAGTGGTGCCACGTCTGCACCTGGGATCCAAACGGGTGAACCCCGGGCCTCCGAGAAGCGGAACGTGCACACTTAATCACTTTGCCACCGGGCTGGCCTGTCTGATGCCATTCTGA
Organism: Equus asinus; assembly: GCF_041296235.1. NCBI lineage: Eukaryota > Metazoa > Chordata > Mammalia > Perissodactyla > Equidae > Equus > Equus asinus. Next base: position 41,054,021 of record NC_091804.1, read on the forward strand.
TCGTTATACTTTTAGGTGAAAACTTGGTGTTTTCTCACCAACTTTTAACTACTTTTCCTTGTCCCTTAGTAATCTGAAATTTAACGATGATATTTCTTGGTTGGATCTATTTCCATCCATTGCACGGGGTACTCAGAGGACCCTTACTATCTAATAACTCACATTCTCTGGTTCTGGGACATTTTATTGCATTTTTTTCTTCCCCTCTCTTTTCTCTCTTCTCTTTCTAGAACTCCCGGTATTTGGAATTGGAACTCCTGCACTGCTTCTCTCATTATCTTCTTTATCATTTCTCTCCAAATTTCACATCTTGGTCTTTTTGCTCTGCTTTCTAGAATATTTCCTCCACTGTATCGCTCAAGCTTTCTATTTAGTTTTTCATTTCTGCTTTAATTTCCCAGAACTCTTTTTCCCTGAATTTTGAAGATGGCATCCGATTCTTATTTTGTGGGTGCAGTATTTTCTCTTCTCTCCCTGTGGCTGTGAATGGTTTGTGGGGGATTTCTTCCTCCTGCATAGTTTTGGTTTCCTCCGGGTGGCCTGCCTGTCTCTGGTTGGTTGTTTTTGCCTTCCTCTTTCAGCTTTCCTCAAAGGTCTTGTGCTCCTTGGCTGTCCAATCTTATTCTAGAAAGAGGCACGAAAGAGCTGACTGGCAGCCTGAAGCCATGAGGAGAGGGTGGGTTGCTTGTCAAGCTTGAGCATCAGTGTAGGGTGACCTGGTGGGGCTGTGTCATTGCCCATCTCTCCACCTCCAAACACTCACACATCAGTATCTTTTTCCATTGTGGACAAATTTTGCACAAAATACTCGTTCACTCGCCTGCCTGGAGGATATCAGCCCTCTTGCCTGTGGTCTTGGGTGGTCTCCCCTCTGTTTTCAGTTTAGTCCCTGTGCCTGAAGCTCCCTATCCAGAGACTATCACTTTTATTCTCTTGAAAGAATAAAGTCCAGCTGTTGGAACAGGTTTAAAGAGTGTCAGGTGCCCAGCATGGGGTGTGGGAGGGAGCCTGGGGTCTTACTCTTTCTCAGGTTTTCAAATACTTTAGTTTTTGCCCCACTTCCGCCTCCAGCTTGCAGAGGTATGTGGCGCCAGTGACTCCTGAGCCTCTCCAGGGCTCTGCAGGACACAGGATTCCTTTTTGGCCTTTCCCACTGCTGGCTTAGGAGTCAGCTTTCCTGAGTCTGCGAATTCAGTCACCACACATTCATCTGCTTTCCGGTGTTAAAAGATGGTTTTCAAAAAAGGTAAAATAATGACTCTCATACAGACAGAAAGCGAACACACTTTTAAGATTTTTATTTAATTCATTGAAGAGGAAACTGATGAGATGTTAGAACCAGTTCAAAGGAGGATCCAAAGAACAGACACATTCACAGATCAGGAATATTTACACAAATGTGCAGAGGTGTATTAGATCCTACTGCCACCGAAACAAATGAGCACAAACTTCGTGCCTTCAGACGCTAAGTGGTTACTTCTTATAGTTCCGGAGGTCAGAAGTGCCAGAACCAAGGTGTCGGCAGGGCTGTTTCCTCCTGGCAGATCTAGGGGAGAATGCATTTCCTGGCTGTTTCCAGCTTCTAGAGGCTGCCTGCGTTCCTTGCCTCGTGGCCCCTTCCATTTTCAAATCCAGCAGTGTAGCATCTTCAAATCTCTCTCTGACCTCTGCTTCCATTATCACGTCTTGTTCTCTGACTCTGATCCTCCTGGCCCCCTCGGATAGGGACCCCTGTGATTACAGTGGACCCACCTAAGTAATCCAGGATCATCTCCCATCTCAGGATTCTTCACTTAATCCATCTGCAAAGTCCCTTTTGACATGTTAAATAACATATTCGCAGGTTCCACGGGTAGGGCAGGTCTATCTTTAGGGGCTATTACTCCACCTACCACAGGAGGCAGAACTGGTATTTCCGCCGGGTTTGAGGGAAGAGGAAAGAGAAGGGTTGTCCCATTGCAGAACAGAATTCATTTGAAAATTTATAAACAAGGATTATTTTGCCTTCCTATCAGCTCTTCAGTGTACAGAGTTGTAAAGAGCTCCCAAAGATCAGAATAGGATCACGCAAAGGGTGTCCTATAGTTAATGCAAAGTTTTGCCTTGAAGCATACAGTTTTCCCTTACCAGATTCAAAATTTTATTGGGATTTCCCCTTCAGCCGTTTTCTCTTTCCTAGAGGGTGTATGTCCTAAAGAAGACTTTTCTGATGTTTGGAGGTGCTCTAGATCAAATATTGGAACCAGGAAGTGAGCTCTTACCAGACGCTGACTCTGCCGGTGCCTTGATCTTGGATGTCCCAGCCTCCGGGACTGTCAGAAATGTTTCTAAGCTGCCTGGTCTCGGCATTTTGTTATGGCAGCCTGAACGGACGAGGACAAGTGGGGTGTGGGGAGAAGGGAACGGATAATGGACGCTTGGAGCTCCCACCTTTCTCTTGGCTCCGCATCCCTCTGTGTTGGATCTGTTCCTGGGCAGCCTCTCTCCACACATCCATCAAATGGCCCAACGTCGGCTCTACCTTAGTCTTTTCCTTAGAATTCGCAACTTCACAAAAAACACGATGATTTCTTTTCCTGAGCAGTTATATCAAATCCAAAAAGATTTGTAGGTGTCTCTGCTCAGGTCTTTGTGCTAAGGTATCCTGACTCCCAGCCTGGGACGTGCGCCTCCATCCGTGCAGGGGAAGCTGTGACGAGGTGACTCACAGACACTCTCTGAAGGGAGCACAGGCCCCTACGAAGAATGACTCTATTACCAGAGGTAAAATGAAGGCATGTGGAATAGATGAGACAGAGGATGTCAAGCAGAGCTTGCCCAGATTCTCCGTGGGGCTTTGCTCCTCCAAATATTACGATTTGTCTGATTATGAGAGCGTAGGGGAAGGAGAGAAGCTTCGGCCACTGGATTGTTCATGCTGTAGCTCAGGAGTTCTCAAAGTGTGGTCCCCGGGCCAGCAGCATCAGCCTTGCCTGGGAAAGTGTTAGAAATGCAAATTCTCGGGGCCCAGCCCAGACTTACTGAATCAGAGACTCGAGGTGGGGCTGGCGATCTGTGTCTTAACAAGTCTTCCAGGGGATTCTGACGCACACTAAGATTTGAGATCCACTGCTGGAATGGATGCTATTGGTACCTCGCCCAAATCCCCAGTGTCAATCAGGCTGGTGCGTGTACCCCCTGGCTGCTATTGGCTGCTAAAAGCTATATGGCTGCATCCTTCTCTGGAGGATGGGCCCTCCTACTCCCCTGCTCTATGGCATCTCCCAATGACAGACCTACACAGGTGTGCAATTCCCTTGGAGTGGGAATGACTCTGGCCAGTTTGTGTCCTGCAGCTCCTCCTGGGATCCCACGAGTGTCCTGCGGAGGCTACAGCCTTAGCTTTTTACTCCTCCTCCATCATGCCGTCCTCACTCCCCTTCCCTTGACAGTCGTCCGTCCGTAAATAACTCACAGGAGAAGCTCCATCTTAGGCTCCGCTTCCAGGAAACGCAACCTAAGATGCCTGCCATTAGGGCCTGACCTTGATAAGGCTTTACATTGACATTCCCAAAAAGACAAAATGATAGTAACAGAACACAGATCAGTGGTTGCCGGGGGCGAAGGGTGGGGAGAGAGCGTGACTGTAAAGGGGCACCATGAAGGATTTCCTTGAGATGATGGAACTGTTCTGTCTCCTCATTGTGGTGATGGTTACACAAAATCTAGGCACGTTAAAATTTATAGAATTGTACATCTAAAGAAAAAAGGTCAAGTTATCTGCATTTCAGATTAAAAAATTAAAATAAATAGATTAATGAATGAAAATTTTTTACCCTTGGAAAGTTGTATAATCTGAACCCCCAGAGTGGGGCTCTCTGGAGGTGACATTTGAGGGTCCGGGAGGGAGCGTGTGTGTTAATGGAGTGCTGCACGCCCCTCCTCTCTGACACGGTATTAGAGGCAAGTTGGTCTCATATTTTCCATCTCTCTTCCATGGTAGTCAGAATGATGCCCGCCCCTTCCAAGACGTCCACATCCTAATTTCTGGAACCTATGAAACTGTTACCTTTCGTGGCAAAAGGGACTTTGCAGATGTAATTAAATGAGGGATCTTGAAATGGGGAGATGGATTGTCTGGGCGAGCCCAATGTAATCACAAGCGTCCGCGTAGGGAAGCAGGAGGGTCAGCGTCAGAGAAGATGTGGTGATGGAAGAAGGGGTCAGAGAGAGAGGTTTGAAGATGCTACACTGCTGGATCTGAAGATGGTGGAAGAGGCCACGAGCCGAGGGATGCAGGCTTCCTCTCGAAGCTGGAAGCAGCCAGGACATGCATTGTCCCCTGGAGCCTCCAGGAGGAAACAGCCCTACTGGCTCCTTGGTTTTAGCTCTCTGACCTCCAGAACTGTAAGGTAGTAACCACGTAGCTTTGAAAGGCACTAAGTTGGTGGTCATTCGTGTCAGCAGCAGTAGGAACTAATACACCTCTGTTTGCACACTCATTCAACCTTCCTGATCCGTGAAGGTGTCTGTTCTTTGGATTTTCCTTTGAATGGATTCTAATTCCTCCGCAAGGAACCAGCCCTGCTCACACCTTGAATTTAGCTCAATGAGACTGACTTTGGACTTCTGACCTCTAGGACTGTCAGATCATAAATTTGTGCTGTTTTAAGCCACTAAATACGTGGTAATTTGATACAGCGGCAAGAGAAAACTTCCCTCTGCTTTGGGACACAAAGGGGATTTTCGTACCAGTGCCTGAGATGAAAAGGCTGGTGTGGAGCAGTGCTTGAATATCTCATTAGCTTAATAAATAACTCAAAATGAAGCCTGCAGCCTGATTGTATCAGGATCACTTCTATGGTTTTTGAAATGGCCTCAAGTCCCCAAACTCCTATTAAGGTAACAGAAATTCAACTAAAAGCGTGAGAAACAAAGATCTTGTTGGGTCAGCATTTATGTCTGACGATAGCACATAAAAGGTTTCCAAGACCTCCTGCAGTCACGGGAAATAAAGTCGGTGTTAATGAGGGCACGTCTGGGAGATGTCAAAGGTAGAAGAAAGTTACGCAGCCACAGTCCCTGACTTTTAATCTCCTTTATCACATTGCAAAGATAACTTGATGGTTGAAACATCACGACTGACTTCCTTTTTGATTTTTACCAGAGATTTCACCTTTCGCTTCATTTTTCTGTTGGCAGCTATGTGGCATATTTTTTTCCCAAAAAACTTATTCAGCACTTCAAGGTGTCATTACTCTTTAGTCCTGTGTCCTAGCATATTTGACTCAAGTTGAAAAAAAGAGTGACTTTGGTCTGTGTACTTGGCTGACCAGGCATAGAGTGAAAAGGAAAAAGTGAAGAGAATTGACCAAGATTTCAATAAGGTCTTACAACAGTTCATTTCTGGCGTAAGTTCCACATATTTATTCCTTAAAGGCTTCCTACTTGGAAATGCTTAAAGAGATATACAAATAACTTGGTTTCGGGCCTGGCTTCTGTTGGGGGTTGAATTGTGTACCCCTAAAAAGATATGTTGAAACTCCAACTCCTGGTACTTACGGATGTGGCCTTATACTTGGAAATAGTCTTTGCAGATGTAAGGATGATATCATACTGGAGTCGGGTGGGCCCTTCATCCAACATGACTGATGTCTTTATAAGGAGAGGAGGAGAGATACAGACAGACGCACGAAAGGAAGCTGTATGAAGACAGAGGCAGAGATTGCAGTGATGGGGCTACAAGCCAAGGAATGTCAAGGACACCAGCAGCTCAGACAGAGGCATGGGACAGTCTCCCCGAGAGCCTTCACAGAGAACATGGCCCTGCTGACGCCTTAATTTTGGACCCCTAGCCTCCAGAACTGTGAAAGAACACATTTGTGTCGTTTAAACTGCCCAGTTTGTGGTACTTTCTTACAGCAGCTGCGGGAAACTAACACAGTTTATCAACCACAGCATATCGACACTTGGGGCTGGATCCTTCTCTGCTGTGGGGCTGTCCCACATATTGTAGGATGTTTAGCAGCATCCTTGACCTCTACTCAGAAGATGCCAGTGGTGCTTGCCCATTTATGGCCACCAAAAGTGTCTGCAGACATAGTCAAAGTCCCCTGGGCACCATACCTCTCTGGTTGAGAGTCACTGGTTTGTAGTTTTGGAATCTTCCATCCATTGAAATTATGGAGGTGTAGCCAGATGCACTGATTATAGTTAGCCTTGTTAGTTCTTTTGACTAATAAACTACTTCTAGTTGCTGACCACTCTTTGTGGACCAGCATCCTCGGGTTCTGTGCTTGGCCCTGGCACGTTTCTCCCCTCTATGCAGTTGGTGGACTTCCATTTTCTGCATTCCTCTCCTTGGGCCACAAAGAAGGCCCGTAGGGGGCCCTGAACATGAACACTTAGGACAACACTGGCCTCCACGTGGTGCAGACTGCCTGCCTTACACCATCTCAGGGGCACAACTTGGTAAAGATGCAGACTTCTGGGCATAGAATATGGACTCTGGATATGTGAGGATGGGACCCCCAAAAATGTATTCTCACCATCTTCCACACGTGACTCTGAGGTACACTAAGCTTGAGACATATTGGTCTAGAAAATGGAAAACATAGTGAGTTTAAATGTGCTTGTTTCTGCTTTTCATATACACTAAAGAGGAACTTCTGGGTCACAATTATACTTTAAAGTTCCTTCAAGCAGAATGTTTTAAAATATTTGTCCAAGATTTATTGAGAGGGAGGAACCCTGAAGGTAGCAACAGTCAGTCTCTCTGAAATATTCAAAGCCATTTATTTTCTTGGAGGTTCCATTGGCTACAAGTAGCAGAGAACTTGCCTAATGGTGGATGGAAACCTAAAGATCGTCATGGCTGATTAAAAAGAAGGCTACATGTGGGCGAGCTGTCCTAGGGAGCTGCGGCTCTGTGTCCTCAGAGACTGGGTGTCGCCCATCCACCCACTCCAGCTTACACTGCATGGTGTTTTTGTCTTTATGTATGTCATTTCATTCTTTTCAAAATGGCCCTAGCCCTTCCCTTCACTTCCTCGTAGGACTGTGTCCAAAGACAAGAAGCGGGGAGATGACTAAGGTAAAGGAGAGAAGTGTCCTAATGGGCCCCTCTTCTCTTACCTGGGGAGGAGGGACCTTGTCTCTGAAATGCTCCAGTAGGGTCCTTCTTACGTCTTATGGGATGGGGTTGTGTGGCCACTACCCAGCCACAGGGTAGGTGGGGAAGTAGCCTTTTCCAGCCTCCTTAGTGGGAGGCAATCAGGGGAGGCGAGGGAAGGCAGAGACTGCAGGGTGGCTAACGGGGTCCGCCACAACTCCCGGCTTCCCACCTGGGCACTAATCCAAGCGCCCCTTCCGACTGGAGGCGTGGTTTCTGAGAGCAGCTTCCTTCTCTCCTCACATTTCCAGCAATGTTTCCAGTGTTGTTCCATTACAAGTGTTCCTGTTACAGACGGGCACCCAGGTACCTGTTCCTCTAGGCAATCCCCCTTAAAATGTTTCTGGTGAAATAAGACATAAAAAAGATAGAAATAAAGGGGCTGGCCCAGTGGCCGAGTGGTTAAGTTCACGCGCTCTGCTGCAGGCGCCCCAGTGTTTCGTTGGTTCGAATCCTGGGTGCGGACATGGCACTGCTCATCAAACCACGCTGAGGCAGCGTCCCACATGCCACAACTAGAAGGACCCACAACGAAGAACATACAACTACGTACTGGGGGGCTTTGGGGAGAAAAAGGCAAAAAATAAACTCTTTAAAAAAAAAGATAGAAATAAAAAGAAATAATTTCGAGCATCTTGGTAAAAAATAAAATTTGGAAAGCCTAGATTTTATACTAGTGAGGAGGTACCTATTGTTTCTTCTGTGTCTTCCGTAGTGCATAACATTGTGTTCTGGGCTGAGGTGGAATGGCAATGGAGACCTGCCTGAAATAAAATAAAACAAAGCAAAAAGCACTAACTAATACCCCTAAAAAGTGCATGAAAAAAGTGCCCCAATAACTAAGGACACAAATATAAATACAACTAAGTAGTTATAAAGCTTAAAGCAACCTTAGGGGTCATTTCGAAGAAAGATTTTTAACTGGGGGGGGAGGGGTGGACCCTCTTGGGAAAGTTTTATCAGTATCTCGGAGAAGAAGGTATGTATTTGTGGAGAACATTTATGATTTTCTTGCTGCTTAGAATATATTCCGCATATTAATGCTATCAACATCCATCTTTCTTTTGGAGAAATCGCATCTCCTCTATTGCAGGCAGTCTTGGTAGGATTATTAGCCAAGATGCCCTTCCCTCCTTGAGCCAAAGGACTGGCCAGATGCTTGTTTTCTCTCCTGTCCTGGTGGAGACCATGGATGGAACTCATTCATTTCAGGGACTGAACTTCAGCCATCTGTCAAATCATTTCTGTGACCTCGTGCATCAGTCAGGGTTCCATCAGGAGACAGGACCCACACGGTACTTTGAAGAAGGAGAGTTTACTGTAAAGAATTATTGTCTGCAACTGAAGAGTTTTAAGTTGTAGAGTGAGAACTTAGCTACCATTTCTTCTGTCTTCCCACAGTGCATGCATTGTCGTCTGAGCTGAAATAGAATGGAAATGGAGGCCTGAAGGACAGCATAGTGTTGAGGGAGAATATCCAAGGAAGGAGCGGTTTGGAAGGGGACCCCTCCCCAAGGGTGGGGAGTCTTGGGCGTTCTCACTGGAGATGTGATGGTTGCAGCCCATTGGGCGGCAAAGAAATCTGCTGGGTTTCCTGGGCCAGAGCTGGTCCACAGTCATCGGGCAAGCAGGAAACACCTCTCTGGGGTATAGACAGGCCAAGCTGGTGGGTGGGCATTGAGAGGAAGGTGGGGTTTTAAAAGCTCACACTACAGCAGGGCAGCATGTGGCCTGGGGTGTGCTGTGTCCCTGTTGGGAGAGCTGCAGTGAGGTGGGGACGGGGGCGGTCCAAGTTCACTGGGGACGGTGCACCGTGGTGCCAGCTGGAGCAGAATGACACCGGATGGACTCACTGCCCCCAACACCTGCTGCCTGCAGCTGTGCAGAGGGGCAGGAGGAAACAGGAGGAAGAGCTGGAATGAGCTGGAGAGCCCCTTCCTCGCACCCTGTCCCTCCAATGACAAAGCTTAACATCACATCACTGGCAAGGAGAGAGGCTTAAAAAATCCAGTTCCATCACCACAAGCAGTTAATGAAGGCTGAATTTGCGGCTGAAAGGCAACAGAGTGATAACCGGCTCATCTAGACTCTCTGGAATGCTCCTCGTTCTGGGTCTGGCTCTTTTTAATTCTGTAAGTTCTTCAATATTTTCTCAATAAATTCTCTGTTTGCTTAAGTTATCTAGAATTGACTTCTGTTGCCTGTAACCAAAAATACTGATGTATACGGGATGATAGTAGGAGACTACGTACTTGCTAGGATTCCTTTTATATTTTGAAAGTGAAAAGGAAAACTGCTATTTTATAAGCCAGAAATGCAGAAAGTTAAGCTTGAGAAATTCTTCAAATTACTTTAAATGGTGAGAAAATACCCAAAATGGGCTATCAAGAATGTGGAGGAGTGAGAGTGGGAAACCTCTTCCTGAGGAGGGTAAATAAAAAAAATTATGTGAGCCCAAGATTTTTTAGTCTATCTAAGAATCTGGTCACAAGTTAAAAAAGATGATGGGAAAGTGCTTGAGACGAGTGTTTTTCAAACTTTACTGAGACTACAAATCATTTAGGGATCATGTTAAAGTATAGATTCGGATTCTGTGGACATGGGATCTGTGTTTCTAACGAGGTCCCAGGAGATGCTGATGTTGTGGTTCCATGGAGTACACAGAGCAGTGTAGATTTATTTATAAGAAAAATGAGGGGCCAGCCTGGTGGCATAGTGGTTAAGTTCGTATGCTTTGCTTTGGTGGCCCAGCGTTCACTGGTTCGGATCCTGGGCACGGACCTACACACCACTCATCAAGCCACGCTGTGGTGCCGTCCCATATAGAAGAAATAGAAGGACTGTCAACTAGGATGTACAACCATGTACTGGGGCTTTGGGGAGAAAAAAAGAGGAAGATTGGTGACAGACGTTACCTCAGGACCAATCTTTCTCACCAAAAAGCAAAAAAAAAAAAAAAAAAACCACCCCAAAAAACAAGAAAGATGAGAGCCAGGGAAAGTAACTTCTCCAAGGCCATGGGGCCAGTTTAGGGGCAGAGCCTGAACTAGGAATTCCAATCATATGTGAAATCCAAAGAAACACAGGAAGAAACGTTTGGCTCAGATGCGGAAGACAATGATGGCTACCAGGACAATTTTTAAGGCAATCTGTGATCCACAGGTACTGATAAATGATCACAGAAACTAGTATTCCTTAAGGTTGTGTCACTTGCTTATTACTTTCACTTTTTTTCTCCATCCCCATGTCTTGAGTTGAGTCCCTCAGGAGCAGAACCTGAGACCAAGAATGTCTGAGAGGGATCTATTAGGACGTGATCCCAGGGAAGCCAGGCAGGAGTGGGGCTCTGTGACAGGGTACGAGGCCGAGCAGAGTCCCGTGGCGGGTAACCTCAGTTGAACCCCCCAGAGAGCTCTGGGGACAGTGTAGCTCATGCTCAGCTCTTGTCTTAGCTCAGGCTGCTCCAACAAAATTACCAGAGACCGGGGGCCTTAAACAACAGAAATTTCTCTCTCACAGTTCTGTGATCCAAGGTCAAGGTGCCGCCGGATTCAGTTCCTAATGGGCGCTCTCTTCCTGGGTTGTGGATAGCTGCCCTCTTGCTTTATTCCTACATGGCGGAGAGAGACAGACGGAGTGAGAGAGAACCTCTCTTGCGTCTCTTCCTATAAGGGCACTAATCCCCTTCAAAAGGGTTCCACCCTCATGACCCAATTACAGTCATCTTCCCTTGTCTGCAGGGGATTCGTTCCAAGACCCCCAGAGGATGCCTGAAACCGAGGATAGTACCGAACCCTAGATAGACTGTGTTTTTTCCTAAACATACATGCCTATGATGACATTTAATTTATGTGAGGCACAGTAAAACATTGACAATAACTAATAATAAGATAGAACAACTACAACAATATACTATCATAAAAGTTATCATAGATCTTAGCAACCTCAGCATACCATTTTTCTCTTTCTTTAAGTCGAGAACATTCACCTTTTCACTTAAAGGGAGAACTTTACAGCTTCTCTCTGGCATGTTCAAATTGCCAGCATCACTACTGTTGCACTTTGGGGCCACTAGGAAGTACAATAAGGGTCACTTGAACACAAGCACCCCGGCATCACGACAGTCATCTGATAACCGAGATGGCTAATATGGAGCTAACGGGAGGGTGGCGTCTCCAGCTTGGCACACCGACGAAGGGATGACTCACGTCCTTGGTCGGACAGAGCAAGACAGCATGGGATTTCATCACATTACTTAGAATGGCTTGCAGTTGAAAACTTACGAATTGTTTACTTCTGGAATTTTCCATTTAATGTTTTCAGACCGTGGTTCATGGCGGGTAACTGAAACTGGGGAAAATGAAACCATGGATAAGGGGGGACTATATTGACTTCGAAGAGGTTCAAACAAAATGCGTAGATGGCAAAGGAGACACTTTGTTACAAAGGTGGGAGGTGCTACTGTGTCTCCCAAAGGACCCACTTCCAAATGCCATCACACTGGGGATTAGACGGATTTTGTGGGGGGACACGAACATTCAGTCCATAGCAGCTGTCTAGAACTACTCTGTTCAAGATGGCAGCCCCAGCTCATGTGGCCGTTGAGCTGTTGAAATGTGGCTAGCCCAACTTGAAAGGTGCAGTGAGTGTGAAGTACACACCAGATTTTGAAGACTCGGTCCAAAAAGAAAAAGGGAAAGATCTCATTAGTAATTTTTAATATTGATTCTGTGTTGAAATAATATATTTTGACCATAGTGGGTTAAATAAAATGTAGATTCAAAATTATTTCACCTGTTTGTTTTTACATTTTGTAAAAATGTAGCTCCTAGAAAATTTTCAATGACACAGGTGGCTGGCATTATATTTCTGTTAGACGGAGCTGATTTATATCCTCGTGCCCATAAGTCACCAGTTAAGGGCGTGGCTAAGGAATTTCTAGCTCTCCCTGTTCCCAGAGAAAACCGGCTTCAGAAGCTTGAGGCGGATACGAGCCCAGATGCGTGGCTGTTGGGAGTAGGAGCACACTGGGAGTCTGTGTGCAGGAGAATGGGACAGGGGCCCACAGGGATGTGGCGGGGTGCCAACACTGTCTGTTATGATCTGTGTAACACTTGCCCTGTGACTTAGTTATATTTCCATTTATATGAACTTCTTTTAAAAAATTTTATTTTATTGAGGTCATAGTTTATAACACTGTGAAATTTCAGTTTTACATTATTATTTGTCAGTCATCATATAAATGTGCCCCTTTACACCTTATCCCCACCTCCCAACCCTCTTCCCCTTGGGTAACTGCTAATCTGTTCTTTTTGTCCATGTGTTAGTTTGTCTTCCACATATGAATGAAATCATAAGGTGTTTGTCTTTCTCTGGCTTATCTCGCTTAACATAATACCCTCACAGTCCATCCATGTTTTTGAGCATGGGACGATTTTGTCTTTTTTATGGCTGAGTAGTATTCCATTGTATATATATATACCACATCTTCTTTATCCAATCATCAGTCAATGGGCACTTGGGTTGCTTCCACATCTTGGCTATTGTGAACAATGCTGCAATAAACACAGGGGTGCATAAGTGTCTTTGTGTTGTTGATTTCAAGTTCTTTGGACAAATACCCAGTAGTGGGACAGCTGGGTCAGACGGTATTTCTATTTTTAATTTTTTGAGAAATTTCCATACTGTTTTCCATAGTGGTTGCACTAGTTTGCATTCCCACCAGCAGTGTATGAGGGTTCCCTTTTCTCCACATCCTCTCCAACATTTGTTATTTCTTGTCTTGGTGATTATAGCCATTCTAATGGGTGTAAGGTGATATCTCAGTGTGGTTTTGCTTTGCATTTCCCTGATGATTAGTGATGTTGAACATCTTTTCGTGTGCCTATTGACCATCTGTGTATCTTCTTTGGAAAAATGTTCAGATCCTCTGCCCATTTTTTGACGGGGTTGTTTGGTTTTTGGTGTTGAGTTGTGTGAGTTCTTTATATATTTTGGAGATTAACCCCTTGTCAGATATATGATTTGCAATAATTTTCTCCCAGTTGGTGGGTTATCTTTTCGTTTTGTTCCTAGTTTCCTTTGCCTTGCATATGCTCTTTAGCCTAAGTCCCATTTATTTACTTTTTCTTTTGCTTCTCTTGCCTGAGTAGACATGGTGTTCGAAAAAAGATCCTTCTAAGACCAATGTCAAAGAGGGTACTGCCTATATTTTCTTCTGGAACTTTTATGGTTTCACATCTTACCTTCAAGTCTTTGATCTATTTTGAGTTAATTTTTGTGTATGGTGAAAGATAATGGTCTACTTTCATTCTTTTACATGTGGCTGTCCAGTTTTCCCAACATCATTTATTGAAGAGACTTTCCTTTCTCCATTGTATATTCTTAGCTCCTTTATTGAAGATTAGCTGTCCATAGATGTGTGGTTTTATTTCTGGGGTTTCAATTCTGTTCCATTGATCTGCATGCCTGTTTTTGTACCAGATCCATGCAATTTTGATTACGATAGATTTGTAGTATATTTTGAAGTTAGGGATTGTGATGCCTCCAGCTTTGGTCTTTTTTCTCAGGATTGCTTTAGCTATTCAGGGTCTTTTCTTGCCCCATATGAATTTTAGTATTCTTTGTTCTATTTCCATGAAGAATGTCATTGGGATTCTGATTGGGATTGCATTGAATCTATAGATTCCTGTAGGTAGTATGGACATTTTAACTATATTTATTCTTCCAATTGTTGTGCATGGAATATCTTTCCATTTCTTTATGTCATCATCAATTTCTTTCAATAATGCCTTACAGTTTTCATTGTATAGGTCTTTCATCTCCTTGGTTAAATTTCTTTCTATATATTTTATTCTTTTTGTTGTGATTGATTGTAAATGGGATTGTATTCTTGAGTTCTCTTTCTGTTAGTTCATTATTAGACTATGGAAATGCAACTGACTTTTGTAAGTTGATTTTGTACCCTGGAACTTTGCTGTAGCTGTTGATTATTTCTAATAGTTTTCTGATGGATTCTGTAGGGTTTTCTATATATAAAATCATGTCATCTGCAAACAATGAGAGTTTCACTTCTTCTTGACAATTTGGATACCCTTTATTTCTTCTTCTTGCCTAATTGTTCTAGCCAAAACCTATAGTCTTATGTTGAATAAGAATGGAAAGAGTGGGCACCCTTGTCTTGTTCCTGTTCTCAGACGGATAGCTTTCAGTTTTTTCCCATTGAGTATGATGTTGGCTGAGGGTTTGTCATATATGGCCTTTATTATGTTGAGGTACTTTCCTTCTATACCCATTTTATTGAGAGTTTTTATCATGAATGGCTGTTGGATCTTGTCGAATGCTTTCTCTGCATCTATTGAGATGATCATTTGGTTTTTATTCTTCACTTTGTTAATGTAGTGTCTCACATTGATTGATTTGCAGATGTTGAACCATCCTTGTGTCCCTGGTATAAATCCCAGTTGATCATAGTTTATGATCCTTTTAATGTATTGCTGTATTCAGTTTGTCAATAGGTTGTTGAGGATTTTTGCATGTATTTTCATCTGTGATATTGGCCAGTAATTTTCCTTCTTTATATTGTCCTTGTCTGGCTTTGGGTTCAGGGTGATGTTGGCCTCCTAAAATGTGTTAGGAAGCGTTCCGTCTTCAATTTTTTGGAATAGTTTGAGAAGGATAGGTATTAAGTCATTGAATCTTGGTAGAATTCTCCAGAGAAGCTATCTGGCCCTGGACTTTTATATTTTGGGAGGTTTTTGATTACTGTTTCAATCTCTTTACCTGTGATTGGTCTGTTCAGATTCTTTATTTCTTCTTGATTCAGTTTTGGGAGGTTGTATGAGTCTCATAATTTATCCATTTCTTCTAGCTTGTCAAATTTATTGGCATATATTTTTTCATAATATTCTCTTATAATCCTTTGTACTTCTGTAGTATGCATTGTACTTTTCCTCTTTCATATCTAATCTTATTTATTTGAGCCTTCTCTCTTATTTTTTTAATGAGTCTGGCTATGGGTTTGTCAATTTTGTTTATCTTCTCAAAGAACCAGCTCTTAGTTTCATTGATCATTTCTACTGTTTTTTTGGTTTCAGTTTCGTTTATTTATGCTCTAACTTTTATTATCTCCCTCCTTCTGCTGACTTTGGGCTTTGTTCATTTTTCTTTTTCTGGTTCTGTTAGGTGTAGTTTAAGATTGCTTATTCGAGATTTTTCTTGTTTGTTAAGGTGGGCTTGTGTTGCTATGAATCTCCCTCTTGGGACTGCTTTTGCTGCTTCCCATATGCAGCTCATCCCAACTCATCCCATATGTGTTGGCATGGTGTATTTTCATTGTCATTTGCCTCCAGATAGTTTTTGATTTCTCCATTAATTTCTTCAATGATCCATTGGTTGTTCAGTAGTATGTTGTTTAATCTCCACATGTTTGTCACTTTCCTAGCTTTTTTCTTGTAGTTGATTTCTAGTTTCATAGCATTATGGACAGAAAAGATGCTTGATATGCTTTCAATCTTCTTAAATTTATTGAGACTTGCCTTGTTTCCAAACATATGGTCTATCTTTGAGAATGTTCCATGTGCACTTGAGAAGAATGTGTATTCTGCTGTTTTTTGGATGGAGTGCTCTATATATCTATTAAGTCCATCTGGTCTAGTTTTTCATTTAATTCCACTATTTCCTTGTTGACTTTCTGTCTAGATGATCTATCCATTGATGTAAGTGGGGTGTTGAGGTCCCCTACTATTGTGTTGTTGTTAATATCTCCTTTTTGGTTTGTTAATAGTTACTTTGGTGCTCCTGTGTTGGCTTCATATATATTTATAAGTTTTATGTCCTCTTGGTGGAGTGTCCCTTTTGTCATTATATACTACCCCTCATTGTCTCTCATTGCTTTTTTTACCTTGAAGTCTACATTGTCTGATATAAGTATGCCAACACCTGATTTCTTTTGTTTGTCATTAGCTTGGAGTATCATCTTCCATCCCTTCACTCTGAGCCTGTGTTTGTCTCTAGAACTGAGATGTGTTTCCTGGAGGCAGCATATTGCTGGGTCTTGTTTTTTAATCCATCCTGCCACTCTGTGTCTTTTTTTTTTTCTGATTGGCACCTGAGCTAACAACTGTTGCCAATCTTCTTTTCTTTTTTTCTGCTTTTTCTCCCAAAATCCCTCCAGTACATACTTGTATATTTTTTCAGTTGTGGGTCCTTCTAGTTGTGGCATGTGGGACGCCACCTCAATGTTGCCTGATGAATGGTGCCATGTCCACGCCCAGGGTCTGAACCAGCAAAATCCTGAGCCTCTGAAGTGGAGCGTGCAAACTTGACCACTTGGCCACAGCACTGGCCCCAAACTCTGTGTCTTTTGATTGGAGAATTCAATGCACTTACTTTTAGAGTGACTATTGATATATGAAGGTTTAGTGCTGCCATTTTGTCACTTGTTTTCCAGTTGTTCTGTATTTCCCTTGTTTCTCGTCCCGTGTAATTCAGACTGCCAATTTAGTTTGATAGTTCTCACTATGGTTTTCTCTTTATTTATCATTTGTGTTTCTGTTCTGATTATTTGTTTAGTGGTTACCATAAGGTTTGCATAAAAATGTTAAAAATATCTCAGATGAGATAGTCCATTTTCTTTCTTTATTTTTAAAGATTGGCACCTGAGCTAACAACTGTTGCCAATCTTTTTACTTTTCTTCTGCTTTTTCCCCCCCAATCCCCCCAGTATACAGTCGCATATTTTAGTTGTGGATCCTTCTAGTTGTGGCATGTGGGGTGCTGCCTCAACGTGGCCTGATGAGCGGTGCCATGTAGTGAATGAAACCCTGGGCCGCTGAAGCAAAGAGCGCGAACTTTACCACTCAGCTATGGGGCCAGCCCCCATTTTCTGATAGCTTCTTATTTCCTCAGTTTAAGCAGGTTCCATCCTCTCCTCTTCTCCTTCTAAGTTATTGTTGACTCAATTTATTCTGTTATGGGTTGTGCGTTTGCGGTTAAAATGGTGAGATTATAATTACTTCAGATGTTTTCCTTCCCTTTATCTTTACTGTTATAATTGTTTGCTAACCTGTTTTGATAGAGAGCTGCAACTTTCTGATTTTGCCTGCCTATTTGTCTCCTAGCTCAAGGTTTTGTAAGCTCTTTCTATTTTTTTCAGGTATGAGGGCCTTTTTGATCACTTCTTGTAGTGGGATCTTGTGACAATGAACTCCTTCAGTTTTTATTTATCTGGGAAAGTTTTTATATCCTCATCATATCTGAAGGATATTTTTGCTGGATATAGTGTTCTTGGCTGAAAGTTTTTGTCTTTCAGAATTTTGAACATATCATTCCACTCTCTTAGCCTGTAATGTTTCTGCTGAGAAATCCACTGAAAGCCTGATGCGGGTTCTTCTGTAAGTTATTTTCTTCTGCCTTGCTGCCCTTAATATTTTTTGTCATTGACTTTTGCTAATTTTGCTACTATATGTGTTGGAGAAGGTCTTTTTACATTGATGTAATTAGGAGGTATAGTAGCTTCTTTTACTTGTAATTCTAGCTCCTTCCCAGGTTTGGGAAGTTCTCAGCTATTGTTTCTTTGAAGAAGCTCTCTGCTCCTTTCTCCTCTTCTCCCTCTTGAATACTTATGATGCTTATGCTGCATTTCCTAAATGAGTCAAATATTTCTCAGAGAATTTCTTCATTTATTTATTGTCTTAGTTCTCTCTCTTCCTCCATCTCAAGCATTTCTGTATTTCTGTCCTCCAAATTGAAAATTCTGTCCTCCGTAATATCAGCTCTGTTATTGAAGGACTCCAGATTTTTCTTTATTTTATTCATTGTGTTTTTCATCTCCAACATTTCTGATTGGTTTTTCTTTATAGTTGCAATCTCTTTTGGGAAGAATTCCCTCTGTTCATTAATTATATTCCTGATTTCATTGAATTGTTGTTCTGAATTTTCTTGTATCTTGTTGATTTTTTTTTTATGATAGCTATTTTGAATTTTGTCATTTAGATTGTAAATTTCTGTGCCTTCAGGATTTATTTCTGGGTGCTTGTCATTTTCCTTCTGGTCTGGAGTATTAATATACCTCTTCATATTATTTGAAGGGGTGGACATTTGCTTTTGCATATTGGTAGTATCTAGTCACAGATTCCACCTGCTGCCACTGGAGAGGTCAGGAGCTGTGTATTCTGAGCCTGCTGAAATCTCTGGAGTCTGTACCTGAACTTTAGAATCTATGCTGACAGGGCCTGTCCGTAATTGCCTGCTTGCAGCTTCTGCTTTACTAATGTAAGCACAGGTGCTCTGGCGGGGGTCCCCTGCTCTGGCTGACCAGCTGAGCTGGTAAACTGGTCTAGGGGAGGGGTGCTTTCTTTTGCATGCACAATCCTGGGGGCATTCTCGCTCTGCCCTTGCTATCTGCCCTCCTGGGATGCTGGCTTGATGAAGACACCCCCACAATAGCTTATTCCCCTCTGTGTGGAGCTTGCCTACTGCTGGGAGGCAATTTGGAGAGTGAAGGTATTCCTGTGGAGAGCTGTTCCCCCCCGCCCCCCTGGCCAGAGCTGTGCATGGTCATGCACCCTAGGTCACTGCTGAGGAGGGAGAGGAGATCCTCTTACATCCTTCCACTTCCTCCTGGGGGTCCAGCATCTCCCTCTTCAGATGTATGGCTGTGTGGGTCTCTCAGATGTCTATTGTGTTAGTGTGAATGTTGCCTGTTGGTTTATGAATGTCCTTTTCATTGTATCTTAGTGGGGAGAGACTAAGGGAAGAGCCACTCCACCATGATGCTGATGTCATTCCACACCTATATGAACTTCTTGCTGTTTTTTTTTGAGGAAGATTAGCCGTGAGCTAACTTTTGTGCCCATCTTCCTCTATTTTATATGTGGGACACCTGCCACAGCATGGCTTGATAAGCAGTGTGTGGGTCCATGCCTGGGATCCGAACTGGCGAACCCCAGGCCACTGAAGTGGAACATGTGGACTTAACTACTACACCACCAGACAGGCCCCTATATAAACTTCTTTTAAAATAGAAGAATAAGCAATAATGTTGTGGCATCTCAGGCTTGGTACACTAGTGATTATTTATTTGCAAGATACATTAAAATAAACTCAAAACTATTAACATAGAATCATATTTATCTCCTGTCCCACCAATTTCTGCACCTTCTGGAATATTCGGGCAAAAACCAATGTTTGTTAATCATCAGCAAAGGAATCCTGTTGAAAGAAGAGTCAGTCCTTCTCTGATATGTGTAATTATGACTTCCCTTCTCCTCGATTTTATGAAGCCATTCGAATTCCTCCAATGTGTCACTTTGACACTTAATGCAATGTTTATGCAACAATCATAAAAATTAATTGTCTTCCTTCTTGAAACTATTTAAAATCCTCATCCTTGGCCTGCCTTATTGACATGTGCACATTAAAGTATGACTATGTGACAATAATAATTTTATAACAATGAAGAAATGTCAAACTAATTATGTTGAAATAGTAATTTGTCTGGTTCCTTTCTAATATGTATAATTATTAGTTTTTGGGAAGTGTGCAGAAAATATTAAGTATATTGTCAGAGCTGAGATTCAACCTCTGAAGTGATGTTTACTTTTTCTTCTGAAACATGTTATTTGGGGGTTTCCTTTTTGTCAGGATCTGTTACTTGGTGGTCATTAAGTTTTAGGGAAATTCCAGATTATGTCTTAGATTTCAAAACAGTGTCTAGAAGATGTCAATTCTAATATTACCAGAACTTTCTGTCATGAAAACTTTGTGGGTTTTTTTTGGGGTGGGGGGAGCAGGGTTTTTTCCCCTAATGATAAGGATTGTACTATCTTCTAACTTTGTTTGTTTGCCAGGATATCTATGCAGCTAAAGATAGAAAGTACATGTGCTTCGTTTCTTTAAATATTATCTTAAATATATATCCTCAGAGAATCCTTTCCAATTTAGTCTTCACATTTTTGGTAGTGTTTTCTGCCATCATCTGAGATGGTGTGAAGAGATGAACTGAATCTCTCTCTCTCTTTTTTGTAATTATACTTAGTATATAACTTTACACAAATAACTTTTCATATAAGTATTTCCATAGTACTCCTTAGCTGGAAATGGATTGTGGATATAAATGTGGTTTGTGAATATAAATGGGGGTCTGGCAGGTTGAGGTTTTGTGCCCAGCTCCTCTTTACAGTAATATGGTGGAATTGCAAATTTGTTACTAGAAATTATAGGGTGCAATGTTTGGCCTGATTTTCCCAAAGGCCTGAGAAATACAAGACAATTAGAGCTGATAAATGTGGCTGTTGGCAGAGCTCAGAGACCCCTGTAGTCTCAGAGCCCCTCGCTAACCCTTGGATAGCTCGAAGCCCGCCTCCGTTTTGTAGGGGCCAGCTCACCCATCTTCTGGGTGTGTTCTGGGCAAACCACTTCTCTCTCTCTCAGGCTAGGACCTGCCTCTGAGTGCCAAGCTTTCTCTGTCTCTCTCGTTCTTCCTGCCCCTCCTTCTCCTCCTCCTCCATACATGTTTCTCCTTTCTAGAAGGTAGGGTTGGGACTAGGGTAAGTGAGCCATGCAAGTGGAGGGGTGGATCCTGTCCTTATTTAAATTTTTGATATTTTTTCATCATGGATTTTTTGCATTAATTTTGATTTTTAAAAATATGGCATTAAAATATTATTTATCATGATTACTGAGCTTTTTGGTGCCACCTTAAAATCCCCCGGAGGTGAGTGCTGTGTCTCACCCTAATCCCAGCCCTGCCTCTGAGCTCTTTCCTGATAAATTGAAGTAAATGTGGCACAGTCTTGACAATCGTGGATAATTATTGAATCTGAGTCATGAGTATATAGGGTGTCACACTGCCTATGTATGTTTGAATTTTTCCCATAAAAATTAAACTTTACAAATACAATACATACATATATATATATGTAATAGAGAAAGCTTTGTTGTACTCCTTTACACATATTATATATAAATGTAAGTATTAATAACATCTTTTCTTATATTGAAAGTTCTAAATTTATTTTGTAAAAACTTAGAAAATATTTTTCCATGGATAATGAAAAAGATTAAAGTCGCTGTGAAATTCCACCTTTCAGAGGACCACCAATAATATTTTTATGTATTTCTGTCCCTTCTTTTGCCTGCGTGTGTGTGTGTGTGTGTGTGTGTGTGTGTGTGTGAGACAACATCAACCAGAGGCAGATGAGGACGTCATTTGGAAAGGCCCATTGGCATGGAGATTTGGAACCTCAAAATTTGGGATCATATATGCAATTGGCACTTTTCATTTTTGCTTACTATACTATGTCATTAAACATTTACAAAATGATCAAAAATAACTTCTTATATGTCTAATGCTGATTGTAAAAGGAATCCATGTTGATTTTAGAAAATTTTGTTTGTCTATGAATATGCACTACCAAAATGTCATCATACTACACACACTATGTTGTATTATATATTTTTATGCAACAAGAAATCATGACTATCTTCCCATGTCAGTAATAGTCCATGAGCTTTAATGGTGACCTTGTATTCCATCAAATGAATATAGATCAGTGTGTTGGTTCAGAATGCAGGCTTTGGCATCGTGACTCCCTATCTGATCCCTGCTCTTCCCCTTACTAGTCATGGATCTTGGGCAAGTTATTGGAACGACTCACGTCTCTGTTTCCTTATGCGTAAAGCTAGAAAGTAACAGTACATATCTCATAGGGTTGTTATGAAGAGGACATGAGCGAATGTCCACTAGGCCCTTGGAACAATGCCCAGCGTATTGTAAGTAATCAGTAAAGGTAATATAATAATAATAATAATTATTGAATCATCTAATCCTCTCTCACCAGATATTGATTCCCCCCCACTCTTTTCTTTCTTAAGTAGTGCTGTGAACATTGCCCTTTTCTTAGTCTAAATTCTTAGAAGTGGAAATATTGGATTCAAGAATGCAAATGTTTGTAGAGCTCATGATATATAACGCAGAAGTGCTCTCCAGGAAGGTGGAGCCAATTTCTGTTCCCGTCATCAGCTGAGATATTTTAAATATCCTTTTTGCCAAGTTAGATAGCATTACTATTGTTTTACATTTCTCTTACTAGATATTTATGAATATCTTTTAGTATTAAAGATCTTTTAGTATTATCCCCCATACCTCCTATAAATGACGGTTTTTCCATTCTTTGCTGAACCGGTGTATAGACAAAGTGAGTATTGTTTAAAGTAATGTGAGGTCTTTTGTCGAAAAAAAAGAGCAGTAGAGACACAGGTGAATGCTGTTTCTCTCACATCCTGCTCACTACAATAACCATTAACACGTGGTTTGGCATCCTCTGGACCCTTTAAGTGATCAATTGAAAATAACACAGTGAGTAAATGATATATTCTTGTTATAAGAATGCAAAAAATGTTCAAATATATCTACAATACTTATTTATAAATGACATCTTACTGTTCTTACTGAATACAGAATGCTTTCTCGTTCAATGCTGTCACAGATTGGCTTTCACACTGGTACATGCAGGTCTGCTCAGTTTTTCAAAACGGAGGCAGTGCATTCTATGTCCCAATTTTATGACTCTAATCAAAATTTGTTAGCCTTTTCTTATTGATGGACAATGGTCTCCAATTTGTTAATATTATAATTTGATGCAGTCAACATCTTTGTCCCTGTATTTTGCTTACTTGTATGTGGATAAATACGTCCATTTTCAATTGTTGGGGTTATTTGTTTAAAAATACCAATGCAGTCAGTAAACAAACATAGATAAAGTTAAGATTTGAGACAATAAAGTTATAATCTGGCTTTCTCCCGCAGCGGTTGTCTGAGGTATTTCAGCATAAATAATAAATGTGCTTAAATAAAATTGAAAATAAACCATAGAAGACACTCTAGCCCAAATTTCAGTTTTAAATTCTTACTTAAAAACATTAATTGTGTCCTGTTTTTTCTGCCTTTGCTGTGAACTTTAATTTTTAATGGTAACCTAAACCACCTTTAAAATAAATCATTTCTTCCAAAGGGTGGCTATGTCATAATTGCCTGGTTCTTTGGATGATGAATGAGTCATATCTGAAAACAAACTAGTTATCTTTTGAAATTTATTTCAACATGCATTATCTAAACCACCAAAGATGAGAACGGTGCATGGGTAAATATGATAAAAAATTTGATGGATTTAGAAGCATGGTGCTCAGGTGTGGTATTTAGTCATTTTTATTATATTGTTGGGTCAAAAATGTAAAAGAAGATCAGCAGAGGAACTGACAATGCACCTTGGAAATTTTGCCTGTTCTCTTTCCCGGGAAGGAGGTAATTCTAGCCTAGAAGCTCTTGAATGCTTTACAAGTAAGGGAAACCAAGTGGGAAAAGCACGTTCTATATTTTAAGGCTGACATTCTCCTAGAAAAAAAAAAAATTAAAGATTCAGAATACTTGGCTGTGATTCAGTACCTTAACCGTCCTGGTGTTTTTCAGAATTTCCTGGAGACCCATAAATGCTTCTGTGCTGGAGGTACCCATTGTCGCTGCACACTTAGGCCAGTTTATCAAACCAACGAGCTCAAGAGTGATGCTATTTCCAGGCTCAACTCCATAAGGGAGGGACAGAGAGAAAACAAAACCCAAATTCAGACAGAAGAGTAATCCTAAGGGCCAGGCTGACAAAAAATTTATTAACTCATACACACCAAAATCTTACCCAGAGTAATATTCTTTGTGGAGATTTTAGTCAACAAATCTCACACTAGTTCCCGAAGTCCAAGCATTATAGGGAAAGCACTGTGCTTTTTTTTTTTTCACGGGATGATGGTTATTGATCCAGACTTAAAAAACAGTACTGGGTGGCTTTTTCCATGAACATAATATTTGCAAATAACTGTGGGATGGATAGAATGTACTTTTCTCTTCTTTTTGTGCCTAATGCTTCTTTTTAAATTAACAGAAGGGGAAGGATGTTCTAAAATTCATTTAGAGGAACTTTTTCTTTACTTTGGAATTTGAAAGACGGGTAAGATGGGGGTACAACAGTGAGTTTCTGTGTAATTTGTGTCATCAAAATAACCACCGTATTAGAACATGAGATACAGTATCAATAGATAATGCAAAAAGAAAATGAAACATACAAATGTGTATTTCTTAAAAGCTTTTGTTACCTATTATTTTCTAGCTGTGTAGGGGAAAATTAAACACATGTTGGATACATTTATATTGATAGTAACATATCGTATAATTTAAAATGCTAAGTCCATCTTACAGGTTTGCCTCCTGCAAGGTTGAATCGTTTTGAAATTCAACTGGTGTTTAAATGGATTATTCAAATATTGTCAATCAAACCTGAAAAAAATTTCTCAGAGGTGGCTTAAGACAGTTTGCTTTTAAGATTTACAACATAACCAAATGTGAATTTTTGAGTTGTGAAGCTGTTCTTTTTGCTTTACAAATTTGATTCTGTCTTTTCTTCTCTTTCATCTTCTTTTTTCCTCCTCCTCTTCCACTTCCCCTTCTCCCTGTTCCTCTCGCAAATTTACGGAACTAGGAGGCTTTCTGTATTAATCTCATTGTTTGCTTATTTCAAAAACTTTTCTTTTGGGTACATTTCAACATATAATTTGGATGAAGCATGAAAAAATTTTAATTTGTCTTACTTTTTTTTTCTTATTTTATGATAGAAAAACTAAACCAGCATATATAATATTTCTTAACCTTTATATTTGTTCCCAAGAGAAGACATTTTTCCTGGAATGGCATTTTTAAAAAAAGTAGGTCAACTATTATGTATATAGCTCTTACATTCCTGGTTAGAGTTTTAAAACCTTAAAACATTATTATTTACATTAATGTTTGAAGTATTTCCTTTTGAGGAACTACTCATGTTTTTTTGCATAATGGCTTAGGGTTCAACAGTAATATTTTGTAAACGATGGTGGTAAAATTTGTGTTCTTGGACATTCCAGCCATGATTCATTCTATTTTGAACCTAAATATGAACATTTCTTTCCCGACTGAATGGCCATGCTTCACATTTATCCTAGCCACGTGATCTACTATTTTTGCCTTAAAAAGCATGATCATCTGATTACGTTTTTGTCATTAATTTCATACATGAGTCGTGAAGCCCGCAACTTTCCTCATGCTCAACATACACTTATTTGTTTCTCTTTTTGCTGTAGATGATTGATACCTTTGGGAGAAGACTTTCAATTTAGTATAAATTGAAACCTAAAGCCTAGGTCTGCAATTAAGTATATATTTTTTGCTATAACACTGAAAACCAAAAGAGCATGAAAAAGCCCTTCAGGGAAGCCAGTCCTGCTCCCCTGGCTCCTAACTTGAAGTGTGTAGAGCTGGGCTTGCTGCTACAGCTAAGAAAAATGGTAATGTTACCCCTACTTTACATATTTGTGACCTTTTATATTGTAGTCAACATTCGTCTCCCTCCTACCCCCTAGCATTTCCCCCCTCTTCTAACAGTATCCTCACTTCTCTTTCAGAAGTTACCTTTTCCCCATGAACGTAGTCAATCGAAGTGTTCTGAATTCCCACTATGGAGGCCAAAGAGGTGTCTTCCAGAAACTTCTCCTTATTCTAGTTCAGCCAAGGGTGAGCAAGTGACCTAAGGTCAGTGAGTCAGACTCTCTCGCCAGGACTTTGATTTGTGAGTGAAGTGACTCAGAGATAGAAAGACGGTCCAAGGGCCACGGCCTCTGCCAGGTGCTCTTCACTAGGTCTTGCTGTGCTCCCTCGTCTTTGCTCATCCCCAATTTTGCAGTCTTCTCATAAATTCTGGAGGCTCCCAAAACATTTCTGTGAGTTCCTTTTGCTGGCCAAACAACAGCGCCCAGACACTTTCTGTTGCTTGCCACCAAGGAACACTAACTCGCACAGCGTACCTTTCCTATTCATCAGATCGGAGCTGTGAGCAGGTATCGCCACCCCATTTTATATGTTGGGGAATGTGGGTTCAGAGAGGCTAAGTGACTTGCTAAAATCTCACAATGAGTAAATGACAGAGCCGTAATTGTTCCCGCAGTTTTGACCTCTGCTTCAGAGGTACATCTTGCAAGGTAATTTTTATTTCCTGTAGTGGCAGAGCACAGCTTAAACACCAAAGAGCCTTGTGTTGGCATCTTGGCCAATGGCTGAAAGTCTCTGAGCTTTATTCCCTCATCTAGGAATGGGGATAATAATAATATCTACTCCAAACGACCGTTGTGAGGACCATGTAAGATACTGATCTTGGAAAGCACTTCGCACAGTGATTAGTGTGAAATGTGTGTGTAATCAACGCAATTCCAGAACGAGGAGATACGACACAAAAGTCAGGATCTCCGAATGTTGTGTGGGCAAGTCTAATACAATTGAAGTTCCTTAGCAGTAGGGAAGCTGGCGAGATGGAGCAGACCCTCCAGAACAACAGCCCTAGTTGGGCTTTACCAGGATGTGTGGTCAGGTTGCCGGGCTGTTCCTACATCAGCTGCCTGCTTCCCCCGACCCCTTCAGGAGCTGCAGGTGTGCTCACTCTCTGCCCTCACTCCGAGGACGAAGGCCAATTGGCACAGCTGTTCCCCCATGAAGATTTTTGCAACGGTCAGCCAAGACTTTATTGGGTCATGCCCTAAAGAAAGGAAATTTATTGCACTGTAAAGAATGAAAGGCAGTGAAATGGGGTGGGCAGCGCTGAGGTCTCACAGTTTGAATCCTGACTCCACCCCTAACCTGCTCTGTGACTTTAGGCAAATAGCTTGAACTTCTGAGCAATGATTTTTCACCTATAACATGGGCATAACCCAGTTGCCATGTGTAGGCTTCTTTGTCCCACATCTGGAGAAACTTTCACCTCGGTTCCTCTAGTTCCAGGGTTTGTGGATGTCCAGCTCGCCCTTCAATGCTTTTGTGAATCCCCGGGAGACTTCAATCCAGACCCCATCTGCTGGAAGAGGAGTGAGGGAAACCTTGAAAGACAAAGTTTACTCAAAACATTCTGTTAAATGGGACGAAACTGTCTTAAAACTACAAGAGACTCAGATTCCTTGATGGGCAAGTTTGTTGGCTTTTCCCCACTGTGAGCTCCTGACCTTGGCTGTCCAACAGAACTTTCTGTGATGATGGACATGGTCTGTGTCTGCACTGACCAAAATGGTAGCCACTAGCCACATGCGTCACTGAATTTGTGTGACTGAGAAACTAAATTTATAATTTTATTTAATTTTAATTAATTATAATTTGAATTGAAATAGTCCCCTGTGGCTCATGGCTACCGTATTGGAAAGCTAAACTTTAGTAGAAGAATAGGCCAGTTATAGAAATCAAAGATGCTCTGTTTACTTCCAGTGGTAGAGTTTCAATTAGTGAACCTGTGACATGTGGGGTGTGGCCTCTATTTCTGAGATTCTGGGGAAGTGCATAATTCAGACCAAGGACCATGAGGCTGGGACAGAAATGGTGAGTAGAGAAGGATGGAGAGCAGTCCCCAGTAGCAAGAATAGAAGGGCCATAGAAAATGATCATGAGAGTATCCTATGAACTGAGTGTTTGCGTCCCCCCAAATTCATCTATTGAAACCCCAATCCTGCGTGATGGTATTTGGAGAAGGGGCCTTTGAGAGGTAACTAGGTCACGGGCATGGAGCCTTCACAATGGGATTAGTGACTTAGAAGAAGAGAGACACGAATGCTAAATGTTGTTTAAAGAGAGGAAAGGTTACCTGAAAGATACTATTTTAAACAAGAAGAGGCTATATTTAAAGCAGAAGAGAATGAGATACGTTAATTAGCAAGTTTGACTTTTTATTTCTTCGCGTCCCCGTCATCTGCCAACCCCATTGGCCCAGGGGTCTGAGAGCAGGCTTACGTCAGTTATAGGAAATAAAGACACATTTCTCGTGCACATCCTGACGGAGCACGCTAAATATTTTTTTAACCTCAATTACCATAATTGCATATTTATTTGTGTAATTATTCATTTAATGTCTATCATGCCTTCTGGACTGTAAACCCCCCGAGGGCAGGGGCCATGCTTACCTTTCTCACTGTTGGATAAAGCGCTAGGCAGAGAGCTCGGCTCAAGGTCAAGTACCCCCTATGGTATTTCCTGAGTGTCTAGTGACTGGCACCCAGCAGTGGCTCAGTAGCTTAATCTTTCTGTCCCCATATAGTAAGGGCCCCCACAACACAGGGTAGTGAAAATGTGCTTTTTGTTATATGCCACCTGGTAGAGATTAAGAGGAATGGTTACTTCAGGACAGCTAGATAGCTACCTAACAGATCAAATGACTGAATTTAATTTACCTAAGAAGTTGTAAATATATGATCTCTAGTATTATCTATATAGCCCAGTTTCCCCAAACTTCCAGGCTTTTTGCCGTGGATATGTAGGTTGTGTACTATTATTTATTTATTTTTATTAAGTGAACTCATAAAAAAAAAAACAAATGCCTATTTTAGCATGTTCTTCAACACAAATGTCTATAAAATTGTTTTGCTGTGCTAAATTTTTCCTAATACACAGTAAAATAAATGTATAACTAGTAGAGAGTCATCCTTTATGCCACTTGAGGATGCAGCACGGTTTGGGGAACCCCAGATGCTTCACTATTGGAGTGATGTTTCATGTATTACACCGATTTCTTACACGTGGGAGGTCTGGTGTCTAAACTTAGAACTGCGTAGCCCCCTCCACAGAGGAAAGGTGGTAGCTGGCTAGGGTGACCAACTGGTCCTGGTTTGCCCAGGACTTTTTCCACTGCAAGTCCCACCTTCTGGGAACCCCTCAGTCCTGGGCAAACCGGGATGATTGGTCTCCCTGTGGCTGGCACACTCATAACTTAAAGACACCATCTTTTCAGAGAGGGCTCAGTTAGTCCAAAGACTTTGGGACAAGGTAGCAATGGCAAAGAGGGGACAAATAAAAACCAGCCTAGACTGGAGGTAGGAGAATTGGGTTTCAACATTGACTCCACTGTGAATTTGCCATTTCATTGTCTCAATTTGGGTTTCCTCAGTAGCAGACCCTGAGATACAGATTCAGGGACAAGCAGATTATTTGGGAGGTGACCCTGAGAAACACCTATAAAAGAGTGGGGCAGTGAGATGAGGATTAAGAAAGCCAATGAAAGATATGCTATCAAGCAAGTTACCACTGCGAGAAACGGGAGCTTCACCCCATGTGGGATCCAGGAGCCAGTGTGGACGCGTGCACGCGTGTCCAATTCTTGTCAGTTTTTGGTTCAGAGCTGTTGCTGGGGATGTTAATTTTCCAGGACTTCTGGCCTGCCCTGAGTGCATGAGCAGAGTGGGCTCCCTCCACTGGAAACAGCCCCCAGGCAAAGAGATGGGATGCTGGCAGCGGGAAGCTGCTCTAGAGAGCACTATGATGGAAATGCCTGAGGGGCTGTGGGGGGCACCAGCAGGTCTGCTGCAATAGCCCTGGGCAAGGCGCTTTCATGCAAGAAGCTGGAGTTCGAGTGAAGCTTACTAAACTGTGGCCATGGACCACTGGCAGTAGGGGAGATGATTGTAGTGCCGTGTGGACACTAGCCTCAGATAACAGTGAATCCCAGTGAGAAAGTGATTCCCGATTCTTGTTCAGCGCTTCCAGAAACACAGATGGGAAAGTCTCCATCAGGTGCCACTTTGTCCTGAACACCCGTCTTCTCTTGCAACCTCCCCTTTTTAACAAAAGAGAGCAAGCCTCAGCCTCAATGCAAACTCCAGTTTCTAGAATGGAATAATACTATCTTCTAATTTTATTTATTTTTATGGTTAGTTTCTATTTATGGTATGTGACCTTGGCCTTTATTTAAATAAAAAGTCCAGCTGATTAAAGACGAACATTAAGTGAATAACTGGACAGATGGGATGTTAAGGTGGTAAGAATCATGAAGGTAAGATACTGAGTAAGATAGACTGGAAATGCTCTCCTACTTCAAAAGTTCAGAGCTTCTGTGTTTCTTTGAGACCCTTGTTATTCTGAGGAAATTCCTGTTGTTGACCTTGTGATTATATGTTACACCTTCTCAATGTGTTAGGGTTTAAAATCTTTTGCCTTCACTGTGTGGTGTGTTACTGGGTGTGCCAACCAGGGACAAACCATGATCAATGCTTGGATAAAGATGGTCAGCCCTGGGTGCCTTCCTGAAACGTGCCGTGGCAGTCTTCTTCAGCATCTCTCAGTTCTGCCTAAAGAGGGATTTTAATTTAGTCTTTATCATCGTCGGCATCAGACCCTAAGATAGCATCAGCAGATTTGCCCTGAGGCCGAAGAAGAGAAGGGTTTAAGAGGGCACGTGTGTCTCATCTAATATTTACTGGGAGTCATGTTGGCATTCAAAGATTTCTAAACAAAGAAGGGTATTTTAATAAGAAAAAGAGATGGTGGTTTCCAGCCTCGATATACTTTGAGGGAAAAAAGACATTTTAAAGGGTAACCAATTGCATTTAATAGTTGAAAAGAAGAAACATTAAAAACGTCAATGACTTTAACAAAGAACGCTATGATTTGGAGCAATATATTCTGAGCATGGTCTGCTTTATCTACAGCAAATCTGGGATGCCGCATTTTCTGGAAATAGGTCAAATCCTGAATAGTATTTTGTATAAACAGTACATTCCACTAGAGGGCGATCTTTAGTTGTATATTTAACATTCTCTTCCTTTCTGTAAAAATAATAATAAAAAAATGACTATAGGGCTGTGAATTCTGATACAATTCTTGTTGAGCATGTTATGAAATTTCCTCCCGGACATTGTTTTATTTTCAGCTTATATGTGTGAAATTCGACTTTAAGAAGTATAACATGATCCTGAATCTTTCAATGTGGATAAAATCCCCACGGTATTATGCACGATAGAAACAAAAGACATAAGTTTAAATTATTGTAATCCCATAGGTCTTTTGACGATTGTTTCTCTGTATATGTTACTGCACAAAGAAAATTTATTGTAAATATTAATACCGTCTGCTTAGATCTTTTGTGAAAAGACAAAGAGAAGCCGTGTGGTCTAGGTGGGCGACTCTGCTGGTTTTTCCAGAGAGATTTTTGTTATCTGAGCCAATTTTCCAGGACATTTTTTTAATTTGTTTTTCAGGATTTCCGTCTGTTTGGCTTATATTGTCTTAGCTCCCAGATAATCGTGGTTGACTTTTCTTTTCTTGACTCTGGTTCTTCTAGATTTTTTACTTTTCTCTTTAGCTTTGGGGTTCTCAAACTATCCCATCTCAAAATACACAGAGGTATGTCACCTTTAAAAATCAATTATGACTTTCTCCCCGTTTTCGGAAAAGAAAAATAAATTAATCAATAGGAGTTTCTCAATTTATTTCACTGCATTACGTTTTTCTTAAACTGTTACTGTTCAAGGCTAGAGTTTAATATGCTATTGATATAACATAGACATGCAAAATTTAATGATTTAAAGTTTAACAAATTGATTTCCATGGTGTTCTACAAAAGCCTTCATCTAAACATGTTCAGGAATTCTAACTTTGTGCTGAAAATATCATCTTTTTTATTTTTATAATCACACATATAATATAGGAACATATGCTTTCATAAAAATTCAAACAATACACATTTCATAATATAATTTTGAACAGAGATGTAACCATTATAGTCTCTCTTTATTCCTTCCTGAAAATCCTTTCTTCCCCAGAAGTAACCACAGTTCACAGGTAAATGTGGAGACTGCAGACACTCCCTACGGATATCTGTAGTTTAAAGAGACGCTCTTAGTTTTATTAATTTACCTTACTGAATCGTAGCCCGTGTATGGATATATTGGTTTTTCAAGTTAACAATGTGTCTTGGAGATCTTTCCATTTCATTCCACGCAGATCTATCTGTTTCTTTAGAGCCACGGGAGAATATGCGTAGCCTATATGGATGTTCTTTCATTTATTTGTTCAGAGATTGAGGTTGAATGTGATTTTTAAAAATATTTCAAACAACCTTGCAGGAGACACCTTTGCTGGTTTATCTTTGGTGCCCATGTGGGTGGGTCAGTAGAATGGGTCTCTAGGGGGTCTCTGGGTCACAGAGAAACTTTGCATTTCTGTTGTCAGCGTTTCTACCCTCAGAATCATAGTCTCCCACTTCTCATGCCCAGGAATGACCTAATAAAACTCTGACCTGGGAGATGGTCACAGAAGTTTCTGCAAGGATCTCCTGAAGCTTGTGAGGAGGAAAGGTCTCTGAGCCTCCACAGGTGGGTTTTGTGAACAATCTCGGGCTCCAGTTCCTCAAGGATATGGCTAGGTCCAGCTGATATAATTTCTTAGAGAGAAGTGACACTTGAGACCATTATTCTGATAAGGTAAACTTTCCTTAGTTCAAGAAAAAATGAGAATTCAGTTCTGTCAACGCTTGTTGGTTACCTACCTGTGCAAGCTACTGTGCCAGTATGGCTTGAAATTAAAAATAAAAGTTAAATAGAGTCTGTGCCCACGAACAGTGGCAGGAGCAGGGGGAGATAAGATGAGTACACAGCTAAATATACTCCCAGGCTGGACGAGCGAGCGAGTGAGCCAGCAAGACATCGTGGAACAGGCGAGAGGTCTTCTGTGTTGGGGGAGGTGGGGGAGGGGGTGGGCGGAGAGGGAGAGAGAGAGTGAGGGGGAGGAATTGGAGAGAGAAGAGAATGAGAGAAGATTAGAGAGAGAGAGTGAGAGACAGAGAAAGAGAGAGAGAAGAATGGGAGAGAGAATGAATAAGAGACAGAATGAGAGAATAAATAGAGAGAGACCACTCAACTGTGGAGGGGTAGGAAAGGCTCCTGAAGGAGGTGGCACCCCTGATGGGTCTTGAACGCTGGGCAGACCTGCCACCAGTGATGGAGGGAGGGAGGGGGGAAGTCTGGGTGGATGAAAAAGGATGAACTATTATTTAAAAGTGAAATGCATGCTTATAGTAGAAACTTTAAAAAACACAAACCATTTAAAAAATCCCATTAATTCCACCTCCCGAAGACAACCACAGCTGTAATGTTGATGTAGTTGTTTTGGGTATTTTTTCCAATGGATGTCTCGTAACAAGGGGATCCACTTCTCCCAGCATTGGGGGCCCTTAGTGTGATGGGTTCCGCTGACAAGAGTGGATGCAGAAACCTGCCTCCCCCCGTCTCCCACCAGAGCTATCTGGGAAGGGCCTGATGGCTTGTTTAAAGGAGCTCCAGTCGCTAACACTGTGAAACCACCTCCTCCCTCCCCCAGGTCAGTCTTGGGGATGTACAACTGGCCAATCGCCTTTTCTGGAAGGCACCATCCGGTGTAGCAAAGAGAAAGTCAAACAAGTTGAATATACCTATCAAAACATGTTCACATCCTTCTACACTTGTCAAGACATCAATCCCCGGCATTAGGCGATTTTTCTCCACAGGACTCCATCATTTCAGTGTAGGAAGAGTGGGAAGGGATGGCTGGAGGAATTCCGGGTTAAGAAAGAAGTTTCTATTTGTTCATTAAGCAAATGTATATTTTTTAATATTATAATCACCAGGAGGACAGGGACCATGTCTGTTTTATGATGTTTGTCTTTCATCTTGGAGAAAGTCATCCTCCCCAGAAGAATGGGCCAAACGTCTCCTAAATGTAGCAAGAAAGAAACAGAAGACAAGTTGATTTTTATCTTATCAGAGATAGTTTGAAACTTCAGATTCTGCAATGTAGTTTAAGCATAATTTTTAATGGAGTGTAGCCTGGACCAGCAGGGTTTTGACAGGCAGAAAAGGGAGACAGCATCCCACAGAGAGGGATCAGCAAGGATAAAAGTGGGAGAATGGGTAGATTGGGGGTGGGGAGGGACTCTGAATTGCCTGACTTGGATGGAGCAGATGGAAGCTTCTCAAGATTCAAAGGAACCATAATATATGGGTCTGGTCCTCAAGAATTGTGATGGACATTCACCATTTCTTTTGGCTGATGAAACCTTTTTCACATCCATCCTAGGTATGGGAAATTTTCCACATTGTAAGTCCTTGTCATCTACCAGAGAAGGCTCACCTTCCCAGCCTCCCTGGCAGCTCAGGCACAGCCCCAGTCAGATGCCCACCCCAGATCCTGAGATTCCTGCTGGTGAGATGAGGCAGGGACCACGCGGAATCCACTCGGCGAGTGGAGTGGGCGCTCCATCCAGGCAGCCGCGGGGGCTTTACGAGTGATGTCCAGAGCCCACCAGGCGATGCAGGTGGTAGCAGCTGCAGGGCCTGAGTCTGGAGGGAGACAGTGGCATCCTCCCGGAGCAGTTCTGCAGCACCGTTGTGGGCATTCTTCCTGGCTGAGCTGCCTCTGAGCCTGCTTCTCTGTCCCTCATGACGATTCTCTGACCATGAAACATTTTTTTTTTTTTTTTTGAGGAAGATTACCCCTGAGCTAACTACTGCCAACCCTCCTCTGTTTGCTGAGGAAGACTGGCCCTGAGCTAACATCCGTGCCCATCTTCCTCTACTTTACATGTGGGACGCCTACCACAGCATGGCATGCCAAGCGGTGCCATGTCCACACCCGGAATCCGAACCGGGGAATCCTGGGCCGCCAAAGCGGAATGTGTGTACTTAACCGCTGCACCACCAGGCTGGCCTCGAAATATTCTTTATTAAATTCCTTTCCACTCGAATTAGCCAGAGATGGTTTCTGTTGCAACGCTGAATCCTGACTTTAGGATGAGCGCGTTCGAGGAGTGGTGGGAGAGGAGGCTGCAGGAGGCATTTGTGATGTGATCGGACATTGAACAAATGTCTATCAGGACATCAGCTGTAATAATAAAATTTAATTTCTCAGACAATTCATAAAAGAATATATTAAGCATATGAAAAATCATGTAGCCTCAGTAATAACAAAATTGCAAATAAAATCAGATATTATTTTTATTTCAGATAGACGGAAAGATTAAAAAGCAAATGCTCAGTGCTGATAAAGATATGGGAATGTAGACAGTTGAGATTCCACTGAAATAAACTTTCTGGAAGGAATTCTGGCAATAATTATATTACTAATATAATATAATATAATTATATATATATTAACTTTATATGTCCATGTGCCTTGATCCAGCAGTTTCACTTCTAGCAATTTATCTAGGGAAATAATTGGATGGGTACATATGAAAGTCAGACAGATGAAGACAAAACGTCAGCTTTATTACCGATAGAAGTGTTTTTGGAGAGGTACCCTAGGACCACATCCATCTGGGTACAGCCCACCCAGTGAAAAGTTACACTTGTTAAAGACCGCTGTCTCAAAGATTGCATGGTTCCAGGTAATTGAAGAAAGGGAGTGAACTGCAACCAGCGTTCTAATCTGTGAGCCCGCCCCTTTGAGCAATGTGGACCAATGGCTATCACCCGTCAATCAATTAACTCACTGCTCTGTGGGTGGGAGCAAGGGTGTTACTGTGATTGTGGTTCCTCTATAGAGAAACAAGAGAAACAGAGAATAAGTGTTCCCAACCCATAACATTATCATGTGATTCTCTTTTTGTTTTAAAAATATGTGTATGTTTGCATAAATAGATATAAAAATAAGCCTGTGATGGATATGTGAGAAGTCCTTTTCCCTGTGGGTTGGAACTATGAGGTGGATTTTCAGTTTCTCTTTATTATTTGACTTTCAAAAATAATAATGATTTTTCATGAGAAAAAACTGAAATATATTTCTATTAGAAAATGAAGTTTCTGTTCATATTGTGTGTAACTTATACTATATGTAAGTGACATTTAATCACGCAGCAAGTATCTTTGATAGTTACCTAAACTTTGACAATCAATAGACACAGGTTCCAGGAGGAGAGGACTGCCTGGCAGGCTTCCCGCCTTCTCTGGCGTCTTCTAGATGTTCTGATTAAACGGGCTCCGTCCCCCGCCCTCCGCAGATCCCTTTTCAAACCTCCTTATTAAAACCCGTTTCTCATGTTTTTGTTGTACGTTGAGTGAGAAGTCATTCTCGGTGCGTTAATCCCCTGTGTGAGCACGTGAGTTACAGGCGGGTATCGGGACTGAAAAATAAAGCCGTTTACAAATAATTATTCTTTGGGGGTACCCGAAGGCAGTAAATCTGGACTCCGGTAAACCTGCACCCCAGATCTTGCTAGGGTCGGGGGCTGTTTCAGACACAGTTAGCTCCATTAAAATGAAAACTATAGAAAAAGAAAAGCAGCAGAAAGGCATATGATTGGCGTAAGAGGATTACTGGTCTCTCCCATTTGCCTGTCCATTTTTCCCTGGTTCAATCAGCTTGCGTTTAAGACTAAAAATAAACCGATTTGGACTCATACCAGAAAAATCAGTTAGTTTTAGGAGGTAATGATAAGAGGACTGTATCTTTTGTTTTCAGAATTTCAATATCAAAACCTGCTCCTTCTACCCCCACTGCCATCTGTTGAAGTCCTATATTTTGCAGGCATATGGAAAAAAATGCTGGTTGTCCATCCAATATCTGTTCTCTTTTCTTCCTTATTAGCAATACTCCAACTTTGTTCAAGCAAACAATGTGTCCAGATCAAAAGCACGCTCTTCCCCTGTCTTCCTTGTGACCAGGGGTGGCCCTCTGGCATAGTTCTAATCAGTAAGACTGAGCTGGTCTTTCTATAAAACTTCTATTTTCCCGATACATATGTGGTCCCTTCCCTCTTTCCCTTTGTTGTCCCTTTGCCTTTCTCATTTCCTATCTGGAATACAGATGTGAGGTCTGGAGGAGAAGCAGCCACCTTGTGACCATGAGGATAAATGCCTTATACTGAGGGTGACAGAGCAGAAAGAAGGTGAAGTGTGGGTCCCAGATGGCTTCATCACCAGCCCTGTCCTATCAACCTCTGGATTTTCTGTTGTATAAAGCAAATAAGTCTCTCCCTTTTAAGCCACTGGATTTGAGTTTCCCGTTATTGGGAGCCAAAACCATTCTTGTTTTAAAAATTGAGATGAAATTCACATAAAATAAAATTAACCATTTTAAAGTGAATTCAATTCAGTGACATTTTAGTACATTCACAGTGTGTGCAACTACCACCTCTATCTAGTTCCAAAACATTTTTATCACCCCTGAACCAAAGGAAATCTTAACTGACACAGATGTTAGACCAATATTATTGAATCCTCTCAATAGTTCTAAGAAAGTGGGTGTCGGTACTTGACATTTTCGGCCAGCATGCATTCTGCCTTATCCTGGTAACAGCACATGGTTTCCCTCTGGGCAACAATCTCTTGGCCACAGTCCATCCATGTGATTTGAGTGGCATCAGTACCATCATGGCTCCATCATGGGCATGTGGACAATCAGAGAAACGCTGATTTAGGGATGGGTTTGGGGATGGACGCATGACACAATTTGGGCTGATGTTCGAATGGCTGGAGAGGAGTGTTCTATTTTTTATTAGAAAAATAAATAAGCCAGGAGCACCTGGTCACCATCCTGCCACCACATGGAGCTGGTCAGCCTGAGAGTTAAGGTGATGCAGGGG
Organism: Equus asinus; assembly: GCF_041296235.1. NCBI lineage: Eukaryota > Metazoa > Chordata > Mammalia > Perissodactyla > Equidae > Equus > Equus asinus. The sequence goes on from NC_091804.1 coordinate 41,091,611, forward strand.
AGATCAGAGCCAAGAAACAGAGTTACCAGGTCCTGACGAGATTTTGGGCTCCCAAATTTGGCTAGGTTAGAAGCTAGCTCCATCTCCAATATTTTCAAATATTTGAGCCAATTAATCTCCTTTATCTTTCTCAAGTCTATTTGAATTAGATTTTCTACCACTTACAATCTAAAGAGTACTACTTCTCATAATAGAGGTCTATTGTCCCCATTTTACAGATGTAGGACCTGGCCTGCAGGATCATATAATTTGCCCGAGACCACCCAGCCTTGAACGTAGTTCAACCCTCCAAGGCTGGTCAGTATTACCAGTGAGAAGTCACTTACCAACTTCTGTTCTGTGCTGGCTGCGAGGAGTCAAGCTCCACCATGTTGTTAGCGAATGTGGATCTGCGATCCTCTTGGGTCTCAGGCTGAAAATGCTTGTTGGATGTGGGTAAGAAGAAAAGAGACACTTCCTCGAACAGATTCATTTTTGGACTTGGTATTTATAATGAGCTATTTTTGCATTAGCCGCAGTAACCTCTGTGGGCTATTTATTTGATCGCACATGACTCTGAAGGAAAACAGCTTTGATTGGGTTTCCTGGCGACCCAGATGAACTGCATCGTTAGGCAGTTGGTAGAGGTCTTCCTAATTACGAGAAATAAAAAGGAAAATCTGAACCCTCCTCCTTCCTTCCACAACATTCTTTGCAAAACATGCTTTGCTAGACCCTGGACTGGTTCACGAAAATGTGTCACTTAACAAAATATGGAAGAGGCAGAAGAACCTGATGAAAACAGTTTTATTGAGTGCCTCAGTGACAAAAATATCTTCAAAGGGAGTTCTATCAATTTTATTAAGCGACATTGTGCACTTTTATGTGACAAGCGTATCAAGCACAATAGCATTGGAATTAGCAATCAAGTTTTAATAGTATTTGACACTTCCCCACCTTGTACTGGCAGAAGCTGTCTCTCTGAGGAAGAGACGCTGTGAGAGGCAAAGTCAGCCTCCGGCGGAGACATGGGTGGCGTCCGAAGGTCCCTTCGTGAGTTTGTTGGTTGTTTTCTGATGCTAAGAAGGTGTTTAAGTGTCCTGTGCTGAGAGATAAAAGCCGCTTTAGCCCATTTTATCAATTAAGGGGCTTTGGTTGCAAATAATGGAAATGAACTCTGGTTAATTTAAACCAGAGGGAATGTACTGGAAGAGTGTTGGCAGCTCTGAATCAGCGGGAAGGTTGAGGGACCAGACTTTCCAAAAGGCTGCCTCAGGGGCCTGCCAAGCGGCCCCACAGTCATGATCACCGTCTTAATTTCTGTCATCCTCGTGTCTACCCAAAGCTGGCCTGCCTGTGGTTCTCCATCTTGGCAAGGGGTACCTGCCCTCTGCCCGCTTCCTCAGGTAGAAATGTTGGAATTATCCTTGACTCTTCACTTTTTCTCACACTCCACATCCAGTCCTTCAGTAAATCTTGTCAGCCTCTACTTTCTAAATATATCCAGGATCTAACTACTTCTCATAAGCCCCACAGTCACAACCTTGGTTCTAGGTGTATCATTTTTCACCTAAAATATTGTCTTTGCCTCATCACCTGCCTTCCCCTCCCCCCTGACAGTCTAGAAGGATTACGTTAAAACCTAAGGCAGATCAGGTCATTCCCTCTAAGAGTTTCTCATGTCTTGGGAAATGGCTTGCTCTGACTTGCTTTGGCTCCTGTCACCTCTCCAGCCTTCTCATCAATCTACTTTCCCCATCAACCTTCTGCTCCAGCCATGCTGACTTCCTCCACACTATTCCTCAAATACACTAACCATGTTCCTGCCTCAGGGCCTTTGCACTTACTCTGCCTTCTGCCTGGATCAATGTTGCCAGAACTTCTCTGCTCAAATATGGCTTCCTTAGTGAGGCCTTCTCTGATCACCCTCTAAAAGAGAAGTCACCTTTTCTGCATTCCCATTACCCTCTATCCCCTTCTCCCTACTTTTTCTTCATGGCCTCAGTACCACCTGCTGTTATATAAGACACTGATGTATTTATAGTCTAACTCCCTCTCCTAGGATACAAGTTACTTGAATCTATCTGTTTTCTTCAATTCCATGTCCCCACACTGGCACATATTAGGTGCTCAAGAAATGTTTTTTTTTTTTTGGAATGAATGGATGAATTCAGGAACGGCCTTGTGGTGGGAACAGTCTCATTAGTCCTCCCTCTCCCATGGGAAGGAATGAGCTCCAATAACATTCTATTTCGATAACCAAATTCCAGGGCAGGGTTTCCAATGGGCACAGTTGGCCAACAGGCCCGTATCTTAGTGAAAGAAGCACAAGATGCAAGTCTCATGGGCTTGCCCCCAAGGGGAAGAGACACTCCCCAAAGGAAACTGTCTGTGTGTTCAACATACAGTAACGGGCTCTTGATTCGTAGGTGAGGGAGCTGTGTCCGCAGTGTGTGAGCTGGTGCGCGGAAATGAAACCACTTTCCGTCTCCATTAGGGACACTCGTGATTCAAGGAAGCAACATCCAGGTAGTCGTAGGTCAGACATACAGCGCTTGTGTTTCGTGCATTCCAGTCTGTGAGAAGGCAGTCGCTGATACCTGTTCAGTAGCTCAACAGTATCGGAACTTGGGTGGTGTTTCTGTGATCCTCTTGGCCTTTCCCTTCTGGGCACAGCATGGTGGCCACATGTCTAAGCTTCCTGCTGCACACATGCTTCAAAGCAAGAAAGGGGTGGAGAACAAGTGGCAGAGTGTTTTCTTCAAGCACATATCTCTCTAGTTGCAGAAGGAAATATCTTTCCTAGGAGCCATCCGAGACTCCCCATTTTCTTTTTTTGGCAGAACTGGAAGGCTCAGGACAATGTCTATTGAGGCTTCTAGTCTCTATGATATAGGAGTTGGGCGGTGAGAAGGGTGTTGGGAATGCTCTCGGGTGGTCGACAAGCGGAGTCCGCTCGAGATGGTACAGCTAGAGGGTAGAGGAATTCATATGCATGGAGTTTTGTCTGATGCCAAAGTCTGTCTCTTAGGCACCAAGTCCCATTGCCTCTTGGGAGGAGGGCTTTGTCTTCTCTTCCATTCTGCTTTGTTTTGTTTTTAGACACTGTCTAGGTAAGGCCATATATTGCATGATTCCGTTGATATGAAATGTCCAGAATGGGCAAATCTACAGAGACAGTAGATTCTTGGTTGGCAGGATCTGGGGGATTACAGAGGATGGTGGGGGCGACTGTTAGTGAGTATGGGGTTTCTTTTTGGGGTGATGAAGGTACTCTGAAACTTGATAGTCGTGATTATTGCATAGCTCTGAGAATATACTAAAAAAATCACTGTATTGTACATTTTGAAATAGTATATTTTATGATGTCTGAATTATAATAAAGCTGTTATTTTACAAAAGGTAAATGCTAAACATATACTATAATTTTTGCAAACTCTTACATTTAAAAATATACCAAGAGCTTCAAAAAATCGAAGTGCCCAGGGCTCTCCTGTCTTTTCGGAGGTCTTGGACACATTCACCCCGATGAGCTTCCTGGGTTCCAATCCGTCCATGAGTTCCCTTGCCCTCCTTTTGCAGACCAGCACTCATCTTCTCTTATTCCTTGTAAGTTCTCCTTTCTAGATATTTTTCCATATGTACTCACATAGGAAAAACAATTCATTTCCCTTGAACTCTCATGACCTCATTAAACTGTAAATTCCACAAGATGGTACTTGACCTTACAGCTCACATTGTTTCTACGTAGTAGTTGCTGGTGTTTTGCTAAGCGGAGGGCCCGATTATAAAATTATTTGAGAAGGACTTCAGGAAACTCCATGGTGGCATCAGGCTAGTTGCTTTAGGATGGAGATTCTCAGCCCCGACAGTGCTTTAGAATCCCTGGGCAGCTTTTCCAGTGTTGACACCTGGGTTCCATGCCTGGAGATTCTGGTTCCATTGGGGTGGGGTCAAGGCATCTGAGCTCTGCAGGTGAGTCTAATATGCGGCAAGGGCTAGAACAATGGTTTTCAACCATTTAGAGTGATTTCGCCTGCTCCCACAGCTGCTCCACTCCGGGCACATTTGGCAATGGCGGGAGATGCTTTTGGTTGTCACAACTTGGGGAGAGGTGTGTGTGCTACTGGCATTTAGTGGGTAGAGACCAGGGATGCTGCGAAACATCCTCCAATGCCCAGGGCAGCCCCACAACAAAGAATTATCTGGCCCCAAATGTCAGTAGTGCTGAGGTGGAGAAACCGTGGGTCGGAGGAATTGGAGAACACAGGACAACTGCATCATTAGACGTTGACTCTGGGGCAGATGCTGGCAGGTTGGAAGTAGAAATGCAAGAATGTTGTCTCCAAGGAGCCAAATGGGTAACCACTGGGAATCAAGCTGTGGCTCAACATGACTTTGAGCTTGATGTCCTCACGCATTCCATGGATCTAGACTCCTTTGTTGATAAGCTCATCCTAAAGCAAGACAGAAGTTAGGTTGTTAAAATTCTTGTTATTTTTAGAGATGTTCTGCAGCTAAAAGCCATCAACTGTCAACCACGATGAGCAAATGCCTATTTGTCTTCAAAACGGAGAACTTTTGACAATTACCATGCATCTTTATTCCTTCAGCATGCTTTCAGAATTATTGCTTTCATTATGGAGTGAAACTTGGGCCACAGCATCACTCTCCAGAAAATAGCATACCATTATTTGTTGTAAGGAGGGAACCGTTGATAAGAACAAACATCCGTAGACTCAGGAGAAAAGTCTTTGTGGGCCAGAGTGAACACCCGAATTGGATGCAGATATGCGCAAGCTGTTGAAGCAACAAGCATCCTATACACCTTGGGACAAATGTTGACTGGGTGGATTTTTGTTTGTTTGTTTAAAACCAATCGCTTGATATGTTCTCATAAGCTCTGGGAGAGATTGCTATCATGGATAATGAAAAGAAAATGACAGGCAGATAAATTTAGTTGCTGTTTAAGAAATCTCATAAGGTATTCTCAATAGTATAAAGATAAGGAAATCGCATAATTGAAAGAGCTGAAAACAGCATTAGCACTAGAGCATATAAGGAGAGCAAGGAAATCAGTCGTGAAACGCAGGAAAGGAGTTCAGATAAGGCCACGCTCCTTCGACAAATAAAATTGCCCACTATGGAAGCCAGATGATCTGGCCCAATGGTTTTCAACCCCGGCTGTACCATAGAATCCCCTGGACAGCTTTAAAAGCTGCCCAAGCTATGCTCCAGACCAATACATTCTGAACCTCTGGGGTGGGACCAGGTAGCAGCATGTGTTAAAGCTCCCTAGGGGATTCCAATGGGCAGCCATGTTTGAGACCCACTGGTAAGTCCTCCCTCTCCCTTCTGGCTGTGGTCCAGGTGTGCCACCTTGGCGGGGCTTGGCTTGGCTTGCATCACTCCCTGTTGCACTTAAACTTTGAAGAACATAGAGATACTTCATTTAGAAAGTGTTTGTGACAAAGACATTGGGACAGTGTTGTGAGCCCAATGGTTGCAAAGTCCAGTAGCAGCAATGGACATGGTACTTGGGGGTAGTGTCTTAAGGGGAGGGTCCCAGTGGAGTGACCTTGAAGCAGTTTCTCTGCTATGACTTCCCTTGGTTTCTGCTCATTTTTCCAGCCTTCTTCTCTAGATTCCCCTCAATTTTGGGGCTTCCTGATTTCCTGCCAATAAATTGTATTTCTGCTAAGTTAACCAGACTTGGTTTCTGTTGCTTGCACCTAAGAATCCTAATGGGTATATTTACTGAATGTTTCCTGAAATTGACAGATTAAAAAAAAAACCTGTTTTAGCTTCATCCGAGGAGATGATATCCATGGAATCCCTTTAGATGTGTTATATTTTTCTGAATATATATTAAAATAAATTCATAATTATTAGAAGTAAAACATCTCTGTACTACCTGAAACTGCCTTGTGTCCCATGGGCTCATGTGCCACCCTTTGGGAAAGGCTGAGTTACAATTCTTTTAGTGGAGTTAATAGAAAGTAGATCTGCATAACCTAAGCCAAAATAAGGAATTTACTGAGGTTTCTCATAAAAACAAGGAAGCAGCCGTGGGCAGAGCAGCCACTGGGCAGCTAGGGGCTGAGGGCTGCAGCCTTTCTCTCTGAAGTGCTCCCATAATGCGGCTTAACTCCAACATTTCCAGCTGAAACTTGCAAACAAAGGGAAGGAAGAGGTTCAGCTGTGGCCAGGATGGGCAGGTTGTGAAGCTTAGACAGCTGCTGGGAGCCCTGGTCCACGTCTAGGGGTTGTCCCCAGGGAACGGTCACTGATTTGAGCAAGGTAATCGCCTGAAGAGGTGCCTTCCACCTTACAGGAAAATTCTCATGACCTGGGTGGGATAGGCTGCGTCAGGCAGGATATGTTCAATGGCAAGTGACAAAAAACCAACACAGACCGACCTTAGCAAAAAAGGAGCTTTATTGACTCAGAAAACTGGAATGTCTAAGAATGAGAACCAGCCTGAGTCATCGCTGGATGCAGGGCTCAAACGACCATGTGAGGACTTAGTTTCCCCTCCCTCTTCTCGCTCTCTCCCCTGTGTTGGCTTGTTCTCAGATGGGTTTTCTCACCTGGCAGCCCAGCAGCTCTGGGATTATGTGTCGTCTTTAGGGATGGCCTTCTCAGGGCAGGGAGCACCTCTCTTCAGTAGTTTCTGCAACAGTCCTAGGAGAGATTCTCTTTGATCAGGCAGCAGGAACATGCCCACCTATGAACCAATCACTGTGACCCTGGGAGGCTTGGCTTACACTGAGTGGCCAGTATTGAGCCGAGTGCCTGCCCTGGGTGGGGTGAGGGTGGGGTCAATGCCTGTCAAACCACATGGGCTGAGATCATGGATGAACCGGTAAATATTTAACAAATGGCTCTGGGGATGAGGGCAGGGGACATTTCCATGTGCAAATACTCCCACCATGGTTGATTTTAAACTACCTTCATAATGTTAAGTGGCTTAGAAAGTTGTTAAAAATTTAACCGTCAGCTTTCATCGGCTGGTAAGACAAGGGAGAGGTGGCTGAGACCAAGGGAGAGGAGAGCTCCTCAAAGAAAACCATCATCTTGGCACCAGCACCAGGATAATGGGGAACAGGTGGGGGGCAGGCCAACCCAAGAGGTGCCTCTGTAGAATATAAAGAAACTTCAATTTGTTTTGCTAAATACCTATTGAGGTCTATTTCCACAAAAGTGCTAGGAAGTAGGTTCTAGAAGAGAATTCATTGCTCCTTCACCAAATATTTATTATCTACCAGGGACGGAGCCTGTCTCAATTTTGGGACACAGAAATGAACTCATCACGTGGTGTGGGAAGCCGCCATGTAACGGGAGGTTGTACATCATGTGGTAAGTGCTCCCACAGAGGAAGGATCCCTGTGGAGGGAGCAGCCAAGCTCAGTGGGAAGGGGAGGATTAAGGGAAGTTTCACTGAGCGGGACTTATTGTGCCGAGGGTACAGTGTTTCCAAAGTTGTGGGGGTGTGAAACAGCTAAGTGGTATCAGATGGATGCAGGTGGGAGAGAGGTATCGGGGGCTAGATCCTGCGTGATGCATTAAGGACTTTGGATTTTATCTTGCTACCATCGAGAGAGCAATTACAGTGTTGCAAGCAGGGAAAAGGGTCTTGATCAGACTGGCATTTTCTAATGGTCTCTTGGGCAGCTGTGTGGAGGACTGATTCTAAAGGAGGGAAATTGAAAGCATGGGTAGGAACTCAGGTGAGAGAAGATGGGAGGAGCAAGGAGGTGGAATGGAATCAACATGGCGGCCGATTGGGTGTGAGGGACAGGTGAATTCACAAGAATGCTTATGGTTTTGGTCCAAGAGCAGCTTTAACCTGTTGGAAAGGACAGACTTTTCCATACAAGAGAAACTTAAAATCTACATGCCAATGAAGCAAGGCCCTAGAAATAAAAAGTGCCTGATTGATTTCACATCATAAATGAAAACAATTGGTGATCAGGAAGGAGAGAGATCAATACTGGTTGGCATAATTCAAAAACACTTCATGAAGGGAGCAGAATGGGATAGGCTCAAACTACCAGAGATTGCATTTGCCTGAGTGAACTGCAGACTGCTGTGCAGATCATGGGACCCACTCCTCTGCCTTCTGGGTCCGGGGCTCAAATGACGATGGCACGATTCCATCTTCCCTCCCCTTGCACTCTCTCTTCTCCTCTGCGTAGCTGTATTCCCAGACAGGCATGGACCTCCTTTCTCTGAAGAAAAAGACAAAAAAGAAAAAGTTCCCTTTTTTTCTGGGGAAAGGGGATCTGAGATTTCGATTTTTGAGATGTTGCAAGTTTGAAAATCTATTTACTCTAGACTTCATAATTGAGCAATAATTTGGCTGGGTATGGAATTCTTGGTTGCCAAGAAATACTTTTGCGTTAGCATTTTGAACAAATTTGTTATTTTCCACTTTCCAGCATAGTTATTGTGATGTGTGACGATGCTTTTCTAATACCTTTAAAAAAATCTCTCTCTGGAAAGTTTTTAGGATTTGAAATTTTATGATGATATGACGTGGTGTGGGATTTTCCTCACTCATTGAGCTGGGTAACTGATGGATTCTTGAAGCTGCTGTCCTTCAGTTTGGGAAATTTTCTTGAATAATTTCTTAGGTTATTTCCCACTTTTAATTCTTAATTTTTGTTATTGTTGTTTTCTAACACTCCTATTATTTGGATGTTGTATCTTTAATTTTCTTAATATTTTCTCTCCATTGTCCATCTTTTTCATTTGTTCCACTTTCTGGGAGAATTCTCACCATCATCTCCCAAAATATCTTTTGAATTTTTAATTGCTGCACTGTATCTTTTAATTTCCAAAAGCTGTTTTCTGTTCCCTGGCTTTCCTTTTTATGTATTTTATTCACGAATGTTCTATCTTTCTGAAGATATTTCAGTATTTTTGACTTTTTTTTTCTTGCACGCTACAATGTTTCCTCTAAGTTCCTTTTTCCTCCTGTTTGTTTTCATCTTTGAGGTTTTGGTCAAATAAATGGTGGTGCTTGGATGTCCATTAGTATTTCAAAGTGAGGCACCAAAAGCAGATTCAGTGCTTTGGGTCTGGGCTTGATCACGTTGACCGGTGTGCCTCTGAGTGGGGGACATTGAAGGACCCCAAAACATCAGTATCTGTAGTTTTTTTTTTCTCTTGGACAGACCAGTTTTTTTATGAGGAACAGTGAATCTCCCACATGGGAGGGAGGTGTGGATATTGACCAGGCAGCCCAGACTGGGAGCTGAGCCAAGAAAGGATGGTGAGGGTCTGTCAGTGCGCCTGCTCGTGTCAGAGGGGCTCTCGGCTCACCCTCCCTTGTGACATGCCCCCCTCCAGTCCAGAGCCTTTAAACCCATGCCTGTAGAAACTTTCCTTTCTGTAGGGAGAAAGGTCCGGAAAGAAATCCTTAGACTTTTTCTGATTTCATTCCAATTCTGCACTCCTGCCTTCAGAAGTAACTGTTGCCTCCTGGTGTGGAAACTTTCCAGAATCCTGGAGCTTGAACTGGCTTCAGTTGACTTCCCACCACCCAGTCCTGGGTTGATGAGAAAGTGCTGGAACCTCAGTCACTTTCCACTTGTTCATCCACTTTCCATCTTTCAACTTTGGCTGGCCTTTTTCTCCTGTCATTGTCCATTCTCCCACTCTCCCTGCCCTGGTGAGTTTGTAACTCTTTAATCCCTTTACTGTCATTTTAGTGGGGTTTTGAGAAGGAGAGAAGATAAACAGGTGAACTCAATCCATCATTTTAAACTGGAAGTCCTCTAATATACTTTCTATTCGTTTTTAATGTGTCCATCCATCCCACCTCTCTCCTCACTGCTGCTCCAGACTGGTCAGACACCTTAATTGAGCTGTCCCTGATGACTTCTTTTGAGTCTTTTCTTGTTGAGTATTTCACAAGGTCAGATTTCATGAGCGTCGTCATCCCTCCAGGAGCACCAGCTTCCGATGATCGGCTCGTTCCTTGCAACTGTTGCTTGTTGTGTCCTCACTCAGTCTCTTTTCTAACAGGAGCTGGGAGAAGGGGGCTGTGGGCCAAGATAGAAGTGACTGTATAGAACTTTGTGACAGATTCTACAGTCTTAAAAAAAGATGAGAATGGGAGCCACAACACGGTTTTCCATTTTGCACTTTCATATTTTGAAAGGCTTTTAATTTGTTTTCTGAGAAAGCCTTTTGAAAAATACTCATTGTAAAGATACTCCAACAGCGCAGAGGATCGACATAAACTTCCTTAGTCGCTCTCCTCTAATCCTATGCCTCACCTGTTGTCACTTTGATATGTATCCTTCCATACCTTTCGAATTATGATCATTCATTCATTCAACAAATGGTATTGGAGTCACTATTATGTGCCAGGCACTAATGTTGAGATGTAGGCAGCATGTTGGTGAACTACATGGGCCAAATCCCTTCCCTCATGGGGATTTGCATTTCAGTGGATGTATAAAGCTTTAACCACCCTACACATGCGCACCTCACACCCACAAACACACACGTGTACACACACACACATTCACTGGCCATATTATAGAGTGTTGTGTAAGCTATTTTTTTCACTTATCTAGTACATTTTTCCACATTAGTAGCACAGATCTTGATTATTTTTAATGGTTGTGTGGCATTTTACTATATGAATGCATCATTTATCTTCTCTCCTAATAATGGTCATTTAAATTATTCCCCATATTCTGCTGTTACAAACAAAGGATCAAACCTGATTTGTTCAAATATTCCCCTATTGATCGACTTGGAAGTGTTTCCAGTTTCCTGTTTAAAAGTTATTATTGTACAAACAACTTTGCAAAATCGATTTTGTACGTTTAGCTTTGTACCCACATGCAAGAATATTTAGAGTGGTATTTCCTACAAGGAGAATCTGGGGGTCAAATGGAACATTATATGTTTTGAAAGCTAAATTGCCCTAAAAATGTTTGAATTTATTTGTACTCCCACCAGTCACGAAGGGGTATGCCTGGTCCTGAAAAAGGTGTTTTTGGCGTGTGCTGTGAGTTTTTCCTTTTGCCACATTGCATTTCCGTCGTTAATTTAAATTTGTTGCAGGTCTGTGTGCTTCCAGATGCTGCCCGATTTACGCCATTTGAGATTTCTTATCAGATGCCACACACTCACTACTCTCTCCGAGCAATGTGGACATTGAAACCTTGTCATTTTCCTTCCCCTACATCTTGAACACACAAGCTAAAGACTCTTGGTCTCAGACCTATCTCTGAGGCAGCCATTTAATGAAAAAAAGAAAAAAAAACCTAAGAAAATCCCCTAACTATACAACTATATATCGTCCCAAATCACTTTTAATCCATAACAAAACGTTATCCTTTAGTCCATATTTTCAAAAAAAGCAAAGCAAATTTTATGTATAAGGTCATTTTTATCTACTATCTCAGTAAGCCTTTTCAAAGAATTCTATGCAGGTTGCAGCATAATTTGATTATAAATGAATATGCATTATTAGACATGAAAACTGAAGACTGCCAAATCTGGGGACTAAGGTAGGCGATGTTAGACATCATGATATTAATGACAGTCACTCACGGCAATTTCCAGAATCTCCAATCGCCTACCTTCATTTTGGTTAAGATCTTTTCTGTAAAGTTGCTCTTTTAATCTATTTCTCTCTAAGCACATGCAGATTGTGCTTGGCTTAACCAAGCAGCTCTACGGTAATTTGTTGGCGTGATGTGATGCGTAACCAAAATGGATTCTTAGGTTCATCAAATGCCTATGCTCTATGGTTCAAAAGCAGAGTGACCTTTACAACTCACATTGTGCATTGCAAATCTAAAATTTGAGAGCAAGATTGGAGCTTCTCACACTATTTTCATTAGAGGAGAAAACAGAATTCAGCTGGACACATGCACTAAAATTAGATTCTTAAGTAAACAGCCCAGGTCTTAATAATTCATGCAAAGACACAGGGAAAAAATGAAGAAAATAATTGAGCAATGGCAGCCAAATACCATGTTGTTTTGTACTGCCTCAAACTAATCTTCGGAACTGTATATCTCTGATATACAGGTTTATTAATGAAACAAAAAGGCATCTACTATGGATAAATAATATATCATATGGAATTCACACATTCTGTGTATAATAGAGATCAGTGACACCTATCAATTCATTTTAAATCAGGTCATGCGTCTTTCACTCGGTCTGCAGTTTGTCAATCTCTGCTTTCCCCTTAATAAATGTCGTGGTTTGCCGTGTTTAAAAGAAAAGCAGTGTAGTGAGGAACCAGGTGAAATATAAAAGTAATTACAAAAAATCAGCAAGACTGACTCTGCCCCCCAAAAGGCAACCTGAACAGTGATATATTTGTACATTTATCATAACTAACACAAGCTCAGCTTAGAGATTTAGTGAAAGAATTCATCAGTGCCATTAAGGAATGAAGACATTTCGAAAACTTCTTTTTTTTTTTTTTAATTCTACAAACCTATCAGGATATTTATGACTGGATCGAGAAAAATTAGTATTGTCAACAAGAACGGATAGTCAGGGAGGTTACTGGAAGCAAGGGGTCGGGGGTGGGGGCAGGAGAGAAAGGCATAACCCAAATGGCAAAACGGAATTGAATAGAGATTCCCAAAAAAACAAAAAATAATTAGTGGTATAACATAAATAGACGTCATTAGCTGTAGTAATGTCTCTGACAAATAAATAACATTTGAAAACAATAAAACTCCTGGTAATGTACTGTGTTGTAATATTGATGGCAGCATGTGGGGAGCCTCTGACAGCTGTTAAACAGATGTGGCAATTAGCAAACCTTATGGTCATGCCGGTAAGATTATTATGCAACACGTTCTCCAGCAAAATTAGACAACTTCCTTCTTTGTGTGGCTTTATCCACATGGAGAGTTCGTTAGTAGAACGCTCCATTTAAGCAGTGTCGTTAGCTGATATCGCCTGAGCCACATACGTATGTGTGTCTGTGCATATATCTGTACATATTTTTTTGATGTCTTCTGAAAGATTTAGAGAAATTCAGAATTTAAACAAGAACAATATCAATTCAGCTGTGTAGCAGATACTTCAATTATAATCGCTAATGGACAAATTGAGAGATAAAAAGAGTTTTCTATCATGTTGAAATTCAATGAACAGTTTTCAATTAGGCTTAGAGTCTAAAAGGAAAAAAGAAAGCGACTTTGCCTTGATGTTAACATTGCCGAGAAAGATGAGAGGAACTTTGCTTTTTCATTATACTGAAGAGATGCATATAATGCTGCATATTTAAATTATAAATCAGGTCACTATCTGCCAACTGAAAGCCATATCAATTAGAACTTAGGTGGATTAAGCTTTAAAATGCCTTATATTTAATGACAAAAGTATGACTGTTAATCTCCGCAGCCATCAAAGGGATAATTTAAGGCAGCAAGAAATCAGAGAATGATGTCACAAAAATAGGCCCTTGCAGCTTTTTGGGTAGTATTATCGTAATTAATGTACTTCGAATGACTTTTTTGTGGGTTATGGGCTTTCACAAAAGCATTTATTGCGGGCATAAAATATCAAACTCTAAAGAGTGGGTTTGACGAAGCCTGACTGGAGGCTTCGTACCCTTTCTGCTACGGTAATTCCTGTAAAATAATAGTTTCATTTACAGGCGCAATTTATAATGTTGAATTTATGCCAGTTCATCTGATATAAATCATGGTAATAGCATGATCTATTGTATGTCACTTGAGCGAATGCAAATTAAATATCGTTAAATTAAAGAAAAACTGTTAAAATAACATTAGGTTGGAACTAGAGCTGCTGGGATAAAGGAAATGTGGGGTTAAGGATAGAGTTTCACTACTGTACGTCTCCATCTGATCCCAGAGTGTGTTGCCCAAAGCAAATACACATACACAAATAAATACATAAAAATGTGGGAACGTGAAATTATGGACAAAGCCATAAATCCACTCCAGAGCGTTTTTTTCATTTTAATTTTGAACAGCAACTCTAAAAATTAAATAGCTGTTTTTCCGTTGGGTTTTGCTTTTTGCAATTCTTTAATGTCTTATTCAGCAATTGGAAATGAAGTTTCTTTTTTAATTACTTGGTGATTTTTTTTTTCTTTGACTTTGGCTTTTTTTTTTCCCCCAGAAGCACTTTCAACAAAACGATTGTCTATTTGCTTCTCGGGACCCCGGCAGCCCCTGTTCCCAGGCCCAGAGAACACAGTGGGATGAGCTGGTTGCACAGCTGCCGCTGGTTCCTTTCGTTGCGTCTTTGTGCTACGTTGTGAGACCGGATTAGTACGGCCGGCTCCAGCTTCAGTTCTTGAATGTGGTTCTAGAAAGCCTGGGTCGTTAATAAGCAGGAGACTTGAAAATGCATCCATCAGGAATATCTTCTTCCCACAAATCAGAAGGCTCTTTATTCCATTTCAGAAGTTGATTACAAGTCATCTTCCAAACCAACCAGAGCCTCTGTGCTAATATAAATATGGGGCGAGGGGGGTGGCTAAGAGGAAACAGGGGCACAGGCAATATTATTTTCCTTTACATAGAGAAAATATACACGGCAAATCATAACATCAATGGATTATACTTGATAAGGAATAAGTCGAGATTTTGGGGGGGGGGTGTGCATGTGTCCTATTTCATGTGTAACCTAGCTCATTGTCAGAACTCAATAAATGTTGATGGATGACAGGGTGACATACCCATTATAACATCAATTAATTTGCTGTCAAGAAAAAGTGGGCCCTTCAAATTATCCAGCCATAATTGCCTTGGCTTTGCTAACTTTCCCCCCTCCATGGCAGGTTATGTGAGTAGTGATCAACACATAGACCTCAGAAATATTCAATAAAAGGCTGCATTTTTCCCCACATGCCATGATAGCAAATAAAGGTATAATTTATTGTGGTGACTGGTTACCTGTTAGGATGTGGATATATGGTTACCTGATAGAACAAGGAAGCAGTGTGGGGGTGTGCAATAGAATTCTTGCACTGGCGCTGGAGAAGCTGAGTTAGAAGATGGGGAGTAAAGCTAACATTTATTAAGCACCTGCCAGATCAATATGAACTGGGGCCAGGACTAGAGCAAGAAGGGTGAAGCGCTCCCTGTGGGTGCAAAATTAAGGGGGGAACACATCAAAAACCTCCATAATCAAGATAAACCATACTTCAAGGCAATATTTAAAAAATCAAAACGTAAAAATCCATAATGAACAAAATATCAAAATTTTAAACAAAGACAGGACCAGGCACAATGCCGTGTGGAGCCATATTGGAGCCTGAGGCAAAAGGGAAAATGTGCGTTCCCATATGCGGGCTTTTATGTATTTTTTTAACGGTTAGCTTTTTTTCCAGAACATGAAAGAAGTTGAACAAAATACTGAAAAATTGTAAACTAGATGTAATAAACTCACATTATTTTATTATATATTTTCTTTTTACCCCAAACAGAATTGATTACAATTTCGCTTTTCTGTCTTTAATGGAAGCAAAATCATCAATTATATTTTCAAAATCTAATGCTGAAAAAAAATTAACCATTAAAAAGTACCTAAAAGCACGCATGTGGGAATGCCCAGTTTCCCTCTTGCCTCAGGCTCCAATGTGGATTCCAACAGCACTATTGCTGATCCTACTTTTATGTAAAATGTTGACATTTTGTTTATCATGGATTTTTTTCTGTTAATTTTGATTTTTAAAAACATTGCATCAAAATATGATTTATCTTGATTACTGAGTCTTTTGGTGTCCCCTTAACTTCTGTGCCCAAGGCAAGGGTTTCACCCGCCTCACCCGGTCTCAGCCCTAAAGCACTTTACATTTTATTCATTTAATCTTTCAATACACCCAGCAGGTGGGCATTATTATTGTGCCAATTTTGCAGATGAGGAAACTGAGTGGTAACAGACCTTTCTGTGCCCCATCTCATCCCCTAGGCGTTCACAGTTCCCTGGTAAGCCAAAGGCTTAATGCAGGCCCCCGTGACTCTCTGCCCAAGGGTTTTCTCTGGTCCTCTGTCAGCAGAGGGATGAGGAAGTGCTGGCATGTTAATGGCCCTGAGAGCAGCCCTCCACTAATGGCAGATAATGAATCCACCAGTGTCCTTGCCCTAGGTGGGGCAACACTGAGGCATGCCCCAGGGAATCTCCTTGAGAACTCTGGCAGGATTGAGTCCGGCTTGGCCCCAGAGGTCACCTGCTCATCGATGCATTCCATACTGGCCTCCTTCCCTTCCCTGTCTTGCTTCCTACATCCCGACCGGTGCTTCTTGGGATCACCTCCCAAATAAACTAGCTGCCCTCAAAACCTGCCTCAGGGTCTATTTTGGAGGAGCCCAGCCTGAGATGCTGAGGCACAGAGGTGCTGGTTAAGTAACTCATCGAGTTGACACAGTTAAGATGCTGTGGGAGAGCAGGAATTCACACCAAGGGCGTTGGCTTGTGGGTTCCACATTCTCACCCACACTCTGCAGCACAAGTTGGCAAACTAGGGCCTGTGGGCCAAATTTGGCTCTCTTCCTGTTTCTATCTGGCTGCGAGTTACCAATTGTTTTTACCTTTTTAAATAGTCAAAAAAAGAAAGAAAAAGAAAAATTATATTTTTTGACATGTGAAAATGATATGAAATTGAAATGTCAATGTCTATAAATAAAGTTTTATTGGCACCCAGCCATGGCCACTCATTTACATTTGTCCGTGGCTGCTTTCAGGATAGAGTTGAGGAGTTGTGACAGAGACTGAATAGCCTGCAAAGCCAGAAATATCTACAGATCTTTACAGAACGTGTTTCCTGAGCCCTGCTCTACTGCTTTTCTATTCCAGGTTTTGACTTATTAGGCGGGTGGCCCTAGCTAAGTTCCTTTACTAACTTCCCTGGGTCTCTGATTTCTTAAATGTAGAATGAGCATAAATAACTGCTCCCTTTTAGTACTTGTGAAGATTTAACATTTGAGGTAATATTTGCAAAGCTCCTAGTACACAGTTCACTTCCGGTAAACATAATTTCATTTCTACCAAAATAAGCGTTATGAAAATACCGTTGTCTAAGTGGTCCCTTAGCCTATGAAAGCCCTATTTAGTAAGCAGCAGATTTTCCTGGTGGGTGGGTCTGGGAGTGTCGGCGTTCTATAGGTAATGGTGGGTCTAATTGCCCGTTAGCTGCAGATTCCTTTAAAGTTGGGCAAGACATGGGAAAGCAGAGAAAACAGATGCATAGAAACAAGGCAGCATGGAAAATGTCAGGGGTAGTATGTGAGAAACTGGAATCAATATTCAAAATGCATGCATGTCTCAATTTTTCTTTGTTATGTGTCACTGTTTTGAAAAGTCTAAATTATGCTTGCAAAAACTTAACGTATGCATACATATGCATGAAAGTACACAACTTAGCAGGGACAAGACAGACAAGCACAATGGTAGGTTTTGGTTAGAGTAAGAGGCACAGCAAGTAGTAATATTCATTTCCTTACACAAGTGGAGCTGTGGGTCATTCCAGCAGCCCTTCTCAAGGATGTATAAACAGACTGATGAGAACTTACAGGATGCTTCTTCATTTCTCTTGAACCCATCGTCTTTGCTCTATTCTTTCAGTCCAGGCTGCTTTCATCTCTCTCATTGCTTATGGCTTCCCAACTATTCCTCCCTGCATTGGTTTTCAACCAGGTTGATTTTTGCATCCTGGGGGATATTTTGTTGTTGTTGTCATAACCAGGAGGATGCTACTGACATCTAGTGGGTACAGGTCAGGGTGGTGATAAAATGCTACATTGCACAGGACAGTCCCCACCCTTCACAACAAAGAATTCTCCAGCCCAAAATGTCAATTGTGCCAAGACTGAGGATCCCTGCTCTAGTCATTCCCTCCAAGGGGTTCTCAATTCAGCAGCCAGAGTGAGATTTTACTTTCTAAAATGTAAATCTGATCATGTCACTTCCTTGCTTAAGACCCTTTATTGCGTTCTCATTGCTTGTAGGGTGAGATCTGAATTCTTATTCATGATTACAAAACTTCCCTCGCCTGTTTCTTGCCTGTCTTTCCCCTCATCTCTCTCTTCTTCCCTCTCCTACTTTATAAATGTGCCATGCGGTTGCTCACCTATAGGATTTTGCATAAACTGTTTCCAAAGTCTGAGTCGCTTTTCCATAACCCTCTTCACCTTTCCCTGGTCAACTTCTATGCACGAGTGATATCAAATATCATCTCACAGGTGAGCTCCTCTGACGGCAGCTACCACCGCTACAACATGGAGCTCAATCCCTTTTGTTGTAATTGCTTGCTCAGTGATCTGTGCTCCTGTTTAGATTCTAAGCGCTTCGAAGGTAGGAATTGTGTCTGTGTTTTTCACTATTTTATTTGCAGTATCGGGCACACAGAAGACTCTCAGTAAATATTTCTTGATGAAGGGAATGCTTATGTTAATTCGTTTATGCGGAATAGTCTATTTAGAATGTTGTTAAGACACTTACAAGTGCAGATAGATGTGATAATTCATACTTCGGGGTTGTGATAATACCAATTTGCTATGTAATTACACCAACTGAAAAATGAGGAAAGGAAGTAGAAATCCAAAATGGTAGAATTTGAGCAATGTAAATTAATAGGCTGTTTTAGCTCCTTTGGAGAGGATGGAGGAGTACTGGTTAATTTAATAAAATAATAAATTTAAAGAATAAATTAATTTTAAAGATCACTAGACAATAGGCCATGTCATTGTCAAGAACTGTGAAGGGTTGGAGATTGTATTTACTTCCAAGCTAACAAGTGAGCCTGACACAGTTTCATAGGTGCTGGCAGAAGACATGAGACTCTTGGGTCAGAGACAAAGGACTTTATTAATCACAGCACAGCCAGCAGCATGAGCTTCATATTTGTATTAGTTCTGCTTGACTCCAAGTCCCATGTGGGTAATGTGGAGTGGCCTGGGTAGATTCTGCAATACACAGTGGGTCTATGTTACAACCAAGGATCCCTGAGTTTAGGAAACCTCCAGTATTGTAAGGGGTCTGCCCAACTTTTGCCTTAAGGGGAGGCATTACCTTTATTATCCTGGTCAGGAAACAAATCTGCTTTCTGCCCTGGAGGGAGACACTATCTCTATTTTTCAAGGCTATATGCTACACAAACATCCTTGAGAAGATCGTCTGGGACAAAAACTGTCACAAGGCATGTAGAAATGCGAGGGAGAATTGCCCCCTCCCCCACAGAGTCACCATGATGCATTGAACTGTTAATGTTTTTAGAATGAGCTTTAAGCTCAACCTCCTTTCTACCCTTTGAAGTTTGAGGTAACATTTCCTTGTATACTCATTTACATGCAAGATAGGTGAGATGAAGAGAAAATGTGGGAATATGCCTGGATTTCTCGGTATTAAATTGTGCTCATAGATGCGTAGAGTGTGCTGGAAAACATTCAAAAATGCATTTCTCAGGGAATAACACCAGCCATCTAACCATCAAGTCCTGTTGGCTCCATCTTCCAAATATTTCTTGAATTCATCCATTTATCTTCACCTCCATTGCTGCCATCTTATTTTAGGCTGCCATTTTCTCTCTTGGGGATTATAGCAATGGCATCCTAAATTGTTCTCCCCTTCTGCTCCAGTCACTGTTTAGCCAGCCTCTTGAAGCTCAGTTTCCTTGTCTCTGAAATGGACACAGCAACAGTCCTACTCCCTAGAATTTTTGTGGGGATTACATGGAATGATGCAAGTCAGCCTGACAAGTGCTGAGGTTCAACTAAAGCCAGCTCTCATGATTTATTGCTTAGGTATGCCCAGGCCCTGAATTCATATTCTCTACGTCTGATTTCTTACCACCACCGTGTACTCTGAGACAAAATCTTCAAAGTGAAATCACTCCTTACGAATGGAATCAAGTAAGGCCAAAGCATTTTCAGCTGAAAGCTGCTATGCAAGGAGAATGGATTTAAAATTGGGAGAATGGATAAATTAGATCAGTTGATGCTTACCCTTCGAGGAAATACAATTCGAGCTATTCTCCTGTTACAAATCAACTCCATTTTGGGGCTGTACATTTGCTAAGCACATCAAAATTTTTTAAAAAAGATTTGAAAGCTCTTCTCTATTCTGTGATTAATTGAACATGTTTGGTCCAATATGGGAGGAATAAAATTACCACGTCACTATATGTATGTGAGATAAAATATACGATTAAAACTATTTATTATACCAATGTGGAAAAGAATAATATGTTAAACAGATAAGCATATAATAATGCATATTTTCCCCATAAAATTTAATTTATCCCTTGGGCCGGGCATAAACTTTCCTCCTGAACAACTTGCTTTCCAACTATAGATTGCTGAGCTAAACTGCTTAGTTTTACAGCAAATTGATCACTACTGTAATATTTCAGGAGCAAAATGATCCTCACCAGTCAGTTTGATTTCAAAGGCCACAATTTATAGTTTTGTTCCTGATTTAGTGATAAGATTTTTTAACGTATTGAGCATTTTATCACCTTCTATCAGGACATGGAGTTGAACTTACAAATGAAAAAAAAAGCCAACAAAAAATGGACCATAAATAATATACTACAGAATGACAGAAGAGTTTAATATTCCCTTTGGACCGGTGAGAAATTACTCAGATTTCTGTCCTTGTAAACATATGTCCTGGTCTCCTCGGAAGATGTGTTGTACAATCTTTATGCTCCCGGAAAAGAAGTCAAAGACAAAGCTGGAACTCCAGACCACAAGGACCTTGCTAAATCATAAAGAAAAACTTTATTATATGTATGCTCCCCAGTGTCTCAGCTTGACTTTATTGAAGGTAGATAAAATGTAATGATTGGACACTTCTGATAGGTGGAAAATAGGTGCAGACAGTTAACGATGGGAAAGTTCATGACTCAGTAAAGATTACTCCCTAGCTGGAGCTTAGGAGAGAAAACTATAAAATCAAATTATGATAATCATAGCAGTCAGGAGAGAAAAGTAGGCCCACCGAGCTCTGTTTACTGAATTTTTGAATTCATTATACACCACCTACTTTGGAAGCACAGGGAACTGATTTTTGATAATCTCAGTAGATTTGAAAAGTAAAACTATTTTGTGATTACTCTAGTGATTTTTGGGGATTTTTTAAGTATGTAAGGGAAAGGACTGGGGCTAGACGAGACATGAAGTAATAGAGCGTAAAAAGAATCTGCTTGCAATACAATATACTCACACGCATTTGGAATTTACCTTTTGAAGAGTTGGTTTGACATTAAACCAGGGAAAACAGATGTGGTTGTCTTGGTTTTTACCACTAAAAATCATTTTTTTCCAAACAACATTTCCATCACATAGCGGTGTCTACCTGTCCTGTCGTAAGAGTTAAACCATTGATCTGGGGCTTAAATAGGACTTTGAGCTGCGATGGTCTATTTTATCACATGTAACTTAGGTGTTGAGTCAGCAAGGCCAAGTACGCTTCTAGTGGACATCAAATCCAGACAGCTGGGGTCTGCAAGTTCTTTATTCTTTAACCTTCACTCAGATCTGTGTTTTAGGGAGAGGGCTGACATTTTCTACCTGTGACATTAAGAATATCTATGCCTGGGCAGTGCCCTTGGCTGACAAATCTCAGTGATAATTCTATACGGAGCATCAGCTCTTGCTGCCAGTGTTTTGTAAGATGCCTTCTTTTTGGTGTGCTTGTTAACATTTATAGGGTTCTTATTCTGTGCTCAGTGTTTTTATTTGTTCGACATTTTTTTGATCATTCTGTGGCATTAAGCTACTGCTGCATAATGAACAGCTACGAAAGCTCAGTGCCACACTATGTAAGCAAGCGTTCATGGCTCTTCCTGCGGGGCAGTCAGCTAAGTGGCCTTTGTCTGGGTTGCTTATATATCTGGGTGTCAGCTGGGGCCACTGAGTGATGGCTGACTCCTCTCTGCTCCGCATCTCTCATCCTCAGGCTGGCTGGCCTGGACATGTTCTCATGATGGTGACAGAAGGCCAAGCAGGAAACACAAGTCTCTGAACTGGCACACCATCATTTCCATTGCGTTCTAGTGGCCAAAACAAGTCACAAGGTCAGCCAGATATAAGAGGCTCCACCTCACCAGGAAGAAAGACCATAAAGTGGTTTGGCAAAGGGTGTAAATACAAGGACAGAGAAGAATTGGGGCCCTTAATTCAATCTACCATATAGCTCATTAGTCCCGACCATCGTGCTATGAAGTAGGTACTATGATTATTCTGGTTTTGCGACAGAGGAAATGAATGCATAGACTGCTAAGTAAACAACACGAGGGCCCCAGCTAGTGAGTGGTAGAGCTGGAAATTGAGAGAGTCTGGGCTCTTTACCACTATACTAGATAGTTTGAGTATAATGAACACAAAACCTGTACCTCCTTGACTCAGGCTTTTGAAGATAACACATTATCATGGTGCAGAGAATATAAATTTTAGTTTGCAAACTAGGATGCGCCGTAGAACTTTATTTTCTATATCTCAACCTCATTGCTTACTTGGCATTCCTGTTCTGCTGAGTTGGCAGAGAAATTAAACTAAATTCTTTCTGCAGATCCCCTCCTGTGGTGGACATTTGTCACTGTTTTTGTCTGCAGAGCATCTGAGCTCCCTCTCAAGTCTGAGGAACTCTCAAGTTTACAAGGCTGAGCTTGCCTCCCACTACTGAAGATGCAAACACTGGATAGGTGCCTTCCCAGCCTCTTGGAAATTCCAGAATCTGACGAGAAGCTTGTGACAGGATAAAGCAGGGCTCATACAGAGTCCATGTGGCAAAAGATTGTAGCAGCAGCAGTGGTCATATCCAGGCAGAGGCAGAAGTTGTTTTGACGTCAGTGTCTGATGTCCAGCACTGTTGGCATAACTACATACAGCACAAACTACAGTGTCTGTGCCCAGCGCTGGCCATGGGGGCATCATCATGGGATCAGCTTTACAGCTCCATTTTAGGCATTGTTATGGCTGCCAAGCCTCCAAGCCTGGTTCTTCAGAGCTCCCAGGAGATTCTGCAAGCTATAGAGAATCCTTTAACACATTTTTTTTCTGCTGAAATTAATCAGAATTAGCTTCTTTTGCTTGCACCTGTGAGCCCTGATCCTTCCTGGTTGTGCCACAGTTTGGGGGCCTTGCGCTGGGCCCAGCCATCAGAGGAGGGTCCCTTGATCTACTGGCTTTGGACCATATAGGTTCCCACAGGCATGTCCATTGCCCCATTTACGCTACAAACCCAGCGGCTTTCCGCTACCTCTCTGCCGTGTTTGGGATGAAGAGATCTTGGGGAAGCTGTTTACGGCCCCATCTGCCTAGACTAGCTGTGTGATCATTCCTTTTTTGGAACTTGCTGCTTCTCTGGTGGGCTATAGGGAAGTGAGGTACAGGCCTCCCACCTCTCTCAGCCCAGAGATCTGCTTCCTTCTCTCTTTTGCTTGAATTCATCTCCTCCAGCCTGGGAGGGTTCTCCTTCTGTTCTACGGAAACCTCTTTTCCTACAGATTTTGTCCAATAAACTTTGGGTTTATTTGTAAACCTCTTTTCTCTCTCTCTCTCTGCTTCTTAAAAGTCACATTTATTAATCCCAGGATTTTGGAAAAAATTAGCCAAAAAATTTTGAGAACAATTTGTGTTGTGCCCTGAGCTCCCAAATGCAGATCTGACTACCTGATTGAAAGAGAGGAAGCGAGCGGAAAATGCTCGAAGAAAACTCCCCTTTCCCACACATAATCCCTTGCAGTGTGATCCTAAGGTACCTGCCTGGCAGAAGAGATTTCCAATCTGCTTAGAATAGTTTTGGTCTAATAGTTTATCTCACCTCCTGACATTTATTCCTCCTCTCACTTTCTAGAACCTATGTTCCAGCTAAACCAAACGAATATATCTTGAATATTTCCTTGACTCCATATCTCTCTGTACAGAGAGTCATTTTCTCTGTCTAAAATATCCTTTTTTTCCCTAGTTTTTAGAGACCAAATCCTAACCACCCTTCAAGAAGGAATGGAGAGAGGAAATCCCCAGTGGCAGGCATAGATACTATTGGGACAAGTGTTTCAACTCAGAGTTTGACCATTTGGGGACGTTTATATAGACAAAGTCTTTATCTTCTGGGGGCTTATGTTTTGGTGGAAAACCCAGTTCAAACCCTGAGCTTCCGGGGTTCCGGGGTGGTCCCATGCTGCTCTTCAAGCAGAAGGCACGTTTCTTTTTTTTTTTTTTTTTTTTTTATTAATGTTATGATGGATTACAAGCTTGTGAAATTTCAGTTGTACATTTTTGTTAGTCATGTTGTGGGTACACCACTTCCCCCTCCGTACCCTCCCCCCACCCCCCCTTTTCCCTGGTAACCACCGATCAGATCTCAGAAGGCACGTTTCTTAAGCTCTTTCTTCTCTGGAACTCTGGGTTCTTGTCAATTCATTTGTTCACTGATTTAATATATAGGAGTGGGTGCGGGGGAGAAATTTTCAAGTGCCCAGGAATAAATGGAATGATAATTTTAATGTCATTTTAAATTTAAGTGGGCTAGAAATTACTTATGGGAATTTTGTCTTCTTGCTCTCTCTTTTATCTTGAAATGGTAATTTTCAAGGATGTCTTCATTCTTTCAAGGACATTTATTGAGAATTTACCATGTGTAAGACATTATGCTAAGCAGTAGTTTTTACATATATAATAGAACATTAAACAAGTTAGGAATAATGGGGTGTAAACACAAAGCAATTTTATTTTGTCTCCCACTATCACTCAAAACTTTATTAAACTGGGAAGGCTTTTCCTCTGCTCTTAGATGATTTTTTTGATCACTTATTTTAATAGAAATTTCTACAGTTACTTTAAGTTACTAAACACAGTCTTAGTTCAGAAATTAGAATGTTTTGCATCATATAATAAGCCAATCTCTGAACTTGACTTACAGTGAAATCTCCTTCTCTCAGACGCTCTCTAGGGAAGTCCATATCCAGTAAATAGGGTCATAGGCATCTTCCTTCTTCTTTCACTCTGTGTGTCTACAAGTTTGTTCAAAGGGGCTTCTGACCTTTCTCATTCAGAGAATGGGGACGGAGGAGAGGCTGGGAGAAGAGGAAAGTTTCTGCTTTACTGGTGCTGAGATGGCTTTGCAGCCTCTGGACCCAGCAGCTGTTTAAGCTGACTCTTTTCCCTCTGGGCGTCGTCACAGGTTCTTGGAGATTCCTTTCCCGTTATTGGGAAACTCGCATAAGAACATTTCTGTTTTTCTTCCATTATATCTTGCTCAGGGGCCAAGGATTCCCCTTGATGTCTCTCCCCGTACTCGAGGTATCCACGTTCCCCCGTCTTTCTCAGAGGGTTTACAGATGTCTCGGATTATTGGACCGCACTGTCTACACAGTGTCTGCACTGGGTCTCTTGCATTCTGCTCTGTAGTCCTGGAGACAAAATCCCCTTGGTAATGAATCCTCTCTTGCCGTTTCAGGATTCTAGGCTCTCCACTTCTCCCCCAGTCTGAGCCCCTCGTCTGCCTGTCCTCTTTCTGTCTCATAGTCGGTCTTGGGGCTTCTTTGAATCTTTGTTTTTGGTTTGGGAGAAAATGTTCCTGGGAATGCCAGTGAGAGAACAGTGGGCGAGGGGGCTGAGCTGAAATAACACAGAATAATATTTCCAGATCTCCTCCTGCCGCAGACTTTGATGAAAGGGTCAGCAAGGGTTTTCTCAGAGGTGTTATTTGAGCTGGAACTGAAGGACAAGTTTGTCTCTGAGGAAAAGTAGAGAAAAAAGATGTTCTTGGCAGAAGGAGTAGGGCACCAGAGGGAAGGTGTCTGAAAGTACACAAAATGTTTCTGAAAAAGGCCGCAGCTTAGAAAGTGTGGCTGGGAAGATCCTGAATGAAGAGCTTGGTATGTCCAGCTAGGGAGCCTGGCCTTTACCCGGAGGTCCCCGGGATGCTCTGGGATGTTTTAAACAGGGAAGGCATGTGTTCCGGAAAGGCAGTTATACCCAGGAAAAAACCAACAAAAGGTGTCTAAGACATCTATGGGGAAAATTACAAAGCAGTGATGGAAATAAAGCAGCCACTTTAAAAACGGGGAGCTCCACCGTCTTAACATCCTGGGCTGCCGGTTCCAATGTTTGTATTCTTTGGTCTGATTTTCTTGTCGATGTTTTCTCTCAGTTACTTTTCTGCTAGAAGTGGAAAGGAAAGAAAGTTGAATACGACTTATTTAAGTGCTTCCTCCCTTCTTCTCTGCTGCTTTCCAGGGAGTGGCTGGAAAGTTAAAAACAAAAGGAAACAAAGCCATTTGGGCTGCAGAAATAAGGGGGGAAAAAGAAAGGTACCAAAAAATACATGTAGTTGTATATTTACTTGTAATAAGTAAATAGTACATAGGGTGGTGTTAGTATACACATGGAAAAAATTTGGAGGAATATACATCAACTGTTACTATTAGTGTTTTGATGTATTTTCAAGTCTTATATCTGCCATGTTTAATATTTTTTAAAACAGTAAGTATGTATTACTTTTGGAGCCAGGAAAAACCCAATAAATAAGTAAACAATTAAATGAACCTACACACACACACACACACACACGCACACACGTGTATGTACCTATGAAGATGTCACACTTAAAAATAGCTTCCAAGGTCCTCAGCAGGGATCTCTTGGCCCTTCGTGATTCAGCCCTCACTATCTCTGACCTAATTTCCTTCCTTTCTTCCCCTTGTTTACTTCCCTGCAGTGCGATGGCTTCCTTGCTCCTCCTCGCTCATGCCAAGCACATTTTCACTTCACAGTCTTTGCATTTGCTGTTCTCTGTGCCCCAGGTGTTTGCATGGGTCCCTTCTCCACCACAATTAGGTCTTTCTCAAAGGTTATGACTTCAGAAAGGCCTTTCCAAAAGTCCTCACCTCCTTAACCTACTTTATATTTCTTCATAGCAGTTGCCCATACGTTATTTCATGTCTGCCTATTATCTATCTATCTATCTGTCTATATCAATGTAACCTCTGTGCAGACTTTGCCTCGAATAGTCTCTGACACACAGTAGGGATTCAATAAAGATCTCTTGAATAAATGAGTAAATATATGTAAATATATAGAAATCATTTGCTTGTAAACAGACAGCAACTTTACTTTTGTGTAGTAAGCATTGAGTTGTAGAAAATATTTGAGGTTCTGTAGCCCCAACTTATTGCAGCTCAAAAATTTTCAGCCATTCTTCATTTGAAACATTTCTTCCTACAGGACAGAATTTTTCGACCTCAGAACTATTGAAAATCTGGGATGGATAAGTCTTTGTTTTGAAGGCTGTTCTGTACATTGTAGGATGTTTAATAGCATCTTTGGTCTCTACCAATCAGATGCCAGTAACATCCTCCTTCCCCGGCCCCCGCCAGTTGGGACAACTAAAAATATCTGCAGACGTTGCCAAATGTCCTCGGGGGTCAAAATCCTTCTGCTTTCCCTCACTGAGAACCCCTGCTATAGGAGAAATCCAGAGTCAAATACCTCTCCATCTTTCTAAAAATATACGGAGCATCACCCTGAGGTAGACGGGGTCAATTTTGATCTAGTGCTGTGCTATTGGAAGAGAGTGAGCTGACAATTCTGTCATGAGTTCTCGTACTTTAATGAGAATTACTCAGGTATCAGCACCTCTCTACATTTTGGTTTTCTTGTTTAGTTTAAATGCAATCCAATTTAATCTGCATATAAACACATCCATTGCATATTAAAATCAACATATTATAAACATCAGGCTGAATGCTTTCTTGAAGAAGCAAACTAAAAACATTCATGCATATTAATATCACAGATAAGCCAATTATTATATGGAGTAGTAAATAAAAAAACAATGTGATTAATCTAAAACTGGGAGCTTCATAAAGCAAAATGTATGATATTAAGATTAGACTGCTTTAGAAACAATATTACGAATCCTTGCATTTTACATGTAATTTGTTTAAAATTAATTTCCCAGGGTGCTATCTTATTTTTGTTTCACCTAGACCTACACTAATAAGTTTTCTGAAACATCGATATTACTTAAAATCACAACACAGAGAAGACACCATTTCTCTGCTCTTGATTGAGGCCAACCACGCTGGTTGGCTTCCCATTTCCCAAGGCCCCGAGGCCTTCCAGGGATGCTGGAATTCTTGATTATATGCTGGAAGGGAACAGCGATGTGCTGACCTGGTTTATTAAACAATCAACATTCTTGATGACCTAATAACAATAACGATAACCTTTATAATAAAAACAATACGATTTTTGAGTACTTACTATGTGCCACGCCCTTAGCATTGTGATTATTTAATTCAATCTTTACAACCAACTGGAAGTTTCGTGTTATTACTATTAACCCCATTTTATAGAAGGGGAAGCTGGGAGGCTGAGCTGTGGCCTTTGAACTCAGTCCTGTTAGACCGCAAAAACTCATGTTCTTAACCATTATACCATTAACTGTAGAGATAATTAGCAGACGGTTGTTATCTGAATTACTATTGTTTGTGTTAAATATGTTTCCTATGTTGAGAACTTGTCAGTTTGTATACGTTCATTCCTAACACGTCTATTCACAACATTAAGTGGACTCTAGCAGAGAAAAATATGCCATGGATAAGTTAAAATATACATAATAAGCTTAGGGAAAATGGCAAGAACGGTGAAAGGGAGGAATCCAGTGAGAAGGTGGTTGGAATAGTCCAGACGAGAGAGGATGGCAGCCTGGACTAAGACGGCAGCAAAAGGTAAGAAGAGAAGACGATGGATTCTGGAGACCTTTTTGAAGGAGTATTAACAGGGCTTGGCAACTGGGATGTTGGGGAGAGGAAGAAGGAGAAGAGAAGAAAGGCGCCCAATTGTCTGAGTTATGGTCCTGGGAGGAGGGCATCCTTCATGGAACTGGGAAGAGGGGTTGAGGCGGGAGATGGCGGGTTCCGATTGTTCCATGTTGGGACTGCCTGTGGGCCCACGAGGTGAAGGTGTTCATCAGGCGGTTGGATAAGCAGGTTTCTCTACTAGGCTACTTTTCACTTTCTCCCTTGAATTGTAGATGCTCCTACACACTTTCTTCTTTACCAGAGTGTAAAGTCTTTGAGGGTGGTGTCCAGGGTTTTTCATCTCTGTCTCCCCCAGAATGCATGATACATTACTGCTACTTTGAGAAATATTAAGAAATATGAAGACATATGACCCAGCTCTGTCTTGATCTTGCCCTTATTCTCCCTGGAATGTGTGGTGTATATTCCACTCAAAATCTTCCAGTTATTCAGTTCCCTCCATCTAAAGACAGTCGTGTTCCCAGCCACATTCCTGAGCATTTCACTCCTTGTCTTTCAAGATCCATGACAACTTTCCCTTCCTTAATGGAAACTCCTTCTGATCTTCCTCTGTGCATTTGTTGTTACAATTTTCTCTTTTCAACCTTTGGAACATCTTATTTGTAGCCTTTTTGGAACCCACAAAAAGTTTCTTCCTATACAGAGTTATAGTTCAAGAGCCTCTTCTGGTGCCTGGAACATCTAGGCAGCTAACACATGCCAGCTATTCTTATTACATGCTTGTGTCGTATATGCGTGCTGAGGGGCATACGTTCCAGTGCCTACAGGGTCCTGCCAAAATACTCGCAGTGGACCTTTGATCCTCAGTGTCCTCATCTGTGAAACTGGATTATAATAATATCTACTTCATAGAGCAGAAGTACAGATTAAATGAATTTAAATACATAAAGGGCTTAGAAAAGTGCCAGACGCATAATAAGACTTGTGTAAGTATTAGCTGGTATTTTTGCAGGGACCTACTCATTAAGTGAATCAAATAAGCTGAAATTGAGAAAAATTTTTTTCTTGAAGCACATGAATTGCTTGGTCTGATTTTAATTTTCCCACTTTTGGTGGAGATATGGGCACAAGGCATATTATGTAAGTTTCTTAAATTTACTAGAAGGAAAATAATAGCATAAGCATGATGATAAATGGTACCTGAGATTCTGTCCATGTGAGAGGACATGAGGGAGTGGTGGGGTCTGTGGAGAACGGGACTGAGCTTGCCCCGTCTAGAGGGGGCAGGCTCTACTTAGGGCAATCATTGTCATGGGGGAAGGCAGACCAAATATTGTCAGACTGTCAGGGTTTTAGAGAGAAGCTAGAAGCCTGAAAATTTTTATGGAATCTCCTAATTTTAAAGAGTTGGCAGCTCATTTAATAACCTCTGTAGTACTACAATTTGAGGGTCAGACAAAACAGATCTATAGCCCAACTTGGCCCCCGGGCTGCCAGTGTACAACGAGTGCTGTATCTTACAACTTCCTCTGGGGTTTCAACTCTGGCCTTCCCACAGTAGCTGCGCAAACAGATGTGAACTGAATTGAATTTTGGTCAGAGAACTCTGGAGTGCTTTCTAGACATAAAACCAGGCTTATGATTTTAATTTTTTTAATAATCCAAAGGATATTTCTCATTGTTGCTATTTTTGTTTTTGTCTTTGTGTGCACATTGGTGTAACATGCTCTGAATGCAGAAAAGCCGTAAACTAGGTCATTTCCTCGGACAGGGAAATTCTCTGAAACAAAAGCAGCAAAAAATTGATCATTTTCCTGCGAAAGCAGCACGTGCTTCCCCCACAAACATACACACAGTTTGATATCATAAAGCCAAGTGTGACAAAAACGTTAAATTCATGCAGTTGAAAAGCAGAATTTTTAATCACATTAATTTAAGCAGAAATCCTAAATCAGTTTTCCTGTAAGAACGCAATCAACTCCTTAGTTTCCCTTAAGACAATGTTGACCTCTACAAGGAATGCAGTTATTTATTTTTATTTTTTCCTTTTCCCTTCAGGATGTTTGTGCGTTTCTCCCCCTCATTTTATAGAATTTAATAACGGGTAAAGTAACAAAGGAGAAGATAAAAATATTCCTGAGCACTCTAGGGCATCCGTGGGTCTATAAACAGGTATTGTAGCCATTCCCTGACGTTGCATCATTTACTTCACTATTTGACTTTATAATTTGAACTCTCTGCTTATTACTAAATTTAACGTGTACATGGTAGTGTGTGTCTCTCCCTGAATTCTAGCAAATGGCAGGCTCAGAGTATAAAATTCCAAATTACCTATTTCATCTGCGTGTCTGTCGATTTATGTATCTGTCTGCACATGAACCTATTTTAACGTGATCTATCAAGGAAGGCATTTTGACCTCTTTGTTTCTTAGTCCGCCTTGTTTACCCAGATCAGGTCTTCCCCTCTGTTTCAAATTGCCCTCTCTTCTCGTCTGCAAACGTTCACGCTATAGATATTTCCTTCATTATTCCCTCTAAACTTTCTTTGTTCCCATCTCTGTCTTTTATTATTTCTACTGTGTCATCAGAAACTGACTGCTGGAGCCTGCCAATTAGCCTTTGTCTGTCAGCGCCAGCCTCAGCCTCCCGAAGTGAGAGTGTGGAGGCAAGGCGGACAGGCCCTATTTCGTATGCAGGGCTGTGTGCCCACATAGAGATATGCCATTACTGACAAAAGAGCAGTAGATGGGCTCAGATTAGCTGCTGACAAACTTCCTGTGTGTGTCGGATGGCAGGGGCTGCGGGCTGGGCAGACCAGGCAGGAAAGGGAACCAGGCCCCCTACACCAAAAAACAAATGTAACTTTCAAAGTAATTTTTCAACTCTATACCAAGTAATTTTTCAAAATACCAATGGTTCCGAAACGGTTTCCAGCACGGATATCGTCCACGTGTGTTGGTGAGTGCAAGTGGCGGGGGGATCACAATGACAAGAAGAACCTACATTTTTCTGCCTCTTGCTTCCATCTGCTCCGCTCTCCACCATCAAGTGACCCCCTTCCCAGTGAATATTTCTGGGTGCCCTCCAGGGTGAGGCAGTGAGGTCCATGTACATGTGGGTACATGCAGAATTGAAGGGGACACCAAAAACTCAGTCATCAAGATAAATGTTTTAATAGAATATTTTAAAAAATCAAAATGAATGCAAAAAATTCCATGATGAGCAAAATCTTGTGCCTCAGGCTCCAGTATGGCTTGGATACACACTTCTATTCCTCATCCTGTCTTTATTTAAAATTTTGATATTTGTTCACTGTGGATATTTTTTGCCTTCATTTTGATTTTTAACAAGATTGCATTGAAATATCATTCATCATGCTGATGACTGAGTTCTTTAATTGTGTGCCTTAAGTTCTGCACCCAAGGTGAGGGTGTCACGTGCCTCACCTAGTCCCGGCCCTTAGGGTTCCTCACAGGGGCTCACATCTAATTCTGCTCCTGTCAGTGGCTGCCTCTGGCTACCACCATTGACCCACATATACTCAGGGGGTGTTGCGGGAGCTGCTGGGCAGACACTGGATCCGACTCCTTCTCACTGGGCACATCCATCTTGTAGAGGAAAACACTGAGAAATTGGGGCCTCAAGATGCCAATGTGTGCTGTATTATGTGTCAGTGTAGGAGGCCCAACTATAATACTCTCCGATAGGAGGGTCCCAGACAGTCTGCTGGGACCCCCATGTCTTCCAGAGTTCTTGTGGCTACAGCATCTTCAGTTTTTACTTGCATTTCTCCAGTTCTCCATCAGACTTGGGGATGAAAGTCCAAAGGGGTCTTGGCCAGGAGACAAATCCAAGAGCCCCAAACCATGTTATATTCAGGGTCACGCCTTCCTTTAGGTGATTCAGGCTTTTGTACCAGGTCAGCCTCACTGCGTTTGAATGCCTCTTCCATTGGGACCACTTCTTTCCCAGGATCTGCTTCAGACCTGCAAGCAAGAAAGCAAGCTCCCTGCAGGCTTTGCCACCCATGCACCAGACATGCTCATCACCAACATCACCTTCATCTCTATCACTCCATATTTATTGAGTGTGAAGCATGCCAGTTCCCATTTAACTCTCACAATAACCCTGTCCGATGGGAGCAATGATTATCTGCTGTTTGCCAGTGAGGAAGCCAAGGACCCAAGGAGAAAATTTCCCAGCACCCTCTTGCTTGGAAGCTGCGGGGCTCGGATTTGAACTCATTTCTAGCTCATCCTAGCTTTTGAGCTCTTAACCACTTTCCCACCTTGCATTTGCCCTGTAGACTTCTCTCAAGAGCCAGGAAGCTTTTGAGAACATCATTTGCTCCACTTTGCATGATGAAAAAATTATTTTTTATTCTACGAATTAAAGTTATATTATGAAAGTTTCAAGAAAACTTGAAACGTTTGTTTCAAACTGCTTCATTCCTTTTCTCTCCACCTCAACACTTGCTGGGTGCATGTACACACACACACACACATACACAAACACACTATCAAGTTCTGGTACTCTGCTCCTGGTGAAAGTTCAGTCCTTGGTCATCCATGTGATTAAGGCAGAGAAACTGCCCTAAGAGAGACTCCAGCCAGGTAACGGAATGAAACATCTTATCCGTTAGGGCAGTTGGCTGTAAGCGACAGAAACTAACTCTGCTTCACTTAGATAAAGCCTGGTTTTGTTGAAAGAATAGTGGCTTCTCACAGAATATTAGGAGGGTTAGAGATTCAGGCTCAGGGCCACAGAATAATCTGGTTCCAAAGCCCTTAGCCCTGCCCATGGAAATATTTGCCTCTCTGTAGATGTGCATTGGTTGGCCACATGCCCTAAAGGAGGAGGGCACGGGGTGGGGGAGGGGAATTCAATAAGAGGCGATAAATCCCTCCAATCAGGATCTTAACTTGGAGCCACAGCCCTTCCTCAAATTACAAAGTCTAATGACTCAGAGAGGCTGAGTAAGTTGCCCAAGGTCACAACAACTCGTTGAGATAAATAATCCTATAACAAGTCCCATTATACAGATGAAAGAATGGAAACCTAGAGAGGTTAAGTAACCTCCCTAAGGTTTCAGAGCCACTAAGTGGTAGAACCAAGATCTGAAGCCAGACTATCCACTTCCAGAGATCAGGCTTATAACCGTCTGAAAAACAGAATATTTTAAACAGCAAACCTAAAAATACATTTAGAAACTTTAGAAAGTTTAAAAATACATTTAAATTTGTGTCAAAATACAGACTCGAGGCTGTCTGGCTGAGGGGTAATTGTTTTGCTCTTGATATTGACCTCTTCATTTAATTCCTACGGTATTGCTTAAAAAACACTCCTTATGTATATATTATCCAAAAGTTTAAAAAACTGTTCATAACTACTTATATTTATAAGCAGTGTTACCTTTTGGGATGTGATTTCTAGAAGTTTGCCATCTGTTATGGGAAGGAATTGAGAACTTTAAAAACATTGCTTAGAATATGGCAATTTAAGTGTATCTATGAATTTAGGATAATTATCAGCCTGGGCTTTCTCAGCCGCCCTGGAATCCCAGTTTCCCAGGGCTCAGCAACCAGGGGTAGCGTTAGAATGCTGATCTCTCACCTGTATCATAGCCTTGCTCTGCTTCCTAACACAGCCCTGTGGCTCCTGGAATCCACCGTCTCCCTCAAGTGCTTCTGAGAGTTCCCATGTGGAGGCTGCCATGTGCATACAAACTATAGGATCACTATTTATTTATCCAGCTTCTGTTTGTGGGAACTGCTCTCATGAGAGGTTTAGACAAAAGGATGTGGGGTGAGAAATAGACTCCATTTTCTCCTCCCCATCTCCGTGTATCTCCCCATCCTTCCTCTCCAACTCCCATCAGGAACTTGAACAAAACCCGGTCCTTGCAAGTTTCTTCCCCATCAACATGTGCATAGATTCTCTCTTATTTAGGCTTCTTCCAGAAGCAGAACTTGAGATAAAGGTTTGAGTACAAGTTATTTGTTTGGGAGCTGGTACCAGGAACTATTGAGAGAAGGAAGGAAAGTTGCATCATCAAGACAGCTACCACCGTGGGTGACTAGAGTTTAATGCTTCTTGGAAAACTCTGGAAGCCAGTGTAGAAAAATGCCTTTCAGTTGTTCCCCCTGAGGAGGGAGGGAGTTGGGGTATTTATATGCCAACACTGTCAGTTGTTGGTGGCCAATACTGTCAGTTGTTGGTTGAAGGCTGCTTCTGGAGGGGTGTTAATTGCTGTTACTTCTGATCTCCCATGCCAATGGCCAACCGGTCTTCAGAGGCCAGAAAACGCGTTAGGCAAAGAAATGCAAGTGCTGCTGTGTTTGGATGTTGGCATCATCCACTTGGGTCAAAGGTCCTGGCCCCGACAGTGATGGGGAACAGACGCCACTGGGCTGCCAAGTCCACTGCCTTATCAGAGAGAGAGTTTTGCATGTTTCTGTCCAACAAAGGCCTTGACTCAAGAAACTACACATCACCCGTCTTCTGGTTTCACTGTCAAGAACATACTGGAAGAAATTGTTAATGCAAATCTATGCTTTGTCAAAAGTAATGTTGAGTTGTTTTTCTTGAAGCATCTTGGGGCAAATATTTCAAATTAGTAAAAGGACGTTTTCTTGTATCCCTCCCGCCCTCTCGTAGATTTTGCAAATTCATTCTTTATGGTTACTGCATTTCCACGTGATGATAAGAAGATTAAATCACACAGCTTTGGAGGTTTTGCCCATTTTCCCCTCTTGTCTCTGCTATTATTTGTGTTTCTATTTATTTTAATTAGAATTTAGTCTTTTATTGAATGTATTTTCCTTCTATGGTATTTTTATAAGCTGTGTTCAGGAACTCACAGAGTTTCTAGTAAGCTAGAAATAATTCTTTTTCTCAGTCAAGATGCTGTGTGCCATCCAAGCTTGGGTCTGGGGCTAGAGTTTATTTCAAAGATCAAGCAAATGGATCACCACAGCAAATGGAGGTAAATTTGATTCTTTGCAATCGTTCCAGTTCTAGGACCTAAACGCTGAACATGGACTTTATTTTTCTACTGTTATATTCATTGGTCTTTCCTCTCTGTACACTGGCTGCTAACACCACCAACACCAGTAGCAGCCAGGGTTGGACAGTGCTGCACTGTTTCCAAGTGTTCGAATTCCTGCTCTGCCCCTTCCGCCTGCATCATCTGGGGTGAGTTGCTTTACCTCTCATCAATTTCTTCACGTGTAAAGTGGGTGTGATGATAAAACCCAGTTCATAGGTCCTTATATTTATTAAATAGACAGTGTTATAAAATGCTTAGTCCAATGCCCATAACATAATAAAACACTTGATCAATGCAAGCTTTTACTACAAAACACGGACACACACACATTTTATTTAAATAGAAGTGATATTGTTGACTTACGAGTCTGTGTGTGCATCTATCTTGAATTATCAAGTGACTGATTCACTGCTTGTGTGCGTATATATGTAACACAAAGTCGGTCAACGAGCATCTAAACACGTAATATCTGTGAGTGACGTTTTCATCCCTACACCTACAGTCTTAGCCTTAATTTTGAAATGTCAATTGTATCACAGCTTAATGCATGCACACGGCAGTGTGTCGGAGCGTCCTTTGGCCTTCTCGATCAATATTGACCTAATTTTATCCTGACTAGCTCTGTTTCCCCTCCTTGGTGTGTGAACGTCTGTGAATCTTCTCAAGGAAATGAAGTCACAGTAACATCTAGCGAGTGGAATGAGATGATTACTCTGAACTGCATCTCTTTAGCCCTGTGCCCCCTCACCTGCATTAACGGCTGTGGCTCTCCTCTGGTGGGATGGGGAATGGCTCTCCTGTTTAACTCTCAAGTGGTGGGAGGGAAAAAACAGTAACCGGGGCAGCTCACGGTTACTGAGAAATCCCCACGTGTAAGCACTTCGCTGCAAGTTCCCGGACGCCCCCTCAGAGTCTGAGCCCCTCTTCCTGCTGTCCATCCCCAGTGCATAGAGGAGGAGATTGGCGCGAGTAAACACCCGAAGATGTTGAATAAATACATGGCACGTCAGCTCTAGGGTTTGCCATTTAAAATACATAAACTTTCATTTTTGTAGTAATTTTAGATTTACAGAGAAGTTGCAGAGAGAGAGTCTGAGCCTACTGTTGAGCCATTGCGTTTTGCTGTCTCCTAAGACTCTAAGATTTTACCAAATCATGTCACCTTTATCACCAGCTCATCTAGCTTCGTAAGCGTAGATCTGACCTCAGTTAGAGGCTCCGATTATCTACAGTCAAGGTTCTGTCAGAGATCACAATGCAAAATGTATTCTTTCATCCAACAAATAAGGATCGAGCGCTTTCCATGTGCCTGGCATGGAGTCAGGTACGGGGGTGGCATTGGGGAGCGCTGCAGGAAATGGACATTGTACCTCCCAATCCCCCCCACACGAAGTCAGCTGAGTATAAATTTTACTGGAAACAAATGCGAAAGCGCACACAGTAGTGGAGGCGGACCCGGTGTGCGAGGCCCCGGTGCACGAAGGGCGGGCAGGCAGGCAAGGAGCAGTTTCCCATAGGAGGTGACGTCTCAGCTGATGTTTGAAGGGTGAGTGGGAGCTACAGGTCAGAGGGTGAGAGAGAAAGACTGTCACAGGCAGACAGAACAGTGGCTCCTACGCAGGCTCTGGCATCTGCCGTTAGCTTTCCTTTAATGTGTTTCTGGCTCAAAAAGGTGAAAAAAGTCTTTACTTCATAGAATGCCTGTGCAGGTCCCTTCTAACTCTTCAAGCCCTTCTTTAGGTTTCACCTCCTCTGTGGTTTTCTCCTTGGGCCACCGTCTCCTCCCCAGAATTAACCACACTGTATTATATCTGAGCCCAGGACATGCTTCTCTAGCCTCACTCAAATACTATTTTAATTATTTTCCTAGAAACATCTATCTCCTCTACGACATTGATTGCTCCTTCAGGAATATATTCTGTTTATATTTTGCATCTCCAAATAAGGAGTATAGCTTTTATTGAGCACTGACTATGCATCAGGCACTCTGCTAAACCTTTTCATGCAATATTTTATTTATTCCTCAGGACAAACCTGTGAAATAGTATTATTCACTCCCTAGCATTCATTTAGCAAACATTTATTGGGCACTACCCACTGTGTCAGGCACTGTTCTAAGTCAGGGTCAAATCTGGCCCTCTGCCTATTTATGTAAATAAAGTTTTATTGGAACTCGGCCCTGCTCATTTGTTTACATATTGTCTAAGTCTGCTTTCATTCTATAATGGCAGGGTTGAGTACTAGCAACAGAGACCGTGTGACCCATGAAGTCTAAATATTTACTATCTGGCCTTTCACAGAAGAAGGTTGCCAACCTCTGTTCTAGATACTGGGGACACAGTGGTGAAAAAAAATAGACAAAAATCTTTGCCCTCTGGGGACTTACACAGCGCCACATAGCTAACATTGAAGTGGAGATCGCCAGCTGTTCACTAAACTCTTCCTGGGCAAGAGCTGCGTTACATTTCCCAGCCTCTCTTGCAGTGACGTGTGGCCACATGTCAGTTCTAGCCAAGAGAATGGGAGTAGAGGTAATTTGGGCCACCTCCAGGCCTGGCCCATAAAAACCTCCTATCTATGATCTCGCACGGGTCTTCCTCTGGGATGGAGATGACCACAGTAAGCTGGAGGCCACCTCTTGAAGAAGGCAGCACTCTGTCATGCTGGCCCTGAATGACGGCATGGAGCTGAGACCTTCCTCTGCCAACCACAGACACACGAGTCTGGAACTGCTCAGTTCTACTGGGTCGGCAAGAAATAAGTGTCAGTTGTGTTTGAGCCACTTTACATTTTTGGGTCAATTTGTGCCATCAGCTAGAGTTGCTCTAATGCGATTTGATTATTATCCTCATTTTACAGCTATTACCCCTATTTAACATGCCTTGACTTCATCTAAAGACCTGGGTGATAGGCAGTCTGGGGTGTTCCATGATGTCGGCCATGACCTAGGCCCCTTCTCTCTTGTGGTTCCACCATCTCCTGGAGTGTTGCCCTTGACACTGTCAAGCCTGGTTCATGACTGCCACCTGCAGAGAGGGGTGCACAGTTGGTATTTAAGTTCCACTCTGTGCTTCCACTCATATCTTCTTGGCCAGTGTGGAGTCACATGGCCACATTAGGCCAAAGGGAGGCTGGGAAACATACTCTCTGGCTGGGTGGCCATGGGCCCAGCTAACATGCAAGGACTTCTGCCGTTAAAAAGAAGGAAGGGAGACCAGCTCCTGGGAATGGTGAGCTGTCTTTCATATACATGATGACTACTCAGAACTTACAGCCAGGAGTAAATTAGGTCACTTGTAGAGCCGAATAAGCAATTTATAAAAATATCTGTTTCCTCTTTTTAAATAAAAGAACTTGTATTTAATTGGGAGGTGTAATATTAATAGCTCACAGTTATTGAGAGCATATTATGGGTACGATTCTGGATTAAGTGTTGTGTGTGTATTAGCTCAGTGTAGACGCCCCACTTCAGGTGAAGAGTTATCGTATCCACATCTTCTCGATGAGGAAACTGAGGCTTACAGAGCTTAAAGGACTTGTGTATGGTCTAAAGTTCGGAAGAGACAGACCCGGGATTCAACCCCAGAGAGCCAGGCTGCAGACTCTGCTTGCTCGACTCCACAGTCTCCTGCTTCATCTATCTAAGCAGGGGATGAAATCTCCACTTTATGAGGGTAAAGTGTGAAATACCCACCTGGGAGAAGACACAAAACAGTTTAGATATTTATTTTTTGGTAATTTGTTTAAATTTAGTAAAGTTTAAATTTGAAAATCTACATTTAAATTTACTCAATTTTAATGTATGGTCAAGTCTTTTAATTTTTGAAAAAACTTTCTAAGTAAGCGTGCCTGGAAAGCAAATCAAACGTGTACAGCATCAATAGTCTAGGCCCCTCCTCACCCCTGCCTCCTCATCTCCCCCTGCCCAGACAGCACTCACTTCCCTGGAGCAGG
The DNA here is from genome assembly GCF_041296235.1 of Equus asinus. Lineage (NCBI taxonomy): Eukaryota > Metazoa > Chordata > Mammalia > Perissodactyla > Equidae > Equus > Equus asinus. The sequence goes on from NC_091804.1 coordinate 41,131,333, forward strand.
CTTGGCAAACTAGGACCTATGAGCCGCAGGCCAACTCCTGCTGCCCCCTCATCCAGCTTGTTTTTGTAAATAAATTTTACTGGGGCCCAGCCACAACCTGTCGCTTGGTATTGTCTGTGGCTGGTTTTGTGCTTTTGTGCAGAGTCGAATAGTTGCTTCAGAGATGGTATGGCCCACAAAATTGGAAATATTTACTATCTGTCCCTTTACGTAAAAAGTTTGCCAACCCCTGCTCTAGAGCTAATCCGTGTTTACATATTGTGTCTGCTTTTTCAGAGTCTTTTTCATGTTTTTGAATATATCCAAGCATGTGTGTGTGCAATTACATAAGCGCATCCCTATACAGAAACACATACACAAATATGTATGCATACATATACACACATACAAACATATACATATATACACACATATGTATTTTTAGTTAAATGGGGTCATTTTATGTAGAATGATGTACATAATGTATCTTGGAGATTTTTCCATATCAGCATCTATAGAGCTACTTTGTTATTTTGAGGAAAGCCTATATTCCATGGTATGGATGTACAAGAATTTATTTGATCATTTTCCAACTCCACTGATGAACATGAAGCTTGTTTCCAATTTCCGTCAGCCATCTTGAATGACTCGTCAACATGTCTTTGGAAACTCATTGTCATTGTCTTTCATTAATTTGCAAAATGTTAAATCTTTGCAGTAGAGAAGCTGACTTCATTCCATGCTAGAGTTTCTACACAGTAAACAGGACCGAAAATATATTCTGCATTTAGGATCTTAATTATGCATTATGCACTTAATTAAAATTCACATTGTCAGTGAAAGGTAAGGACTATATTGGATTGCGGTTGCTGGCATCATGCTTAATATACATTTAAGCTTTAAAATCTGTTGTTACATTATGGTAGGTTTTCCAGAAAGAAATGTGAAGTTTAAAACGCATTTTAAAAAAGCAGAAGGAGATATGAACTCAGTGGAAGAAATCCAGCTTGTTCCAGAGCAGATGATAGCTATATATAAAAAAGATGGAGCCAAAAGTCACACCTTCGTTTGCGTGTTGTTTGAAGCAGGCAGGTTCTTCTCTCTCTGAGAATTGGAACCGTGCAAAACCAGAGGATGAGAAAAGCAGGCATCAAACTCCAGAATAAAGCTGGTATGCAATTTTCTATTTTACAAAACCAAATATCCGAGTTTTACCAATCTGTGGGTCGGTGTTAGGTGGGAGTACCTGCTTGGCTTTTTCTCGAAGCTTACCTTCCTCCACACGGTCACGTTTTCTTATGGAGAGTCTCATTTTCCTTTTTTTGACCCTCAAAAGTTTCCCTTTGTTCTGAGACTTAGCTGTGGGCTTGATGTGAATTTTCCACTTTGTTTGGTGTGTTTCCATTTATAAGCTGTGTTTTTCTCACCTTCTCTGCTTCACGCTCAGTTTATTTCCCTTAAAGATCAAGAAAATGACTGTGAAAAGTTTATGCACGTTTGGAGGTGGCCTCAATTCTCCTGCTTCTGTTCACTGGGTCTGCTGCCCGACCCCCAAGGCACCATGTTGACTCTTCGCTTTCTCCTTCCTGTTTCAGCTTTCTGCCTTAGGGATCTTAAACCTTTACGTTTTAATTTCTAAGATTAACTTTGCTCTTTAATTTTGTTGTCTTCCTTTGCTCCTTTGTTCTTTGTTTCCAGTCTACCTGACCTTTTGCTTCTCTGTGATGGTCTCTACACTCTGAACAATTTTGAGGTGTATACGAAATGTCTGAGGCAGAGAGTGCTAGTGTTCTTTCTCTCCTTCTTTCTTAGAAATTGGACCCCCCCAAAATTATCCAAGCCTGCGTCACTGAGAATAACAAGACACATCTCAGCCTTTTTTTTGGCTAAGTCTGATCCCTTGACCAATTTTGGGCCAGTGGGATGTAAGCAGAAGTGCCCTCTGCCCCTATTTGGGAGCATCTTTGCCCAGAGAGGCCATTGGCTGCTTTCTTGCTACAACGTGGTTCTGGGGATTGGCAGGAGAGTGGCTCCCTTGGACCTGGACGTGGAAGCCATGTGTTGACCTTGGTAGATCTGATAACCAGAGACACAGGGTAACACGGGCAACTCACTACATGCCTGGAGATAAATGCCGACAACACAAAGACCAGAAAATATTACCAGATACAGGCAGAGAGCAGAGCACAGCGATGGACCAGATTATGCCTCCTGATGTGATTATACTCAAAATGTCTTAGTCCTTGGTGGCTGCCCAAGGGGGAAGGGAGGAGTGTGTTTGTGTTTGTGTTTGTGTTTGTGTGTGTATGTGTGTGTGTGTATGTGGGTGTATATATGTGCAGAATCCAGAACTGATTGTGTTTAACACAAAGTGATGGCATTTACCTAGAAGTGACTAAATTTTCTGCGATTGGGTAGACTGGGGACTTGAGAAAAAAACAAATTGTTGTGTTATAGAAAAATAAAAAAATTATATTTCTTGCACATGCGCAAGTGTGTGTTCTGTGAAAATCACATCCATTATGGGAGTTTGGGTTCAAGTAGGCTACTGGGAATCATTGCTGAGTTTTAAGCACAGCAGTGACACTGTCAGATTTGTGTTTTCTTCCAAAGTCTTTTTTCTAAGAGGTTGTGGCCACGTGATGGTCACAGATCGCTTTCATCCTCTCGTGGAGATTCTCGGCTGTCCTACATACGTCACTACGTTTTTGCAGAGTCAGATGGTCTTTTCTGAATTATTTTCTATTGTCATCATTTGTGATCTCCACTATAGCCCTGTCTCTATATATTTTCTTCAAAATAGGCTTCCAGTCAATTTTTGGAGAAAGTACTTAGATTCTCTTGGTCAAATTTAAGAACTGCAACTGGCTCAGTCACTCAACTGACAAGGAAAACTGAAAAAATAGAGCATGACTTTCATTTGAGAAATGAATTTTTAAAATATGTTGCCTTTTCATCCATCTTCTTTCAATTTTATTTGTTGCTAAAGTATAGTACAAAGATATTAAAGGACTTTTTAAAATAAGGAAAAACCCCATTAACCATGACCTCATTCAGGATTTTTGGTCAACAGTAACAAAAACTGAATTGAAACAAGCTGAGATGGAGAAAGAACATGTGGGTTTAAGTCATGGAAAAATCCAGGAATAAGGCTGGTTTCAGATAAGGCTCAATCCAGAGACTCAAATAGTGTCCATCTGGTATCAGCATTTCTTCATTTCTTAGTTCAGTTTTCCACTGTGTGGGCATCATTCTTGAGTGGGACCAACCCTTGGAGGGGCAAGATGGTGATGAGCCACCATCCTGATTTCATAAGATTCAATAAGGTTTCGTTATTCTTAATAATAATGAAAAAAAAAATCCAAGGAAGTGATTCCCATTTGTCTGCTTGGGTCCGTGCTCCTCTGAATGAATTACCACGGCCAAGGTCATGAAGGACCTACGGGGGCCAGATCTGGGGCATGCGGCTTACTTTGGATTTGGGGGTGGGTTAATGCCTGAGACCCCATGGATGAAAGATGACAGAAAGGTAGTTCCCTCTCTCCCTCCCACTCCCAAATCAGAACGTTGTTCATGGGAGGATAAATAAATGCTTAGTAGACGAAATCAATAGAGAGCCACCAAACCACCAAACTGATAATTTCATTGCCCAAACACAATGAGCACTTCCATTCTTCTGTTCCCTTTTGTCTATGTTCATAAATATTATCCCCTTATTTGGTTATAATTATAACATAGAATAGATCGGGCATCAGCAAACTACAGCCCAGGGGCCAAATGTGGCCCATCGCCTGTTGTTGTAAATAAAGTTTTATTGGCACACAGCCATGCCCCTTCACTCACATATTGTCTATGGCTGTTTTCATGCCACAGCGGCACAGTTCAGTACTTGTGACAGAGACCATATGGTCCGTGAAACCTAAAAATATTTACTATCTGGACCTTTATAGAAAGGCTTGGCCATCCCCCAGTTTATACTGGAAGTGGAATTCTGCTTTTTTCACTTAATGGTTTCCTGTGAACAATTTCATGTTTTCAGAGTCTTCATTATTATTATTGTATATTTTGGCTATAGAATACTTCCATTGGGTCGAATGACTCTGCTTTACTAGCCTGCCCCAGGCGGACAGCAATACTAAAGGTTTCCTATAGGAACCCACTGCTTTGGTGCATGTGAGCAAAATGTAGAGGCTCCTTTTAGGCACTTGCCCCTTGGCCCCTAAGCTTAACTCTATTGAAACCCTTATCAAACTGTAATTATGTTTGCCTTATATAAAACATCTCAAGTGCAGGGACAATGATTCCTTAAGCATCTTATTCCTGATATCTAGCACAACGATAGGCACGCCATTAAACACGTTATCTACTACCTGTGAATTCACAACTTCTGCTGATGCTGCAAAGAAGTCATCCACCGCCTCAGTTAAAACCTGTGGTTCTTCCATTGATCTTAGGATAAGATACAAAAGTTCTTAACATGATGTACGGGTCCTGAATGGTCTGGTCATGATTTTCTTCTGCCCTGGCTTTCTGTGCTCTGGGTTGCTGGTCTTTTTTCCATGCCTCCAATGCCTCATGCTCCTTCCTGCCTCAGGGCCTTTGCACATGTTGTCCTCTGTGTGTGACCATCTCCTACTAAGACTTCATCCCACGGAAATTGTCATTGGGATAGGGCCAGAGGTCAACACCTAAGACAGACAGTGTGTAATTCTTCCTATTGCATAAGCATCATGTTCCCCTTCGTCATGATTTCATCTAAAATCCTTCATACAAAAGAATTCACTCAACAAACGTTTGTGTATTACCATGTGCCAGAACTGTTTTAAAGTCTGGGAATAATGCAACAGTAAATTAGACAGGGGTAGCCCTGACCTTGTGGAGCTTATATGCAGTGGAGGCATCAGGCAAGTAATCCATCAATTATAATACAGAGTGACAGGTGGAGGTGCAGGAAAAGAGAAAGCAATGTGGGAGCGGAGATGAGGGAGGCTCGGGAGCTCGAGGAAGACTCTCAAAGGATGTGATACTGAAGATGACACCAGAAGGAGGCGGATTTAGCAGGTAACGAGGAGGAGGGCGGAGGCGGCAGCAGGCGCAAGTCCTAGAGATGAGAGATCAGGGATGCTGGCAGGATTTCTGAGTTTGCCAGAGAGCCCAGTGCTGGAGGGATGCCCCTGGAGGCTGGCCTAGGCCCCTGGTACTCTCTCTCAGGTGGGAGGTGAGGCAGGTCAGCCTCCAGGTGAACTCAGTGCCTCTTTCTTACCTTCACTTTCCGGAGGCCTCCCGGTCCCATCGTAGCTGCTTTTTGCTCCTACTCTCTCGTGCTGATTCTTAGGTGATAGGCCAGGATTAGAGTTTGAATTAATGTCTTACGTTTATTTCCTGCAAACAATGACTTAGATCAGACGTTGGCTAACTTTTTCTGTAAATGGCCAGAGCATAAATATTTTAAGCTTTGTAGGCTATACAAGTCTCTGTCACAACTACTTAACTCTGCCATTAGAAGGCAGCCATGCGTGGTATGTAAATGAGTGGGTGTGGCTGTGTGCCACTAAAACTTTATTTAGAAACATGAGTGGCTGGCTGGATTTGGTCAAGGGCCCTGGCTTGCTGACCTCTGACTTAGGTCATCAGCAACATCTTTATATATGTCTTGACTTACTATTTGGAAGAAAAATCTTTGATAGCAGTGTTTTTCAAACTCTGCTCTGTAGTCGCCTGGGGTTTCAATGGCGTTGCATCAGAGTCTGCAGAGGTGATGGAAGGATGAGGGCCAGGGACGGGGTGGCCTGACCCCAGGGCAATGGGCGTGTTCATGAACCTGACATTCTGAGAGACTGGTCTTTGAAATCAGAACTTTTTTATATATGCATGCATATAAATCCCTAAATGTGGTGGTAAAGAAATGGTGACTTTTTTTCCTATAGGAAAATTGATTTTTTGTGAATGACCATTTATTATTTCTATAAAGACAAAGTCCCAAAGGAGTTGTCTTCTAGTCTGAAGTAGGAAGATGAGAATTTATTTAGTTTGGCTGTGACTTCTTTTGGTTTCAAGAGAAAATGACCGGTCTTGTGATGATTCAAATTACTTTGCAGTCAAACCAACCTAGCGACAAGGTTTTGAGTGAGGGTCAAATTCTTACTTTCTTTGTCCATGAAAGATGTTATTTGAATGACCTTCTTACTGGGGCCTTTATGACGTCCTATCCAGTAGCATTTCTTCCTCATTTGTGCTGCAATTAGGGGTAATATTTCTCTCCTCCCTCCTGGCTGTCTCCCACTCACCCTCCAGTCTCTGATTCATGAACTTCTCCCTGACTCCACGTTCCGATTCTGTGGCGCTTGCTCATTATCCTTTCCCTTTTTCTTTAGGGCATTTGCCACCACTTGTGTTCCAGCTGGGAGCATGAGAGGGTGCTCTGTTCCGTGCCCGTCTCCCTCACTGGAGAGGAAGCCCTCCGTGGGCAGGGACCACCTCTATTTGGTTCACCCTTGCACTGCTGATGCTGGACGCAGAGCCAGTGCTCAGTAAGAACTCGCCGAACGTGTTCTCCTTCGTGTCATTTCACTGGCATGGAACTGTAGAGGGATGCGAAGGGCACAAATGACGTAGAGGAACAGTTCCACAGTGATGTCAGTTAGGAACAACTTCTGCTACCAACAACGGACTATTGACAAATAATGACTCAAAATGTAAGACCTTCATGACCGACTGCGGAAGCAGCTGTTGAGCTACTGGAATCCTGCCTAACTCCCCCGACCCCCACTGTGTGCTCATGCAGGTCACTGGCTTGTTACTCAGAGCAGGATTCTCTGCCTCATGGCTTGCTCTTGGCAGGGCCGCAGATGTCCCCAGGGGTTACCTGTGATTAACACACTCTGTATTGGTTTCTTTCCCTTCCTTGTCTCACTTCCCACTCCCCTACTGGTGCATCCTGGGATCATCTTCCATGTAAATTATTTGCACTAAATGCTTGCCCTGGGCTTCACTTCTGTAGAAATCCAATATAAAATAATTACTTCACAAGAAGCCTAGTGGTGGAAAGGTCTGGGGCTGGTTACCCCTGCAGCTCTGCAAGGCCATCAAGCACCCAGACTTTTCCATCCTTCCGTTCCTCCCTCCTCAGCAAGCGGCTTTTCATCTTCAGGTGTGTCGCTTCATGACTGCAAGATGCCCATTGCAGCTTCATATAATGCATCCTCACCTGCTGGAAGCTGGAAGTGCTGGGGTAGGAGCCAGAGTGGAGGAACAGGAGGTCTTTCCTCACACGCGTCTCTCCTTGAAACAAGAAAAGCATCCTTCCCGGAAGGTACCTCGTGATGTCTCATTGGCCAAAATTGGCTCACATGGCCAGCACTTGCTGCAAAGGAGGCTGGGAAGGTGAATCATTGGTCTTTTCCAGTGGGAGGTGGGTGAGGGTGTTGGGAACAGACATGCACAGCTACAACATTCACTATAGCAGGGTGCGTTTCCCTCTTTTCAAATCATTTCATAGCAGTGTGTGGTAAGACCACTAATCTATTTGTCAGTGAAAAGAGGGAATACAAAACCAAATGTGCCTCCAGAAAGGAATTTTAATCTGTTCATGGCTGAAAAGTTTAAATTTTACAGCTAAAGTTTGAAATCTCTGTAAACGACAGAGATGAAAAGGTCGGCATTTAAATCTGTTTCCTTAACAGATGGCTTCCAGAGTGAGCCGAGATCGGAATTCACTTTCTGGGCTCAGCCACTCTCCATAAAGCTGGTCGTGCGGTTTATGACATCAGCAGAGCCCCAGAGTGAATTACAGCTTATCCTTGTATTCGCTGTGGTGCCATCTATTATGCTACTGTGTGTAATGTTGATTAGGAAGGTGTCTTTGAGAGCTCAGTGGAGGAAAAAGCGCTCATGTTAGAGGCTGAATTACAATATTGGTTAAAGACAAAGGTACATAAAGAGAGGGTTGGACATTAACAGCCTTTGGCATTTTTGTGTGTCTGTGTGTGAGAAGGAGGAATAAGATTAGATCAAGTCATTAAAAAAAAGGATGCACTTCACATTTATGAACAAAGATTTGCCTATTCCTTCCCTGGCCACACCTCAGATAATTCCTAGTCGAGATCTACGTGTCTCCTTCATAAGGTCCTGCCACTTACCTAGTGCTGGGTGACATACACACATTTAAACAATAATTTTTGAATCTTGAAAAAAGAGCTACCCATGACTCCTGGCCTCTGAAAGTCAAGGTCATAGGTCAAAGTTCATTACAACAAAACCGAAGGGGTGGTCAAAATGTATTTTCTCCACCGGAATTTTTCTGGGTTAGATAATGATTGAAACAGGCATTGTTTGTAGCTGGGAAATTTTTGCAGATAATAAGATTCTTCTAGAAAGGGTATCTGTGTTAATATTATTTGACCTGGAAGAGTTAAAGAGATTTAAACTACTGATGTAAAAACAAGCTTCTTCCATAAACTCCACACAGTGCTTCTCAAATTTTGGGGTATACCTGATACCCGGACCTTCTGTAAACTTGCTGAAGCGGAGTCTTAGAGGCTGGGACAGGGGTACCTGTATTTTTAACAGACTCCTCAGGGAATTCTGATGCATCCTACTGAAGTGTCATATTACTGCCATGGAACTTCTTTTTTTTTTTTTGAGGAAGATTAGCCCTGAGCTAACATCTGCTGCCAATCCTCCTCTTTTTGCTGAGGAAGACTGGCCCTGAGCTAACATCCGTGCCCATCTTCATCTACTTCATATGTGGGACGCTGCCACAGCATGGCTTGCCAAGTGGTGCCATGTCCACACCCGGGATCTGAACTGCCGAAGTGGAACATGTGCACTTAAACCGCTGCACCACCCGGCTGGCCCCCCCATGGAGCTTCTTTTAAAAAGCCCTCATAATATTCTAGATGCATTTACCAGTTTCTGTGTTGGCCTTCGGGGTTGGACCTGTCCAGTATGATATCCACTAGCCACATGAGGTTATTTCAGTTTTAATGTGCTTTCATTAAAGTTAAATGTAAGAATTTAGTTCCTCGGTTGCACTGGCCACATTTCTGGAGTTCAATAGCTCCACGTGGCTCGTAGCTAACACAGCGGACTGCAAAGATCTAGAACACTTTTATCATTGCAGAGAATTCTACTGGACAGCACTGGATTCAGCAAGAAACAAAATAGACACAATTTCTGCCCTAATGGAGAAAACAGATGACCTCCCCTCGCCCGCCCCACTCCCCCGACCCCGGCCCGGCCCCCAGGAAACTGACAAATCTACACTTACAAATTCTGTTTTATGTAGGAAACCAAGGGCTGTGGTCAGGACTGGTTATATGATTTGTGGGGTCGAGTGAGAACTGAAAATGCAGGGCTCCTTGTTAAAAAAATAAGAATTTCAGACAGTGATAGCAGACCAGTAAACCAAGTATGGGCCCTTCTGAGCATGTTTCACCCCCAACCCGGCTACAGTAGACTGAGACCAACGGCGCTTATGGATGTCACGAATGCGCCTACTGGAAAGTGACAATCTGAGGTGGAAAAGATAAGAAAGAGCTAGAAATGCAAAGCACGCAGGAAAAGAAGGTTTGGGGCAAAGGGAACAGAGTGCACGAAGGACCGGACGTGGGGCATGTTGTAGAACCTGAAAGCTGCAGAAGGGTTGAGGGTGGAACAAACAGGAATGAAGGCTGAGAAGCTGGTCACGCTGCGTCCCTGCAGCTGGCGGTTGCGTAATGAACGTCAGACCCCAGAGTAACTCACGTGCGTGGTTCCGCCCACGGCCCCATCTTTTGTGAGTTTGCGAGCGTCCCTAACTAGTAAGGAATTCCTACGAGACAGAATGAAACTCTACTTTTAATTTTTAACACGAGAGGAGAGAGGCACAGGAAATTATTTGCTTTGATTCGCAATCTGGTGTGGGAGTCGTTTAAGGAATCCGCGAGAACGCCCTGGGGTCTGTGCAGAACCGCCTCTCCGAGCCCCTCCGGGCTGCAGAGCCGGCGAAGACGCGTGACTCTCCCAAGTGTCAGAGTGAAGAGTCGCCTTGAGCACACTACTTCCCGAAAAGGTGTTTCGTCAACAGAAATGCTGATTCTCTGGCTCCCTAATGCTATATTTAGAAATGACATTTACATTTCCACAGATCAGCAGCTCCGTTTGGATACAGTTCTGAGAGCTTTCCTGTGACAGCGAATAAGCTGGCTTTTATTTTTCCCTGTTTCTCTTTCTTAGCTGTTGGGAATTAGTGAAATGAGGAGCCATCTGTAATTTGCTAGATGGAAATAGTCGGATATGATAAACTCGTACATTTTAAAAGAGGTCACAATGAACCAGTATGTTGACTTTCAAAAGGGCTTGGGGCGAAATTTATCCTACATTATATTTTCTGTCTCATTCTCGTTTAAAAAATGCCTTTATAGAATCTAGCTAAAGTGTCTCCCAGCCCCCAAAATCCTTTTAATTTTTTTTTTTTTGGGCTAATTTTGAATCTGAGCTCCTGATGCCTTAGGTGGCTTACTGATTGATACTTCAAATTCAGAGAGAAACTTCTTTTATTCGGTAGGAAAACGTTATTTCATTGAAGCTTTATGTCAGTGGTATCTGTGTGCACGTTATTTTGTGTCTGATGGAGTTCAAATATTCTAAGTATTACTTTTTGACATATTTCCATCTTGGCAAAATAGTTCTCATAGCTCTTGATAATAAAGGAAAGGATCAAAACTCTTACTTCCTCGTCAAGAGGGTGGAAAAAAAATGGAAACAGTAAAGATAACCATTGGCGCCCATTAATCTGTAGGATTATTGATCTGTCTTCGGTAGTAGCATTCTTCAACCTCTGGAACCTGATCAAAGGGACCCTATAGAATTATGAGCATGTGTCACCATCAGAGGGCAGTGTGCGCACTCTCTCCAAAAGCCCATAAAAATTATATGTTTTCCAGCCGCAGCTAAAAGGATTTATCTGGCAAAGGGCAAACCCATTAGGCGTAAACATTTAGCATTTTTTGCTGTTGCCTGTCATAATGGAAACGATGATTTGAAAGTTCTGATTAAACCTGGAAGATTTCCTATCTAGTGTGTCTTCAAGCACATACTTTTCAAAGTTATTTCTTTTGATTTCCATCTGTGCTAAAGAGATATGAGTTAGATGTGGGGTAACTTTTTCAGGACTTTAATCTCATTGTTGAAGCTCTCTTTGGAATATGGATGGACCATTAAGTACAGGAAAGTCTTTATCAAAGCAATATCCCAAGTTAAAAAAAAATTTTTTAAGAAGGAAAAAAAAATCATGATTAGCCCAAAATGCACTAGAAAGTTCTTACCCACCAAAGTCTAATGCAAACATGAAGAATTAGTGAATTGCTTTTTCAGTCTTGGTTTTTCTGAGACACATGAAAAAGAAATCTCAGTATATATGACCATTGGTAGGCCAGGAAACAAAGCCAGAGAACACATTTGTACAAACCTGAGTATTTGCATTTAAAATATGGTCTGCTGTTACTTTGTAGAATACCGGAATTTGATTTATTTGTGGGCATAAAATCATCGTGTTGGAGAGAGGACCTGGAATTGGCAAAATTACGATTGCGTCAACGCGTGAGCTAGCATTGGCTCCTGGTTCAGGTGAGAGATTGTAAAGGAAGGGTCTGGTAGACTCGTCTTTCAAAAAATTCAGCAAATAAATTGTTTGCTTTACAACTGCCAGGCGCAGTTGCGTCTGGCAGCGTTGTTTTTCTGCTGACTGCGACAGATTGAGCTCTTCTGCAGGAATTTCTCTAGAGGGCAGTAAGGATTCGAGGCTCTTTCCATATTTTTCTGAAATGACGGATCATCACCGTGCAGCTGCAACCGTGAGGGAGGGCTGCACATGCTCTGGGCTGGAGAGAGCGAGGAACTCTCCAGAAAGGAGCTGCCACTGCCGCTGCTTCCTGGGTCCTTCAAGCCGATACTTTGTGATAATTTCTCCCTTTTCAAAAAGAAATGCCTGGGTTTACTAATCCAGTATAGCTCTAGAGACAACCCATGGGTATTAATGGTTGACGGAGGATTTAAAAATTAAATGGCTTCTGGGATGGTGCTGTGGATGGCTGAGTAGAGTCAGGAATGGTTAATCCAGACAGAATAGCTGCGAAAGAAAAATTCATGTAACGCGGTGGTTCTCAACCAGGGGCATTTTGCTCCCAGGGGACATTTGGAGACAGTTTTGATTGTCACAACTGGTGGGTGCTACTGGCGTCTAATGGATGGAGGCCAGGGAGGCTGCTAAAGACCCTGGAATGCACAGCACAGCCCCACAACAAAGAAGGATTCGGTCCAAGTGTCGATAGTGCAGAGGTGGGTGGCCCTGATGTAAACAATCTGATAGCCGGGAAGGGAGTGTGAAATAGATTATAGGAAGCTAAAGCGAATCGAGTTTTTATTTTCAGTGTGTTAGACTCTGAAGATGAAAAGCTGGGAAGTCTGTGATATTCAGGATTGTTTTGTGTGTGTGTATGTTTCCTAGTAAAGTGTGGAGTTTTGAGACCCTGGCCGATCTGAGCGCACTCGGCAAGAGGAGGCTGCAGAGCGGCAGGAGAACACCCTGTGAGGATGCTCTGAGCTGGGGGCTGGTCTTTGCTGTGGTTCCCTGGATGCAGGGCCTCCAGATGCTATTTTTTTTTAACCTGCAGATTCAGCATAGAAACGCTGATATGCCCTCACAGAAACATTCTCTCAGGAAGGAAGTCCTTAGAATGGGATCTTTTGCAAATGGCAGACTTTGGTTGGGTGTACCTATGGCTGTGACTCTCACTCAGGGGTGCTTTCATCCCCAGGGGACATTCAACAATGTCTGGAGACATTTTTGGTTGTCGTAAGTTGGGGTAGTGTTCCTGGCGTCTACTGGGGAGAGGCCAGGGATGCTGCTCGAGATCCTGCGATGCACAGGACAGTCCCTCCCCACCCCCACACGGAATGATCCGGCCCACAAATCTTGGCAGTGCCAAGGTGGAGGAAGGTTGCCCTGTGGTTTCTGGTTTTGCATAATGCATTTTCCTTTCCTTCCTACTCAGAATCAAAAGTGCTCACAGTTATGAAAATTTCCTATCCTCGAACATTCCACAGATGACTCGCTTATAGGAGCCAAGAGTGGGAACTGCATCCATTGTGCTTGTAAGGTGAAGTCATGTCTTGTCAGGCATTTAAAGGGACAACTCGGTGCCCACAGGTAGGCATTTAGAGAAAGCAGGCTGGGAACATGGAGCGATCTGGGAAACTCAATTAATTTTAAGAAGACCCAGGCACGGGGCCAGTCTTTGCAAGAATTAGAAGGTGGTAAATCTTCATAAAAATATCCAGGAGAGAGTGGACATGGTAACCTGTGAGGAGCCAGGCGGGAAGAATAAAGACAACATGAGGCAAGGGTGGAAAGCTGGCAGCCAGGAGTTAGACTGAAGAGGGTTTGAATCCCAGCTGCAGTATTTACTAGCTCTGTGATTTTGGGCAAGCCATATCGCTTCTCTCAACCGTAGCTGCTGCATCTGTAAAATGGGAATGATAATACTCTGCAATTTAATTTTAATTACATTAGGGCTTTGAATGTGATAGTGTATTAAAGAGCTTTGCAGAGTGCCTGTATCTAGCAAGCGCTGAATGAATGCTAACTGCTTTATTACTATCATGATCACTGTCAACATCATTTTCAATGATCCGGAATCTTCATTTGTGCAAGAACTAAGATTTTAGGTGTCCAAAGGTGTTGTTTATGCCCCTCCTTTTTTAAAATCTGAGAAACCAGAATTTTGATTGTATGATTTTTTGGGCGTCTCTTTTATGTAGCTTTTCTCATACTGTGAAGTTTAGTCTGCAAAAACATTTTAAGCCATTAGGCAAAATATAATTGTTTTGGTTATTTGCTTATTCAAATAGAGACATATTTCTTTTTTGCTATTTAGGTTAAAATGGTCAGGAATTAAACAAATAATGGAGAAAAGTGAAAAAATTTTCCTGACAGGTTGCACTAGAATTTCTCTAAGACATAAAAATTGTCTTTGTTTGGGAAAATAATGTGAGATTTCCTCGGGGCAGAAGTTGAGACCCTGAAAATCTTAAAAGTGTTGAGAAAATGAGGTCGGAGGAAAGGGCAAACATTCTCTGCATGAGACAAAGAGAAGAAGAATTTGCTGCTTTGGAAGGTGGGCAAAGAGAGAAGGGAGGAGAGTGAAGCGGGCAGTGCTAGGGGTAGACATGACCCAGGCCTGGTCAACCAGAGAACAGTTCTGGGATGAATGTGCAGAGTGAATCAATGTGAATCCTAGGACATTTACTGGAGCAAATGAGAGTATGATGTTTTCTTTCTCTCTGCTGGACATGAGCCATAAGGATATCAGTTTGGGGTTGTAAGCAGCCATTTTGTCACCATGAGGCACAAGCCTGAATTAGAATGGAGCTAACTCAGGGGGAAGTAGAACCCAGAACAGGGGTGAGACTAAGTCCTGATGACATTGGTTGAACCCCTGAATCCAGCAGTCAGTTTTCTTTTGGGCTTTAGCCAGTTTGAGTTGATGTTTCTGTCACTGTAAACAAAGGAGTGCATGCTAACACAACGAGGCTCTCAGCTGACACATGATACATGTGAGAACCAAGCAGGTCTGCCTCTGAAGTCTGGGTCCGTCTTACCACAAGGCAATTGCCCTGCTCCATTGGGAGATAAGAGGGTTTAAACTCATTGTTCTCATCACTAAAATGGGAAGGCTGGGAGTCAATCCGTGGTTCTCAGCCTGAGGTATTCAGACTCTCAGGCTATTTGAAGTTAAAAACAAGGAAGCCAAAGCAATTTTAATTTTCCAAATGTCTGAATTGAAATCCTAGACTGATGTAGCACAGGGACCCATAAATTAACTGGAATATCACATTTCTTCACTTTTTGCTTTGGACTTACAACTCATGGAGGAGACGCCAGTTAGCCAAAGTGAATCAGAAGATTTAATGTGCAGTGCTGCTAATTAATTTTTAAAAATGGAATATAAATAACTTTAGAAATCCATCTTAGTGGATACAAACTTTTGAGAATATTGGAGTCATTTAAAATAATGAGCTTTTGGAGTGAAAAGGTAGAGACACTGGGCCTGTTAGGTCTAAACACAGAGGTGGAGCATTTTCAGTAATAGAGTCTATCAGGGTTTAAACTCTGTGTTCCTCCATCTGTCTGCCCCAGACGGCAACAGGTTGGTGTGTTTCGTCTCTAATTTCATGCAAAAACAATTCATTAAAATACTCTTCTTCTATCTTTTATATTTTTCTGTAGGGGGATATTAATCACTCACTCATTCTTTCAACGAATCTCTATGCAACTTCATTCACTCCCTTATTCAGCAAACGTCGATTACATGACCACTCTGTGTCAGGCACTGTTCTCGTCCTGGGAACGAACAAAATAGAAAAACAAACAGAGCTATCTCTGCCTGGGGGACAGATAATAATAAAACAAACAAGCAAAATATATAATATGTGATGAGAAGATAATAAAGCAGGAAAGGAGGGAAAGAGTTCTGGGCGGGATGCCACTTGAAGTTGGGTGTCCAGGATGCCTCAGTGATTAGGGGACTTTTAAGCAGACTTAAAGAAGATGAGGGAGGGGCCATGCATATACCTGGGAGAGGAGTGTTCTAGGCAGAGGCAATGGTGATAAGTGCAAAGGCCCTGAGGCAACATGCACCTGGACAGGTACAAGAAACACCCAGAAGGCCAGTGTGGTCAGAATGGGTGAGACAGGAGCTTAGCCAAAGGGAATGAGGTCAGAGAGTCACCAAAGCGTGGGTGAGAAGGGGAGACCACCAGAGGCCAGCCGGGAAGGGGTTGCCAACCTCGACACTGTTGACATTTGGGGCCAGGTCGTTCTTTGTTGGAAGGACTGTCCTGTGCATTGGAAGATGTTCACACAATGACAACATCATCTAGTGATGCATTTCTCACAATGTGTCCCCATCGTTAAGTGACGCATGACTGTAGTCACATGTCAAGTCCTCACTCACCATGTTGATTAGTGGCCGCCATATTGGACAGCACAAGACTATAGGGTTTTAGTTTAGGACGGGAGAGAATAGTGCCCTGGTGATGCATGAGCAGTTCTCTAAGCAGCCAAATATCTGATTTTGGCTTACCTTCGTTGTGTTTTAGTATGCCAAAGTTTTGGGATAAACCATCCCTGTCAAAATTTGTTGGTATTCAGGGGAAAATCAAGTTTTCTGAGGCATAATGCAGCACCATAGATTAAAACAAATGCTTTTACAAAATTGTGATGTTACATCATACTTTGATGTAGTGTAATGTGACAGGGTATAATTTTTGTTTTTGTAAGATTTCCTCAGTGTGAAGTAGGGAGCCCATCTGTGAAGGTTTTCACCACCCAGGACCTCAGCGGGCCATGTTTCGGTTGGTCACGTGGTGTGCCACTGTTCATTTGTTGGGCAGCAGTTTCCAGCTAAGTCCTTGGTCCTGTTTGGTGTGGCCCTTGTGGGGTCCATTTGGATTCTAGGCTTATTCTAAGAATCTCCCAGGGATTCAGAGGGAAATGAAAAGAGCTCTTTGAAACCTAATCCTCTCTACAGGGTTATATGGTTTTGGAACTGGAGTGCCCACTGGTTCATGTGGCACGACTAGAAAGTAAACTTCATCTCAAATGCAACGTGAGATTGGTTTTTGATGGTTGTCTGTGGTCCTGTGTTAAGAAAACTTCTGAAGATGCCTCTGGACTTGCATGAGAGAGTACCTTCTTCAACCAGCAATGTTTGCTGTGGGCATGGGGAAGCGTAGTCGCAGTTTATGTGTGATGTGTTTGACCTTCCTGACCTAACGTCTTTATTTCCTGCTTCTGGGTTGGGCACATATCAGGAGTTTCTTTCTTTGGGATAGGAACAGTGCCCAAGTAGGGGAGAAGGTCCTAAAAATGAGCTGAACTGAGAGGCCAGCTTTCCTGAGTAGCTCAGTTGGCTGGAAAGCTTGAAATATGGGCAACGCCTTCCCGAGCTTGTTGTGTGGGGAATAATGCCCAGTGCTAAGTCTGGAAATCAAGGCTGAGATGAGCACAAGTCTGGAAGCCAGGAGGATTGAGAGAAGGGAAATGTTATACAGAAGAATTAGAGCAGACAGTTCTGACTGGAGAAGGAGAGCTGGAAGGACAATGCATTTTGTCTCATGGTAATCCAGATTGCTTAGTAGTGTCTGCCTGGAGCTCTGTGTGGGAGGGATGCTGAGATTGTGCCAAGATTTAGGAAGAAGGAGAGTCATGATTGATTGATAATGTCTGCCATGAGTGTAGAAGTTGTGCAAGATAGCACACGTGCTGCATATTTATAATCTCCAATTTAGAGGCATGCTGTGCTGGGGTTCAGAGAGTCATGATTGATTGCTAATGTCTCTTATGGGTGTAGGAGCTATGCAGGACAGCACACATGTTATCTACAGGTAATCTCTGATGTAGAAGCGTGGCATAGTGGTGACATAAATACATTCCCTGTTTGTCTTTGATGGGTGTGTGTTTTGTTTTCTCTCTTTACCTTTACATTATTTGTCCATTTAACAGATGCCCATTAGTTGTCTGGGTCTGTGCTGGGGTTAAGCCATACTCACTCAGTAGTAGTAGGATGAGTCTCGAAAAACCCAAGGGAGACAGTGGTGAACGCCATCAGATAGGTGGAGGGAAAGGGCCCCTGGAGTTTAAGAATGGCTCCATGAAGGAGGTGGCATTTGAATGAAGAATTAAGACTGGGCAGATTTTCAACGTGCGGAAATGAGGGAAAGAGCATTGGGGTGGTGGGGACAGGCAGGCAGAGGTGGTGGCGGGAGGGCTTGAGAGTCTATGGAAAGAGCGAGTAGGTGAATTTTGCAGGAGTGAATGCTGTGTAGACAGAACAGTGAGAGAGAAGACCGACGAACTTGAAGGGGGTAGATTGCAGTTGGCCTCAAATGCCAGACTTAAGAACTGGGACTTACGGCACGGACCATACTGAGTGATGTGGACTCTCGAGTAGTTTCTATCGTGTAGCTTGAAGAGGTATCAGGCAGGTGCCTCTGCCGCCTGACATCCCAGCATCATAGCCTCAGTCCACAGAACCTAAAAATTGTGGTTTTCAAGAGCCTGCCAATGTATGACAGGATAAAAACAATATTAATTATGAATGTCCCTCATTCTTTCCACATTCCTTGCCCACTAAAGAAGTCTCTGGCTTGGCTCGCTTCTGTCTTTTCCTTTTTCTGACCTTTGAAGACTGTCTTGTATCACTGGGGTCTTTGTGGTGGAGAATAAAGAGGAAAAAAGGAGGAAGAGAAGAATGGGCGTTTGGGTAAATTGTGCTGGAGGAACGTTTCACAGTGGTTTGAGGGGAGAAACTGGGCTGTACGAGGCGGGGGGGTGGAGAGAGGGGAAAAATATTTAAAGGGTTATTTCTTGCAGTCAAGAAAGACAAACAAAGGACTGATGCAATCCTGAAATCCCACTTTTGCTTGTGTGCAGCATGTTCTTTTAACTGTGACACAGATGGCGGCGCACAGGATAGGTCCTTGGGGTCCCAACTTCAGAAGCGTTATCCATGAAGGTCACCCTGGGTCACGCTTTAGTTCTCATCAACCGCTAGGAAGGCTCTCAGCCTATGGAGGAGTTGGGTTCTAAAGTCATCACTGAAAGGAGAATTCTCAGAGTCAAAACTGTCCCTGAAAAATCGCCAAACTTGAACATGAAAACTCAGCATCTTCCGGCGAGTCCAAGCGAGCCAGGCTTTCTTCCCGAGTTAGCACGGCTCACAGCTTCCTTGGTGCAACTCCAGATGAAAGAGTTGGCTTGCATTTAGGGACCAGGTTGTAGGAAAAATTTGCACAAAATCTACGCTCAGCAAGATGAGATGCTTACCTGTGGGAGGGATGTGGGGATGAACGACAGAGGGAAGCTCAGATTTACACGTCATCCTCACACCTGTTCTGGGCACACGCTCACTGAGGGAAACGGGGAGCAGACTCACCAGCGTGCGTGGCTTTCTTCCTTTCTGCCTCTATCTCGGATGGCCTAGCATGTATTGTCGATTTGGCAGGAATTCAACGCATAGAGGATGTGATTCCATGGCATGGCATTATCATGACAATCCAGAATGGCTTCATAGGACTGTGATATGGCAGGGGTGGCTCAGGAAATGCCCACTGCAGGCTGCCCACAGCCGGTCCTGTTAGCGTGGAGAAGAGCACACGGGATGATTTTGGTGGTGGGGGAGAAAAGGTAACTAGAGTTTAAATGTATTCTTTGCTTCCAGGGCTGGTTCCTAGATTCTAAATAAATGCAGCCCTGGGATGCAGACAGCACGACAGATGCCGAGGCGTCACGTGTGTGTGCCCTCCCTCTGGAAGCCAGCTAATAATTTCTCATTAGTGAGAATCAGGGAAAAGATGGCTGTGCCACCAGAAGCCTACTGAATACGATAATGGCAGCGCTCCTCCCTGGTGTGTGCTCAGATTGAGGCTGGAGACCAAACCTTGTGCCTTCCTGTCCCAGCCCTGGTAGGTGACGTTCTGGAAACGGCATAAACTCTGCGTGACCACAGAGAAAGGAGGAACGGATCTGCCCCTCAGAACACGGGAAATGAGCGGGTGAAGTGTGCTCTTCACAGCGAGAGCCACTGGGATAATGGCCCTGTTGTTTTCCTGCCAAATTTGATGTGACCAGTTGGGAGGTACCTGGCAAATTTTTCCTACATCTTACCTGTTTCTGTTCTCTCACTTCACTCCAGCCTTTTTCTTTCACTTTTGGGCTTCCCTTCTGTCTTGCTTTTTCCTCCCGGGCTGCCTTTGTGTGGCTGCCCCAGGAAGGCTTGCGCTTTTGAGGGGAAGAGAAGGTGATGTGCAGCCATCAAGGCCGACGTTTGCTCCACCGCCTCCCTGACAGAGGGGCTATTAGAGGCGTGCGACGAGCATCTCCCCACTGTCGGAGGCTCCCGCCATCCAGCCCTCCATCAGGCTGTGTCACCAAGCCGCCTGTGGAAGCTTTGCCTGATGAGCAGCAGGTGTCCCGGGAAGATGGCGTTTTGGAGGGCTGGGGAGGTTGGACAAATGAGCCCACTTGACTACACCTTGGTAGTTGGTGAGGGCAGAAAATTCTTTTTGTTCTTAGAAGTCCTGACTGCTTTAGGTTTCAATAGTTTGTATCCTGGTTAGGCTGGAACATATCTAGATTTTTCCTGGGAATTCTGTCAATATCTAATTTTTTGTACTCTTGGATTTAGCGGATTGAATCCAGGGGCGATATTAAAACTACGAAACCATAGGCACCAACCAATCAGAAGAGAAAGCCCGTCAATCAGGACAGATGCTGGGCATGAACAACTGGCACTGCCTTGCCTGGGTGGACCAGCTGAATGTGACCTTAAGTGGCCTGCGTGCTGCTCATGTGTGGTGTGCCATTTACTCACATAGCTGTCTTAGGTAGGGACTAGTGGGACTGTCGTGTGTGCTTTTAACATATATCAATTAAAATTATACAAAGCAAAGGAAAAACAATTGCAATAAAGCTGGTGAAGACACTCACCAGTCTACCTAACACTTCATGCTCCAGACTGGGCAGGAGATGGGAAAGGAGAATGGGCTGTTCCTTCAGTGGTCTCAGTTCCTGCCTTTCCCGCCAGGAGTGGGCGGCTCACCCTGTCGCGGTGGTTCTGGCATTGAAAGAGGCACATTGGTCATACAACATGGCCTTCAAATGCAAGTGAGCTCTACAGAGTGAATCAGAAGAACAACCATCTGGTTCAGTTCTGTAGGAAAGATGGGCTGTGTTGGGCTTACCAAGAGATGGAGCATGGGTGTAGAGGGCGTGTAGGCATAGACATGACGCCCTTTTCAGGATAATTTTGACTATGTGTAATTTGCACCTTTTGTGCAAATTAGACCCCAACTCCTGTGCTGGTCGCCACTTCACTGTGTTTGTATCTTGTACTTGGCCAACCAGCACACCTTAAGTTTAGAGAACTTGTAAAGCAGCTTTCTAGGAAAAGGAACGTCAACCTAAAACCATGCAAAAGGACCTTTTTCCTAAGGTCACTAGTTATTTCTTGGGGTTTCCAGACCAAATAATTCCCCCATTGCATCATTCTGCCCTCCCCACTATCATAAACCAAGATAACCCCAAGTTTCTGATGGTTTCTAGCCTCGTATTCATAGAAGTGAAAAAACACAGATTGCGTGTTCGACATCTGGATCATCCATTTCGCATGTCCCAGATGGATCTCTTGGTCCCTTAACATCTGGGTTTCCCACTTACAAACAAATCCAAAATTGCGTAGGAGTTGAAGTTAGACTTTCATCCAGGTAAACTGTCTCTCAAATCTGGAAGGAGAAGACTGATTTCAAATTTAGTTGCAGAACAAGGGCTGTTATAGAGGTGTCTGCTCCATTTTTTATTTATTTGTGTTTCAGCTTGAATATTTTGGGCAAATTTGCTTTTAAAAGCTAGTCCTCCATCTAAAGCTTTGATCCTAAGTAGATTCCAAACAGAATGTATTCAATAGCAAAATCACGTGTATGATCTGTTTGCTGAACAATACTGGGTCCTTCAGAATTAAAACATCCATTTATTTTTTACGTACCTTAAATCATAAGAAATTGGATAGAAATTGGATAGATTTTTTGACTCCCAAGTGGATTTCATAGCTTAAAAAGTAGCAGTAAATACAAAAGGACAGGAAGAAAATTTAGTTTCTTGGTACTAAGTGCTATGCAAGTCACCGGTATTCAATAAGTCTTGTTGATTTGATTTAAATTGAAAAGAGAAATGAATAATTGGCATTTCTTATATTCGTGACTACCGTGAAGACCAAAATGAAATTTCTGATGAAGTTGAATAAAGGTCAAACTTTAAAAGATAATTGTATGTATTTTGACGTAATAGGACCAGCAATGTTCCAAATGTGATATAAGCAGTACACATCTATAATACAGAAATTGTCACCCAGCGTCTTTAATAATAAAAAATACTTAAACATGGACTAGAATAAAATATGATTCCAGGAGGAGTTTAGGTATTTCTTTTCTTAGAAAGCTAAAGTCATCTTGACGAATACTTCTATATTTCTAATTATGATGGTTTCTATTTGTGAAGTAATTGACTAGTTTGAAGAATAACTTTGAAATCCACACATTTATACATTGATTTTCCTTAAAAATAAATCATGATCAAGAACATTTCTTTAAAAACACACACCCCAATCTGTACTCCGCTTCCTGATGAATGGGATCCATTAGTTCAGTTGCCTTTTTGCTCACATGGTGAATCATGGAAACGTGTCACACATGTTGATTTAGGGGCGGTCTTTAGTATTGGATAATGTTTGTTCTGAAGAGGACAGCAAGCAACAGGCTTGATCTTTTCTCTGAAATTCCTTCCCTCCCTTGCTTGCTTCCTTCCTTCTTCCCTCCCTCCCTTCCTTCCTTCCTTCCTTCCTTCCATTTCTGGAAAAAGGAGGGTTCATCTACCATGGGATGGACACAGGGGCCATCTGGATGTTCCTGCACTCTTTTCCCCTCACCTCTCCCCTGGCCACACGCAAAGTTCTCCACCCGCTTACATTTCCTTGCCTTTGCTTATGCCATTCCCTCTTCTTGGAAAGCGTTTCTCCTCGCTGTCTCTTTCTGGTTAAATCCTACTTGACTTCCAGCTGCAGTTTAACCAATGGGCAATTAGGGCCCCTCAGGCAGATTTAGGTGCCCCCCTTGGCGTTCTCCTTGCCCTCTGGAAATATTTTGGTGGTAACATGTTGGTAATTATCATTCTACCAGTGCATCTCCCCACCTAATCTGTGTTCTTTTGAAAGGGGAGGAATTTGCCTTTCATCTCGTTATCCCCAACATCCAGCAGAGGTCCCAATATCCAGAACATGGGGAGGCTCAATTAGATATTTTAGTCAGTGTAACAAATTGTCTTTCAAATGCGTCTGTTTTTTTCTGGAGGGGCCGGCCCGGTGGTGCAGAGGTTAAGTTCGTACATTCTGCTTCAGCGGCCTGGGGTTCGCGGGTTCGGATCCTGGGTGCAGACATGGCACCGCTTGACACGCCATGCTGTGGTAGGCGTCTCACATATAAAGTGGAGGAAGATGGGCATGGGTGTTGGCTCAGGGCCAGTCTTCCTCAGCAAAAAGAGGAGGCTTGGCGGCAGATGTTACCTCAGGGCTAATCTTCTTCGAAAAAGAAAAGTATCTGGAGGTAGGCACGTCAGTAGGCTATGAGGGGATTGGCCTGTGTGTGTTTTGCCAACAGTGTAGTACTTTATTTCATTGCTTTGGTTTATTTTCCACAATCATGTTTAATTTCTTCTGAATAAGAAATAAGATTTTAGAGGGCATTTGGGTTTTTTTGTTGTTAAAAGGAGTGGTCCCATATTTTGAATATAAGAAAATATTTGGAAATATTTCTTTTAATCAAAATAACGGGTAACATTTGTTGAGCCTTACTGTGACCTAGACGCCTTGCCAGAATCGATTCCTGCTACGGAGTGCCCAGAGGTCCCTGTTTACATCTGGCTTGCGTGCATGCGATTCTGGAGATGAGTCACATGCCTGCACCCCACCTGCCAGGGAGGCTTGGAATGTCAATCAGTGGATGTTAGCCTTTAGAGTTGGAGGTGATCGCTACTTGTCATCAAGACTCTTGAGTAGGAATTTATCCATGTATATGAAAGAGGGTTCATTTGGGACAGGCAAACAAGCATGGCAAATGGCCACTAAATCTTATCAGCTGTAACAGGTGCTCGTAGTGTCCAACTCTATGCCCTTGCTGTCACCACTTCATTGGACACTGGCCCAAATGCCAACCACCAGGGCCTGCATTTCTTGCCAAAGGACTTTCTCTTGCTGTTGGAGCCTGTTTTACACTGGATGCTGGAGTTGCCGAGAGGGATTGATTTCCAAGTACCCAACATAGTAACTGCATTGATAACAAACTCTATATTGGCTGCCTGCCCTTTCCTGAGTCTCATATCCTCACTCCTCTACTGCTGTTTCCTGGGATCATATACAAAATAAATTACTGCCACATACGCACCTTGGAACCAGTCATGGCCAGGGGAATGGAGAGCTCTGATTGGGTCAGCCGGGGTCTTGTGTCCACCTCTGTAACCTGGACCTGGGGTAAAACTCACTTATAACACGTGGAGCACAGATGGTAGAGGGCTTGTTTTCCAGAGGTGATCTTGGAGGCAATTACCAAAATAAGAGAGAGTAGATTCTGAGCTAAACAAAATAAGAATAATCTACTGAAAATATGTTGGTCAGCAGAATAGACAACTCTGTTGGGGGAAAAAAACAATAAAAATTTAAAATTTCAGGGAATCAGGAACAGCTTTGGTATAAATTTAGGTCTCCCACAAATTCCTGAAAACAAAGTTTGGGGACATAACCACAGGATAGGTGGAAGATTCCAGAAAAAATGAGGGAAGAGAAACGGCCAGAATGTTAGGAGCACTTGTAGAGTTTGGAGTCACAGAAGCCAGAGCAGGGAAGAGGCGTAAGAAAGGACTAGAGACAAATGCCATGGAGAAAACCAGGGGAGATTTAACGAGGATAGTAATGAGGAGTGAGGAGCCGGGTAGGATGATTAACAAAATGGCCGTAGGTCTGAATTGAATGCAATTGTGCGTTCCCAATTCAGCACTTACCTGTTTCTCCCGCTCTGAAAAATCTAGACCTAATTGTAAATTTTTGCTTGCCACTATTCTCTCAAACGAGAATTGCTAAGAATAATAAAACTCTTACATTAAGAGCTGTGAACTTACAGGAAATTATTGAAATGTGCTTAACTCTTGATCCTCAAAGTTTTTAGAATGCTTAAACTGTTTTATCATAATTTTACGTCTTCTCAACAAAGTATTTTGAGATAAAAATTATTATGGAAGATGCTGTATAAAAATAAATTGGTTTGAAATGGCAGAGGCTTTAAAAGATTATAATAGATTGATAAAGTGGGTCACCTCTTTACATGTTTGGCACGATGCCCAGAGAAAGAAAGTAAAGAAGTAAGAAAGAACAAAAGTTGGGATGAGAAAGGAAGCGTTTTAGCTGAGAAAGGCAACCATGCTAATAGTCAATGAGAATAGCGACCTTTCAACGTTCAAAGAGTAACCTTTGTCTTCATGCTTAAAATATATTCTGGTGGAAAACACTCCAAGAACTTTAAGGTTTATGAGAGCTAAGAATAGTGTGCAGGTGCACACATGTGTGCAAGCGTGTGTGTGTATGTGTGTGTGGCCTGATGTAGAAGTAAAAAGCACATTATGAGCATGTGATCATCTTCACTTAATGTTCTAGGAAAGATGGGGGAGGTAGTAAAAATAAGAACCTTAGCCTTTGGGCAGTTGGTAGCGGTCTCGGAACCTCTGCTGGTTGTCAATATATCGATGCTTCCCTTCACATACCTGGGGAAATCTTTGGACACCCGTGAATGTGCCTCTTCTCAGCATGAACTCTCTTTTAAAAAAATATTGACTTAAAAATACAATATTAATTGGGCTCAGTGTGTAGATCTCAACACTACGGAGCAGCACATGCACAGACCAGTCCTGACCCCTGAGAATGTTGACCAGGGCTTCAGGAGCACACCCTGGCGTCAGAGCCACTTAAACTGTGCTGAGCATGCAGAATCTTTGGTCTTGCCTGAGACTCCATGTGTCAGGGTCTTGGAATCCGTCTTTTACTTCTTTCTCACATGGTTGAGTTCATTTACACATTTAAATTAAGTTTTATTTATTTTTGCATAGATGATATATGTTCATAAGTGTAAAATCAAAAGATTTAAAAAGATATGTAGGGAAACGTAAGACTTGGTCTCAAATCCGATGTTCAGGATCCTTCTTCCTCTCTAAGATGCAAACTCTGTTTCGAGACTCCTTCTAGAGACACGTAATGCTTGTGCAAGCATATAGGACATATTCTCTCTCTCTCTCTTCATGTGACAATACATGGGACTAAACATACATACGTATACGGATATACACACTTATCTATTTATATGTATATATATTAAAAACAGAAAGGGTAGCAAACTATATACATGGTTCTTATTTTTTTAACTTAATCTTGTAATAATTCCATGTACATACATTCAGAGCTATCTTGTTAGTTTTTAGCCATTGCCTTGATACTTCATAATTGATCGATCTCCTACTGATGGATATTTAGGTTGTCTCCAATATTGGCCTCTCACAGACAATTTCGTAATGAATATCCTTGTTATTTTTATACACAAGGAGAACATAACACACATCAGTTGGTCTTTTTAGTTTCAAGCCACAGAAAAGGAACTCTGGCTTATTGAAACAGAAAGGGAATTTATCTGAGAATCTGTAGAAGGGCCAAAGGACCAGAGAAGCCAGGAAAAGAGCCAGAATCAGTCTGTGGGAGGAACCAGTGTCATGAAGGTGCTGCTGCCAACACTGCTGGGTCCAGATGCTGCTGCCTGCACCACGGACACCCTCTCACTGGAACTGGGGACTTGGGCTAGAATCTCTGCCGCCATCGTTTCTGGAAACAGGATGTACTCTGCCACTGCTGTTAGCACCTTTGCCAGAGGAGATGTGCACAAGCCCTGCTTCTCTGTGTCATAGACTCCCAAAGACTCACTTGATTGGCGGAGCCTGGGTCATGTGTCCTAACTGCAGAGGAGTCCAGG
The DNA here is from genome assembly GCF_041296235.1 of Equus asinus. Taxonomy (NCBI): domain Eukaryota; kingdom Metazoa; phylum Chordata; class Mammalia; order Perissodactyla; family Equidae; genus Equus; species Equus asinus. The sequence goes on from NC_091804.1 coordinate 41,157,967, forward strand.
AAAGTGAGAATAAAGCTTCCACCATGGGAGTTCATCCCTGACCTCCACCAAGTTTCAAAAGGGGGTCAAGTCCTTAAACAAAAGGGGGTGTATTGGCTGGGTTTCTCCCCAAAGCAGACTCTGTGCCAAGGGCTGAGTTGCAAGGAACGTATTTGGAAAATGATCCCAGGAAGCGCAAATGAAGGAGTGGGGAAAATGAGACAGGGAAGGAAGGAGAGTCAATAAAGGATGCCTTGGTGGGTGGCTTACCACCATGGGTGTCTGGGCCTCAATCCCACTGGGCATCCTCTGTGGAACTGTGTAGAACAAGCCTTGGAACTGACCCACCAGTAGTGGGAAAGTTGGGGTTTGACTCCTCCAACTCCCATTCTTCATTGGTTAAGGGGTGTCTTCCATTGGTTGACGGTTGTCCTTATAGGACCTTATAATGTTATAAATCCTTATAGGCTCTCCTGGTACCAGAGAAAGCTCCCAGACAGAGAGTCATGAATGCTTGAGGTGGGAAAGCTGTCAGTGTGCACAGAAAATGTCCACCTTGGCTTCTGGTCAGTTTGGAGGTGGGCGGTGGATATAGGCTGGGCCTCAACAATGTCTGCTACAATGGGTTCAGATGCTGGCTAAATGAGAGGCTGAGAAGATCTCAAAAAAAGAAAGACAATCCAAATAATCTTGTAAACAAAAGAGTAAACACAAGTATGGTTTACTCATTGATGGCTGAGCAAATGCCCTCTTGGTATGTCTGATCTCTACTGAAGAATTCGTAAAAATACTGATAGGAGTCGGGTCAATATTTTGGAATCTTTTCATTTGTTTACTGTTGATAGACATGAGCTAATAGGAGGACATTAGACACAATGTTTATTTTGTAATTATCAGCTTGGGGGAATACATTTCTATATGCCATTTTTTTCCCTAAGCAGTCCTGACGAGTACACACGAAAATTGTGACTACACCATTAGGTTTGATGAAGCCATATAATTGCTCACAAATATTTTGAATTTAATTGCATGTAATGTAGTTAACACTCAGTTATCAGTGCCAATAAGGAGAGCAGTGGCATGGATAATTCAAAACAGTGGAAACCCCAAAATCATTTATGCGAGACTTCGGAGGTCCGTATTTGACTCCGGGCTGCAGGCTCACCTTTCTAATTACATTTTGTTTTAGGCTGGTAGGAAAATTAATTTTCATTTGCTAAAACATGGACTGATGGGAGAGCAGAGTTGTTGAAACATATTCCGAGTGTTGGTAGAAGCTGGCATTAGAACTTTGCAACAGATAGCCACGTGTAGGTGATTAAGAGTTCCCTGGCTCAAATCTCGTTAAAGTGAGTCAGACTATTTCTCTTCACTGTTCATGTACGTGAGTACCAGGCACTGTTTTAAGTCCTTCACAAAGATGATCTCATTCTTTCCTCAACCCATCTATATTTAGGGGATGTCGTGTGGTACGGACAAATGAAACTTCTAGAATCAAACCGTGGAGGGTTCACATCTTAGTTTCTGATAGGTTATTAGTTACATGAATTGGTTCAAGTTACTAAATCAGATAAGTTTCCTCATTTGCCGATCATAATAGTGGTTAATCCATAGCTTTGTTGATGGCCCATGGTGACTAAATGAGATAATCGACATAAAGCATGGTGACTGGCTTAGTACCATTATGTCCAGTCCATTTTACAGACAGAGTTAAGTCTCAAAGTCAGCATCAGGGCTTGTTCTGCTTACTCCCCAGCCTGAACTCTCAATGAACCCTTGAGAAAAGTGCTCCTCGTAGTTTTAATTCCAAGTGAATTACCTGGGGACCTTGCTGAAATGCAGCTTCTGACTCAATAGGTCTGGGACGGGGCCTGAGATGTTGCATTTCTAATAAGCTCCTGGGTGATGCTTATGCTGCTGACTCATGGACCACACATTGAGTAGCAAGGTGCTAGATAGTTTGGGTCAAACACTTTAACTCAAGTTGATTTTCTTCTTTGCATCCATAGGCAGGTGCAGAGAAGAAGCAATGCTTTCTGTCTGCTCTTCTTTGCTGTACGTGGTCCAACCTAGGTCCCAGAATTCTATGAAGTCTTTCTAGCCCATTAGATATGTCCCTCCCTTGTCCACTTTTCTAGTATAACTATACATGTGGCCACATCCTGGGAAGCAATATAGGGAGGTAACTATGAACACAGACTCTGGGGTCATGCAGCGTTGGATTCGAATTGAAGCTCTGCTACTTACTCATTGCATGACCTTGGACCTATAACTTCTCTGAACTTCAGTTTCCTCATCTGTAAAATGGGCGTCATAATAGAACTCACATAATAGCGTCAATGTGAGACTCGGGAGATGCTTGATGTAAAAAGTCTTAGCTCAATGGTTAGCACCGAGCAAGCACTCAATGAAAGTTCCACAAGGTTGGAGGCAATGTCAGGGTGGACACTGTGTGTGTGTTTCATCATTTTGCCAGTGAGTCTAATCCAAACATGGCTGACTCTCTCTTCTTTGCCAGAAACTCATTTTCCCAGCCTCCCTTGCAGCTAAGGACAGTCATGTAACCTAATTCTGACCAATGAGATGTAAGGTGTGGTCTTCTAGGAACTTCTGGGAACAAAATCTGGGATCTAGGAAAGAAAAGAGCCATTTGAGGAAAGGCCGTCTGTCCCTTCCGTATTTTATACCTCCAACTTCCTGCCTTTGCCTGTGGTTGTGATGGCGAGGCTTGTGGCAGCCCTCTTGTAATTGCAATGCTACAGATCCCACATTGAGGCTGCATTGCAGCACAGCTTCTCCCTCTGAACAATTCTCCTTCCTTCTGCTCCTCTTACAGATGCTGATCCTAAGAGTGCTTCCTAATAAAAGCCTGCCGTGCTAATCTCTGTCTCAGAATCAGCTTCTCTGGGAACCCAATTTATAAAATATATTTGTAATATATAAATAAAAATAACTTGGACTTTTGGCTACTCACAAAAGCTTCTATGCCTATAGAAAATAGATAAGCCTCTGAGAGGTGGAAAGACTTACCTAAGTTAACTAGTAAATGGACTGGAAGCTAAGCCTTCTATTTAACTCTTTTAAAGTTTGAAACCTTTTGGTAGTAAGTACCGTGCTAACCAAAAATCTCAACCTCTGATCATGTTGGATAATGGAGATGTTTTGAGTAAAATTTTTCAAGTCATAATAGAAAATATATTTTTCTTGATTGAAACAATACAGAAGAATAGAAGATGAAAAGGAAACCAAAGGAAAAAAATGGTAACAGTTTCTTCTGTATTCTTCTCAAAATTTTCTAAATATACTTAAGCATATTGAGGTATATTCTTCTTTTATTTTCCACAAATCAGAGTAGATTATACATAACGTTCTTCAACTTGCTTTTTTTTTTGCATTCAACAAAAACCTCAGACATCTTGTCAATATCGCTGTATATAGCTTTGCTTAATTCTAACTGGCATTCATTATTATATGCCTATATCTTAATCTAAATGGTCAGTCTTCTATTGATGTGTTGTCTTAGTCTGGGTTTCCTAGGAGTAGTGTCTAAGTTAAGCATCCGTATACACGTGATTTATCAATGGAGACAAACCCGGGCAATCCTCCAGGAAGACTCAGGCTTGAGCTGATGTTGGCCAACCCTCATGGCTGTTTGGAAGGAGGGACACCAACAGCATCAGCTACGTGTGTTTATGTGGTTGCCACTTTTCCTTTTTCTATATTAACACTTTTGTGATAACCGTTCTCATATTCATGGCTTTGTGTGCTGTGAGAAATTCTTAGATGTGAAAATTCTACACCAAAAGATGTGGTAGAGAATGCTAGATGCCCACACAATGTCCAGTTTTCCTTCCTTCTTACTGACAGAACAACAATTTGTTGGTTGCATCAACATTCCTACTTAAAAAAAAAATCGTTCTTCTCAACCTTCCTTGAAGATAGAAATAGTTTAGATCAATAAAATATTAGCAGAAATCATTGGCTGCAGCTTCCAGGGAAGCTCCCTAGGGTGGGACACAGTGGCAGCCACATTCACCTGGAACATGTCCTTTGTTCTCCCCACCGTCCCCCTTTTCCTGCCCAGAACAGGGATGTGATGCTGGAGGTGGTGCAGCCACCTTGTGACAGGTCCTCAGCTATCTGAGCAGGAGACATTATGAAACATTATGTAGGCTATTTAGCCACCTTGGACTCCCTAATGGCAGCTTCTATTTCTGGGAAGGAAAAGTGCCTTATTTGTTTAAGCATCCAGTGGATTCAGAGTGTATGCGTTTGGATGTTGGTACGTACAGCGGAGTTGGATTTCACATCAGGCTCTCAAGCAGGGCCTCTCAACCTCAACACTTTTGATATTTGGGCTGAGATAATTCTATGTTGGGGGTTTATCTTGTGCATGTTAGGATGTTTAGCAGCATCCCTGGCCTCTACCCACTGGATACCAGTGGCACCACCACTTCCCAATTGTGACAAGCAAAAATATCTCCAGATGTTGCAGAATATCTCTTGGCTGAGAACCACTTCTCTAAAATTGGAGTGCAAGGCAAAAATCACATATAGTCCAAAATACGTTGGAAAAATCCATTAAATCATTGATAAAATATAGGATTCATTCATTCCTTCAAAAATATTTATTGAAGAGCTACTACGGGCCACATGCTATTGTTGGTGCTAGAAATGGACCAGTACACAAGGCGTACGAAAACAGGTAAAGATTCCTGTGCCCCTGGAGTTCACATTCTGCCAGGAGAAAACAAACAAGAAACACAATGAAAAAATCTATACTATGTTTTGTATCCCTGGGCATTTAACATCTTGCTGTATCTTCTTTATCATTACCAATAACAGCAGTAAACAATGGTTTGAAACAGGATCTGCACACTACAGCCCATGGGCCAAATCTGGCCCACCACTTGTTTTTGTAAATAAAGATTTATTGGTACGTGGCCGTGTCCATTCATGTATGTATTGTCTATGGCTGCTTTTGTACTACAATGACAGGGTTGAGTGGTTGGACAGAGACCCTGTGGCCCACAAAACCTGAAACATTTATTATCTGTCCCTTTGCAGAAAACATTTGCCAACTCCTGTTTTAGAGATGTGTAGTTCACAGAATGTCTATGCGTGCGTTATCTTGTTTATTCCTCAAGGGAGCCCTGCAATATGGCTGTTTGCTCTCTCATGTGAGAGGTGATAGTTTGAGAGGTTGGACGACTTGCTCTCCTTCACTCAGCAGTTCAGGATGATCAGCTGATTGGGGAGTCTGCGGTTGAAATAGGGTCTTCAAGGAAGAACTCACCGAGAAGGTGACAAAGGCTCGAAGGCAGTAATGAAGAGAGCCATGTGGACAGCTGAGGCATTCTTGGCAGAAGGAAGCTGCCTCGTAGGTTTGAGGAACAATATGAGGTCAGCAGAGTGAGTGTGAGGGACAGAGTGGAGCTGACCTTGGAGAGAGCAGCAGACGGGCACATCGTGAAGGGCTTTTTACTCTGAGCGTGACACGAGGCCTGAGGAAGGTTTTGAGGAGAGGAGTGGCATGGTCTGACTCCTGGTTTAACAGCAAACACCAGCTCCCTGTTAAGAACAGACTGGGAGGGTCACGGGTGGAGGCAGGGAGCCCAGGTGGAGATGGTGGGGTAGCGTAACTGGGTGGGAAGAGGTTGACTCCTGAATGGACTTTGAAGGGCGACTTGATTGCTGATGGATCCGATGGGAGGGGTAGGTTGAGAGAGAAAGAGGAGTCCAGGAAGACACCAAGGATTTTGGCTTGAGCACTAGACAGATGAAGCCACTGATTGAAATGGGAGAGTGGGTTCGGGAAGGGGCTGGCAATCAGAAGTTCACTTCTGCACATGCTCCATTTCAGATTCCTGTTACGATCACCAAAGTTTTGGAAGTGTGTGGACTAAAGACAGAAGCAAAAGGAAAACGCGTAAGCGTATATTTATCTGGGCTTTCAAACCAACCATCCTACTTTAAGAGAACGATAGGTTTCCCTACGGTAAACAGAGAGTGGGTGGAGAATTCTCCAGAGTTTCTGGCTTGCTTGGAAGGTTTCCATAGGTCTGCAAACCTTTTCTGTAAAGGGCTAGATAGTACACATTTTAGGTTTTGTGGGCTGTATTAGTCAGCTAGGATGGCCATAGCAGAATACCACGGACTGGGGGCCTTGAACAACAGAAATTCATCTTCTCACAGTTCCGGGGGCTGGAGGTCTGAGATCAGGGGGCCAGCATGCTTGGGTTCCAGTGAGCGCTCTCTTCCTGATGTGCGTTCAGCCACTTTCTCACTGTGTCCTCATGTGGTGGGGGTGGGCAGGAGGTCGGGGGAGAGAAGGAGAGAGGGCTACAGTCCTAACAGGTTCGTGCCCCACCCTTACGATCTCATTTAACCTGAATTACCTCCTGAAGACCCTCTCTCCAGATACAGTCATACTGGGGGTGAAGATTTCAGCATAAGGATTTGGAGGGACACGATGCCGTCCATAGATAGGCCATACAGTGTCTGCAGGAACCACTCAGCCCTACAGTTGTGGTGTGAAAACAGCCATAGAGGATGTGTCAACAAATGGGCATGGCCATGTGCCAGACAACTCATGTACAAAGCAGGCAGTGGGCTGGGTTTGGCCCCTGGGCCATAGTTTGCCCGGCACCTTGTAGGTGCTCAATATACATTCGCTTCCTTTAATGCTCGAGTTGATGTATGTTCTTTAAAAAAGAGTGTGGCTACCTGTTTCCCTAAGTTGGTCCTTCCTGTTCCGCTCGCGTCATTCTTATGCCCCTGGTGTTGGCCTCCCTTACAGTGAAATTGCAGCTGACATGTGCATTAGGGTCTAAAGTCAGTGTTAAATTAGCGCTTGATGCAAAATCATTGTGTCACCAAATCATCTCTAACGTGGCTGTACCCAATTACTTTCCTGTCAACAGTGATGCTGTGGAGAGCATGTCTCGGTACCAGCATTTCAACCACTTATTCATCTATGTGTCCCTACATTCGGGACAGGACGGGAGAGGAGTTGATCCATTCATCACTAGAACCTGGGGAAAAGGAGAAGGACTTTTCTGTGATTCTGAAACTTTTTCTGAAACAATAGATGAGGAATTTTGTACCAGGCGACGGAACCTGGAGTGTTCGGAAGGTTGATAAGATGGTGATTTATTTTGATGTGACTGCAAGCGCTACAGAGGGATGTTACTGCTATGAGTCTTGTTAATACAAAAATAGTAAGCCCGCTCCTGCTCCCTGTGTGCCCCTGATGGGAACGATACAACATACAGGAAAACAAGATTCTTTACTAGAAATATTGCTTTGCATGCTCTCTTTTATTATTTTGCGTTGCTGGGAGAAAGCAGAAGAAAAGAAACGAGGCAGTGAATGGTGGGAATCATGGGGAGAGAGGGCATATTTGGGCTCTGCAAATGGATATTGAAAATGCAAAATAGCTTCCTGATTTGTGGTTGTGTTACGGCATGTGCCTCAGCTGGTAGTGTTAGTAATGGAATTTTGAACTTCTCAATGGATAGGATCCTGTGTGCATAGGAATAAAACATATGGTCACCTGAATAGCACCACCCAAAGCCCCCATCCCTAAAAAAAAATCCCCTCATTATTTGCATCTCCCAACCTGTGCTAATGGGCTTAAAATTTACTGCAAAGGTAGTCTTTCCTTTGGGGAAGGAGGTATCTTGGTGAAGCAGAATGAACATGGGCGGGGCCAGCCCCGTGGCCGAGTGGTTAAGTTCATGCTCCGCTGCGGTGGCCCAGGGTTTTGCTGGTTCAGATCCTGGGCGCAGACATGGCACTGCTCATCAAGCCATGCTGAGGCGGCGTCCCACATGCCACAACTAGAAGGACCCACAAGTAAAATATATAATTATGTACTGGGGGGATTTGGGGAGAAAAAGCAGAAAAAAAAGGAAGATTGGCAACAGTTGTTAGCTCAGGTGCCAATCTTTAAAAAAAAAAAAAAGAATGAATGTGGGCTTTGGCCTCTGCTAAGAGCTTAGGGTTTTTTGAGCACTGTGTTAGTTATCTATTGCTGCATAACAAATTACTCCAAACCTTAGTGGCTTAAATAAACATTCATTATCTCAGTTTCTGTGGGTTAGGAATTCAGAGTGGCTTAACTGGGTGGATCTGGCTTGGGATGTCTCATGAGATTGCAGTCTGAATGGCGGCTGGGGCTGTAGTCTGTTGACTCTGGTGGACTAGAGGAAACCTTCCAAGAAGACCCATTCACGTGGTGAGCAAGCTGGTGCCAGCTGGCTGTTGGGAGGCCTCAGCTTCTCTCAATATGAGCTCTTCCAGAAGTCTGCTTGAGTGTCTTCATAGCATGATGGATGGCTTCCCCAGAGTGAGCTAAGACCAAAGCATAAGCTAGAAAGCCTTTTATGACCCAGTCTCAGGAATCATACACAGTCTCCTCCACAATACTCTACATGGCTCAGGCCTACTTAATGTGACAGGGGAGTACACAAGGGTGTGAATACCAGGAGGCTGGGATCACTGGGGCCATCTTGGAGCCTGGCTACTGTGAGAGATTGCTATGCCTCAGACAGTGTCCGTGTGCTTTATCTCATTTGATCTTCAGAGGAACAGAAGCAGTACAAGGTGGATCTACTACCATGAGAAACGGAAACCATTCACGCAGCGAGTGACTGGTGAAGCTGGAATTGTAATTTACACAGCTGAGTTCAGAGCCTGTGGATTACCCACCTCAGACAGACCTGAGTTCAAATGCGAGCTCTGCCCCTTGCTGCCTCTTGACCTTTGTAATGCAACCTGAGGTGCTTGTGCAGACCAAATGCAGGAACAGTCTGGAAAGCACAAATGCAGGGCTTGGCAGGCGTGGCGTTCAGCAAACGTTTTTTTTCTTTTCTCTTCCCCTTGAATTTTCTAAACTGGGGTACATATATGACAGGTTATGTGAGAGAGAAATTTTACACAGAGCATGTATGAAATGTTTTTTAATTATAGGAATGATATATGTATTTTAACGTATATTTGTAAAAAAATTAACAAATTGAATTGACAAATTGCTTCATTGAATCTCAGTTTTGATATCCATAAAATGAACATAAAAATGCTTACCTCTTAGAATTGTATGGATTAAAAAAGGTAATGTAGGGGCCGGCCCTGTGGCGCAGCAGTTAAGTGTGCACGTTCTGCTTCTCGGCGGCCTGGGGTTCACAGGTTCAGATCCCGGGTGTGGACATGGCACAGCTTGGCAAAAGCCATGCTGTGGTAGGCATCTCACATATTATGTAGAGAAAGATGGGCATGGATGTCAGCTCAGAGCCAGTCTTCCTCAGCAAAAAAGAGGAGGATTGGCAGTAGTTAGCTCAGGGCTAACCTTCCTTAAAAAAAAAAAAAATGGTAATGTATATCAAATGCCTAGCCGTTTAAAGTTCATAACAGGCACTCAATAATATTTATTACTATTAACCCGTGATAAATATAAAGTGTACTGGGAAATATGGATGTGGTATTCAAGGTTAAGAACTGGAACCATGATCCCTGGCATTTTCTATCTTTTCTATATTTTAAGGGAGACCCTCTGAGCAATTTGAATTCCATTTAAGATTGTGACCCAGTAGTAGAGGAAGCTAAGAAGAAAATCTTCTTAGTTATGTTAATAGCATCAGCGAGAGTTAAGTTTTACAGTCACAATCTTGATAAGGTAAGATGTTTCAAAAGCAGATGTTTTTATATGTAAGAAAAGTGGTTGGCTTCATTGGGTATAGAAGTGTGCTTTTGAGAATTTCTTCCTTCCCACGCCGAGGTGGCCTAATTGTCACAGATGCAGATGTTCGGCTGCACGTTCCTTTGGGTATGAATTCACACCACTCTGGTTTACCTTAACTAGAGGGACTTACTCTCCCACAATTTAATTTCCAAGCTCTAATGCAAAGCAGGCTTATTTGCTTTGACAGGCAACTACAAGATAAACAGAAAGGGGCAAACTTATATCGTCAGCCAGCACTCTGCCATTATGAGTAATATGGCTTAACAGGAAAGGAAATGAAGAAATAAAAAAGAGATCCCAGACACCATAAGATTTCCCCTAAAGAACTTATTTCCAATGAACCCTAGAAAATGGAACCAGGAAAGGCTCTTAGAAGACCAGGAGAAACAAATATTGATTGATTTATTCATAATTTGTGTCCCATCTTCTGCAAGTAATTTGATGCGGCTTAGAAAAGTCATTGAATCTTTTTTTTAAAGGATATTATCGCCAGAGGCATTCAAATAACTTTGAAATAGATGGTCAGATTTCAGGATGTCAAGCCAGTGGTTTGACTTTCTCTGAATTTGAGACCTTTTAACTTAGGCTATAATCTTAGTGATGAAAACGATTGGCGCTGAAAGAAGATAATGTGACTTAAAATGTAGTATTTTTTTCTCTTGCATAATATCAAAGGCAGTCCATGTTTTTGAAAAACGTAAACAATTAAGAAGTAAAAGTAAAATATAGAAGTCATCCTTTATCACGATTGACATTGTTAGTAGTTTTGAGGATAGAGTGGCATTCATCATTTCTGGTGGCCTCGTGTCATTCTGCCTTCTAAAGCCAGTTTCCTCTCGTGGAATTGTTTTCCCCCTACTTTCGTCCCCATTTGAGGAGCTGGGGTCATCCTGAATCTCCCTGGACCGCCACATCTACTGGCAAATGAGCGGAAATGGGAGACTCACTCATACTGTTCGAGACAGCCTGGGATGAAGTTCCATGTTGCCATTAACACTTTAGAGCGCGTACTTTTACCTGATGTATTTCTTTGCTATGAAATAGGAGGCCAAAGTCAGTAGGAGAGACCCTGACAGTGTGGTATGGAGCTGTGTAGCTCTCAGTAGTTGTTCAATAAATATTTAAGGAATAAATAAAGCATTGACCACCACTATCTCTTTTAGCGGGCATTTGTAATTCTGTGCATTCACCACAAGAGACTACAAAAAATTACTGGAAAAACAGCTCAAAAGTTAGTTTTATGCAATGATGAACTGCTTTGCCTTTCATTTTTTTCCCCATTCCTTCTCCTTTTTCTTTTGATATCCTCCCTTCTTAGAAACACGGCTCCTCAACTCTGAACTGAAAGGCAACATTGCTTTCCTTTGCGTTTTATAGGAAAGATCTGCAAATGCATTCTGATGTCTTAATGACTATGAATGGGGAAGTATTTATGTATCTTTGTGTTTTGCTTCCGTAGGATCCTTTTGCGGCAATGCTCTAGGTTAAAGATGTGTCACTGGTAGGGTTGCTGTTTGGGCTCAGGTAGTCATCTCTACCTCAGTTCCATATATTCCACTCTCCACTTCCCTTATCCCTTATCTCTATTCCCTTATCCTTCCCCAAAGTGAAGGTAAAAATGGGTAAGTGTATCAGTCACAATAGGCTTCAGTGCCAAGCTCTCATTGGGTTAAACAACAAAATTTCTTTCTTGCTCATGTAAGGTCTGCCTTGGTTTGCACAGCTTTTCAAGGCAGCGTTCAATGACTCCGCTGTGCACCTGGAGATCAATAGGTGTCTCCACACTCGCCTACCCAGAAGAAGACGACGTTGTAGAATTGAACACCGATTTTGTATGCGTTTGCTCACGTTTCATTGGTCAAGGTAGTCACGTGGTCATACCTAGCTTCAAGGTAGCAGGAAAGTATAATCCCGTCAAATGCTTGGAAGCAGAATTGGAAATATTGGTGAACAGAATCAGTGACTGCCATTCTCAGTCTCTTGGATTATGGCGGGTGGAAAAGGGATGTGAGTAATAGGTACTTCTGAACCCCAACAGTTGAACTCTGCCTAGGATTTCAGGTGGGGTTCATTCAGAGTAAGAGTTTTGAAGTCTTCTTTCCTTTTCTTATTAAGCAGTTACCTACAAAGCTAGTGTGTGAAATAGGGCATCTACTTAAGTTCTCTCGGCAGAAAAGATTTATTCTCTTCCAAGTAATTTCAGTTTTAGTCAGCATTCCACTGCCAGCCTTCTGCTGTAGCAATTTGGAGAAGTTTTAGATTTCTGAGAGAATGAAACACGGAGGAGAAGCTCTTGGGTAAACCCAACTCTCAAGCTGTTCTATCTTTTGAGAAGTGTTGATCACCGTGCAGGAAAAAGTTGGACCCCTGTGTTGATAAAAAAAGAAAGAATGAGCAAAAAACAGCTGCTTTTTTTTTTTTTGGTTTAGGAGTCTTTCTTAATAAGGAATAATGAGCATCAACACCCAGTTATTCAGTAAACCAATTAAATTAAATTAGCATAGCCGGGGAAACAAAGGAAGAATCCTTCAACTCTTTCATTTATACTATAGACTCGGCAGTCACGATATGAGACGGAGTAGTAACAGTACGGTCTGTAAAGTCAATTAATATTAATTTTTCATTTTTTATCAAGTGAAACTATTTAAAATGCCTCCCCCCTCCCCAATAGATAGTTCCAGTATATTATTTTCTTTTCTTTCCAATCACAATAAAATCGAGATAAAATTAGTTTTCTGAGCCTCTCCTATTACTGGTTTATGTTCAAGGCTGTGTCTTTGAAATCATTTTAGCCCATCTCCTTTTGAGGCTTTCCCATTGCTCACTCTAGTTAAGCTGCAACAAGGATGGGCCATCCCAGTACGGTAAAGAATGGTCTTAGGTCAGGAATTATTACTGCTTGAGGCCTCCAAGATCTAGTTATGGCTTTCTGCAAACCCTGTGGGCTCTTATGATAATGCTTTTCTCCACTATTATTGTTATAAGGCATTAAATCAGTCAGATTCATGAGCAACAAGAGGTCAATGTCTGATTGAAATTCATAAGGTCAAAAAGGAAACTAAAAATCAATTTATAAGATATGAAGATTTAGGTTCAAACTATATCCATGAGCAATAAAATTTCACATCCATAAATGTAAGAAAATCAGTTATTAAACTTGAGGGGGGAAAGAAGACTTATTAAGTTTTACACACACATAAGGCAGCTAACACATAATTTTATCAGACATTACTGAAATCCTGTGTGTAATATAAGCGATGATGGGCTAAAATGCTAAATGGTTTAGCACTAAATTATTAAGTGATGTGTCCCTAAGGTATTAAACAGATAGAAAATGCAGAGCAGGTGTCTCTCCTAGCAAGACTTGATCACCGGTTTAAGTGCGTGTTGATAACAAATGCACTTCAGAGGGAAAATAGTATTAGTAATATTTTTGCTGCGTGAAAGCCTGGTGTCAGGGTGACTAAAAGCTTCTACCTGACAAAGAAATGTTCATTTCTTTTTTTTTTTAGGAAAAAAATTAATCATGATAAATGTTAGGTCCCGATGGAGCTAAAGGGGAATTCTGGAGGGATTCGAGCATTTTGGCTCTTTCCTTCCATCATCCATGCATGTAAAAAACAGAATGAATGGAAAAGAAGAGCCATCTACATTATGCAGTAAAAATTGAAATTATGAACACGGTTAGTGTAGCAAAATAAAAATATAATTTTGCCAGGATGAGTGTAAAGGAAACTTTATGTAAGCAAACATTTGGGTAAAAAATTCCAATCTTTCAGAACCATGAGCACAGTTTATCACCTAACTCTTTGTTTGGCTTGATTTCCCTTTTTTTTCTACCAATAAAAGGAAAACAGAACCTTCTGATGGTCTATTTGGTCATCAGAAGCTCTGGATGAAAATTAAATAGCAAAAATGTGTGTTTGGGAGTGAGTTGGATGGCAGTTTTCTCTTGTCTCTTTAGATACAATATCAACGCAAATATAGTTTCCGGTAGGGTTATGGAAGTGAGATGTTAGCTGGGTCTCTCTCAACTCCATACACTGGAAGTTCAGAGCTATCTCCCCAAATTTCACAAATTCCCAGGAGGCTTATATTTTTTATCTGTCATCCTTGGAGCTGGGCGCTGTGTTTGCTGCATGACTTCGGTTTGTGAATCTTTGCACCATCCCACCTTGCTTTGACTTATGTTGGCCAATGTATTGAACTGAACCCCTTTTTTGAATTACGTATACACACATGCACATCCTCCACTCAGAGGAATCATGTAGAAATATAAATTCAATAGATGTATGAAAGTACACTTAATTTTCATTTTAGAGCTATGGAACAGAGCTTAGAGAGCTTCAGGAAGTTGCTCAAGGCTCTGCAGCCTGTGCATGGAGTGGGGACTCCAACATTGACTGATTCCGAGTCCATAGTCTTACCTACTCTCTTCTTCTAGACTTGGTATCTCCTGCTGGTTTAGATACAGGCCAAGAAACTATGTCCCACAGGCCAAATGTGGCCCTCCATCTGTTTTTATAAATAAAGTTTTATTGGAACACAACCATGCCCATCTATTTACATGTTATCTATCGCTGCTTTCACATTACAATGACCAAGTTAAATAGTGTGACAGACACTGCATGGCCTGCAAAGCCGGAACTATTTATTTCTTGGCCCTTTGTGGAAAAAGTTTATTGACCCCTATTTTAGATGGTAGACCAAGATCTACTCCATGGACAACTGGTTTCATGAACATTAGCAGGTGTGGAACGATTTTAGAAAAAGCTGTTTTGTGATGAAATAAGACTAGGAAATGCTAGGTCAAACAGAGTTAAACATGCTCCTCTCTAGAGCTTTTAATGTACTGTTGGATATAATTTCTCTTCAAGAAGGTGATAGACTGGCATCATTTGAACTCAGAACTCTGTGTGTGTATTTGTGTGTGTGTATAACCTTTCTTAGGACACATTTGAGAAAGGCTGGATTAGGTAATAATTTGGGGAATATACTTCCAAAAGGTTGCCATTAGAATGCCTGAGTGTTCCTTGGGAAAGTGGCTAGAGAAGAAAAGAATTTACCATTTATAATTTAGGACTGGTTATTTTAATATAATCTCGAATATTACCTTTGTAAAAGGTTTTCAGTCTATGGTCCAAAGGTTATTGGAATTTTCCATGATCTGGGCCGAGCTAATCTTTTTTGACTTTGGCTAAAAAAATGACCTACCAGATAGAATTTTGTTCCTTTTAATTTTCCTTCCCATAAATCTTTCTTGAGCCTCTCCGTGAATACCAGCTAAAAGTGAATAAACAATGAATGAACAATAATTGGATAATTATTAATAAAAATTGGAACTGGTAGACCTTATTTACTTTAATAACATTTTCTTAAAAGAAAAGATGTATTTATGGTTGTTCCATTGTAGTTATATCATCTAGTTATTTTCTGCCTAATCAGTTGCTCTTTGTACAGTAGAATCATACATAGTGTATTTCATGGCGTTCTGTAACTGTAGTACACAGCCCTGTAGTACAAGATAGGGCTTTCAGAGGCTCTAGTTGGCTTTGGGTCAGCAGTGTCCAATGCTGGAAGATTGGATTACTCACAACTGATTTGGTTTTGGATAACAAAACCAAACTCAAACTTGATAAGCAATTGATTTATCTAACTGAGACAGGAGTGGATGTAGCTTCAGGCATGGCTGTATCCAGGAGCTCAAATGACATCACCAGGAATTTTTTCTTTCTTCATTATTTTGTTCTGATTTCCTCCAGCTGATTTATTCTCATGGGGTATCTAAGATTATTGACATTACTAGCTCACATTGTGGCTATAGCTAAAGATTCCAGATTTTCTTAAAGAGCTTCCTATCAGTTCCTGAGAATGTCTTTGATTGGTCCTGCCTGCTTCTTTTGCTCAATCCTGGGCCAGTCACTGTGGCCAGCTAGAGGTCTTCTGATTGGCCAGACTGGATCTCCGATCAGACGTGTGGCAAGAAAGAGAGACCCCATGTATGATGGTCCCGCAGGAGGCAGAAGGGGAAGTTCCCGGAAGGAAAGGGAAGGGCTATCGAATGGGGAAAACCCGCAGACGTCTATCATTGGGTGTTGGAGGCAGAGACATTGGCTGGGGTCAAAAAGAATCTTGGTTTAGGAAAGAGGGGGCCCCGTAGAATGTAGGCTTCGTGAGGCCAGAATTTTGGTTTGTTTTCTTCACTACTTAGGGCTTAGCACAAAGGAAACACTCATTAACTGGGTGCGTGAAGTGTTCAGTGGGCAGTGGGAATTCAAGAACCCATAGCAAAGATCACGCAAATCCTGGGAGTGAGGTGGGAGATTATAAAACGCCCGCAATTGTCCGCTCCTCCCATAAGGAGGTGGAGTCCATGTCCCGCCTCTGCGCTTGCCTCTGGCTTGGGAGCCTCACCTGCTTTGCACAGCTGGACATGAACAAACACCACCCGGGCAGAAGCTTGAAACGCGCCCATGCACTGGGCTTCCCTCTGCTGCTCTGGGAGCTCGGCCGCCATTGGGACAGCCTGAGGCTAGCCTGCTGGAGGAGGAGAGGCCGTCGGGGCGACAGCGGTGGCGCCCCAGCCAGCAGCCAGCTGCCAGCCCGCCGCCCCGCCCCAGCTGTCGCAGCAGCCGCTCAGTCACAGGCTCCCCAGTGAGTGTCCCCCAAGACCCGGCGGGCTGGCCCGCAGCCGCGGAGCCTCCCAACCCCAACTGCCAATCTGCAGGCTCACGACTAAATAAAATCTCTTGTTTTAAAGCACTGAGTTTTCGGAGGGGTTTGTGATGCAACAAATGTTCCCTGATCCAGTTAGCTGGGGGCTTGCCTGAAGAGAAATAGATCCGAGGCCAGTTCTCTGGGGAGCAGTTTTTTTTCCCTTGTGTTGGCTTTCCTTTTAAGCGCAGAAGTTTTAAAGTCCTCGAGTTCATGGCTTGGCTTTTCCTTCCCCTGGTGTGCAAATAGATGTCTAATATTTGCATTTTGATCAGTCGTTCTATATTTCCCTGACGGATTTTCAATGGAGGAGGAGAGAGTGTTTTATAATTATTAGCATTATTTTATCGTCTCGTATATATCTCAGTTAATGCCGACATGATTGTTCTTGCTGTTGTAACCTGAATTAGAAATTTTCACGGCCAGGTATTGATCGTTTATGGAATTGTGTGACGAAAGAAAAACAGTTCCCTCTCTGCCTCTGAGAAATCAAAATAGTGAGGAGAAAGGATGGGGCAATAAAAAGTCAAAACATACGTGGTATTTTACGAGGCACTGTCTTCGTGATTTTTTTTCTTAAAAGGAGAAGCTATTATTGTTGAGGGAATTTCTATTATAATAAATATCAATAAAATTGTTTGGGAGTTAAAAAATACATGCTTATTTGAAATGATTTCCAGGTAAAGTTTTATAAAATTACTCTTGCTTTATGACATTATGTACATCTTTATTATATTAAAATATAAATTATATTACATAGCATTATAAATTGTTATTAAAGTGATCTGCAGCATAACGAGCAGAGAACTTAAATATAACTGTAAAAACTGAAATAAAAATCTATTAATGCAATAAACCTACTTAATAAAAGTTACTTTCGTATTCAAAAACAAAATATTAAGGCATGCTTCAGATCGGAAAGTCAAAAATGAGGGAATAAATTAGTGAAGGTTAAGAACCTTGTAGCAGCTGACTAACAAAGCTCTAGGGGATTATAAAATTTCATGCTCCTGTAATAAAAAGGATAAAGGATTGGCTGGAAGACCACTAAAACTTAAAATAGATGAACATAAAGGAGATGAAAAAGTCTGACATGACTGAGACCACTAATGTGGAAAGACTAAAGAGATGGCATTAAAGTGTTAGAGGCTGGAATTAAATGTAAAATGAATTCTGGTAGTAGATTAATAGAAAATTATAAAGGTAAATGAGTTCAGTTTCATGGTTTCAGAAAACTTTATATATCTCATTATTTTTCTCAGCATTTGAGAAGAGGCGAGTAAGACAAATTAAAATCTGGCATAAACCATATTGGAGTGGGTGGAAGTGCCAATGATTCCCCCAATGCTACTCCCCCTTTATTCCCTAATAATTGACCTTTAATTGTCAAGTGGCACAGGGAAGATCCAAATAAAGCAAGATTTCCCAGATTCCCTTGATCCTAAATGGACTGTGAACCTGGGTTCTTGTTCAATTAGTTGTAAGAGGAAGTGACAACTTTCCAGAGATGTATTTAAGAGGAAGTTATGGGTACTTCTTTACCTCCCTCCTTCCCCTGTTCCTTCCTGATGACTGGAGTGTGGATGTAACAGCTGGTGCTCTGGCAACAATTTTGGACCATGAAGTGATCATGGGAATGAGAACTGTACATTGGGAGAAATAAGACAGAGGGAGCCTGGAACCACCATGCAGCCTTCATGTCAACCTTGGCTTCTAGTGCCAGAATTAAGAAACTTCTCCCACTGCTATTTTGGGTTTTCTATCCTTCCAGTCAACAACTCATCTTAACTAGGATAGAGTAGATTTCTCCTATGTCCAGGTAGAAAGGTGAAAATTGATATTTTGTTTTGCAATCAGCAAATGCACAAGCCAGTGGTGGACCTCAGCATAAAATGCAGTCATACATCACTTAACGATGGGGATACCTTCTGAGAAGTGTGTCGTTAGGTGATTTCGTCATTGTGTGAACATCGTGGAGTGCACTTAACAAATCTAATGGTAGGGCCTACTACACACCTAGGCTCTATGGTGCTCATCTTCTGGGACCACCGTGGCACGTGTGGTCCGTCATTGACCAAAACATCATGAGGCAGTGCCTGACTGTAATACCAGCTCCCACGTTGGAATTGAGGCAGTGGGCATCTGAGGATGGGACCACTTATTTATCGGTGCTGATGCTGGGAAGGGATAGCTCACTATAAGCCAAGGTCTGCTCCAAAATCCGGTACTAGAGCAACCTGATAGCGGTGGTAAATTTGTCCAAAAGCTGGATTTGTGCAGAAAGGACATTGTTATTTAGATCTGCATTAGGGATCAATGTAAATATCTGTTTTAAAGAGTTGCTTTTAGTCATATTTTCTTTTCTTTTTTTTTTTTTTAAAGATTGGCACCTGAGCTAACAACTGTTGCCAATCTTCTTTTTTTTTTTCTGCTTTATCTCCCCAAACCCCCCCCCCCCCCCCGTTGTATATCTTAGTTGCAGGTTCTTCTAGTTGTGGGATGTGGGACGCCGCCTCAACGTGGCCTGACGAGCGGTGCCATGTCCGCGCCCAGGGACCGAACCCTGGGCCACCACAGCGGAGCACGTGAACTTAACCACTTGGCCACGGAGCCAGCCCCATCATATTTTCTTAAGATTAAGAAAATGTCAACGAATGAAAACAAAGATATTTTGCTACTGCTTATTTGGGGTGACTTTTGAGGACAATGGATTGTATGTGGTGGGAGGCAGGCTCAAGCCCTCCATGTGCCCCTCCCCCCATTCCATCTTGGTCCCTCCACTGCTATAAGCATATTTCCTCTGATTTCTCTTCGCCTTGACCTTTCCCAACTCAATCTACCATAACAGTTGAAATGGCACTTGGTTGCTCTTAAGGAAATAGCCGGTACCTTTGCTACAGGTAGCATTAGCCCTTGATCCGGAGTAGATTTTCCAAACCATTAGTACAACTGCTGACCTATACAGAAATTCTTCTTGTGGTCTGAAATTAATGATGGTGGAACTTAGCTTTCCCGGAACTGTTTGAGAAAAGTATCTCATGGCCTTTGTTTTACTGTGGCCTCTGGGAAGCTTTCACACCTTGTGCCTCTCCCCTCTGTAACTCCTGCCCCTCCTCTGCGTACCCCTAGGGCACCTCACCGTGCCCTCTGTCCTCGCGCTCAATGGCTGAATTATAATTCTTCCCTCCCCTCCTCCCTCCCTCCTTTCTTTTATTCCTCCCTTTTTCCCCCTCCTTCTCTCTTTTCCTCCCTCTCTCCTCCCTCCCTCTCTGTCTTCTTTCCCAACCCAATATTGATTTAGCATCTCCTCTGTGCTACACCTTTTCTAGGCACTAGACCGATGGCAAACAACAAAACACACAAAAACAGTACACCCTTTCAGAATTTTGCTAACTTGCTTGTCCTCGGAAGGCCCTTAGTGAAGGGTCATTTATAAGCTTTGCTGAGGTCTAGTTTCAGTCTATTAAGGTGAGGTTGGGTGCAGAAGGGAGCTATATAGTCAGTTATGATCCAGGTTTCACATTATTCTCTTGACCACTACTTTATCACATACCTGGAAACTCTCGTGAAATTCATGACAACAACTGCCGCAAATTTGCTTCTGGCGACAAATATGATGTGAACAGGAAGCCCACTGGTGATGAAGTAGAAGGGCAATTGAAGAGAGAAATAGATGACCCCAGCTAGAAAATGAAAGTTTTAAGTAAATTGAGGAGTGGAAAAAAGTATTTGAATGATAGCTTAGATCTCTAACTTTGTTTCTATAAATGAACGTAGAAAAATGTTTTGGGAAACCCAGTCAGGGAAGAAATTATATTTTAAAAGGAGGTAGATAACTAAAAGCCCAAAGGATGGGGGATGAAGGGAGCATTTGGAACGTGGAAATGCACAAAGGCTGTATCCTTTATCAATGTAGGATTGGCATTATTTACGAGGAGTAGATGATGTAGTCACTGAAAACCCTCAAATATTGGCGGCTTAGCACAACAAAAGTTTACTTCCTGTTCATGCTATCAATCCAGCAGGTCATCCAGGTGACGTGGGGAGGCCCTGTAGTCACCCACAGACCTGGGTTGAAGGGAGCAACACTCCAACGCTGTCTCTTGTCACTGCACCAGGAGGCCAGAACATGGCTGCCTTAGTCAGTTCAGGCTGCTGAAACAAAGTGCCATAGACTGGGTGGCTCATAAGTAATAGGCATTTCTGTCTCACAGTTCTGGAGGCTGGACGTCTGAGATCGGGAGCCACCATGGTCGGGTTCTGAGGGCCCTCTTTCAGGTTATAGACGGCCAACTTCTTACATGTCCTCATATGGCAGAAAGAGAGTGAGATAGTTCTTTGGCCTCTTCTTATAAGGGCACTAATCCTATCCATGAGGGCTCCACCCTTATAACCTAATCACCTTTCAAAGGCCCCACCACATAATACCATCCCATTGGAGATTAAATTTCAAAATATGAATTTTGGAGGGACGTGAACATTACTCCATAATGATGGCAAATCACTCATCACCTCTTAAACCTTCCATTTGGAAGTAACACATATAACTCTTGTCTACGTTTCATTGGCTACAGCAACGCACGTGGTCATGCCTACCCTTCAGTGGGGCAGGGAATTGCCAGCCTACTGTGCGCCTGCAAAGCTCAGCATCAGAACTCTGTGATGAGCAACACCGTCTACACTGTCCGTGCACTTGGCCCTCAGGATGCCATTTCCCCCACTGCACAGGCAGCTCCTTAAAAGCAGAAACCCCATCACACAGATCTCTGATGACCCTCTCCAGCCACATGCTGGCATATAGTAGTTTTTCAGTAAATGTTTGTTGTACTGAATTGATCTTCACTCCTCGTACTTCCCGAAACTTCTCATGATATATTGGTGAAATATTCACCTTTAATTAGTGAAAGAAGAAACTCTTTCTACGAGTTATAAATTATTTACCTTACAAAGCCCTTCTGAGCTCTTCAAGCACACTGTAAATAATTCACGTTCATAGTTGTGTGATTTCAAATTTGTTTGTTAATGTTATCTTGGAGACAGAAAACAGCCTAAGTGAAACCATGCTATCTTATTTTTCAGATCATTTGGAATAAGAAAAAAAATGCTTTTCTTTTCATGTGAAAATCTTATTGGCCTGCCATTAGTGGGGCGTGAAGGCCCAGTTCTTTTCTAACAGTAAGCATTATTTGTGCTGATCTAAGCCATGGCATTCATGCATTCACCATTTATTGAATTCTTGCTCTATGCCAGGTACAGGACTAATAAAATCTACACCGTTCCGTATATCCAGCCTGACCCTTCTGAACTTCAGCCTCGTCTGTCTAACTATGTTCTCAATATCTCCACATTGATACATTTCATAGACACGTCAAACTTGACCTGTGCCGAATGAACCCTCTGATTTCCAGCCTCCTACCTAACAGCTCCAGAAATCTCTCCTCATCTCAGTATCTGGGACCTCCATCCATTCTATCCCTCCAGTTGTCACTTTCCATATGGCCTTGACCTGCCTTCTCTCACACCCCACACCCAACCTTCCGAAAGCCTGTTGGTGCTGCAGAGCATCCAAAGGAAGCGTTTAAAAAGGAAAGTCACTGCCCTCTCGAAACCCCGTGGTGGCTCCTAACTCAGGCCGAGGAAAAGCCCAAATCCTCCATCAGGTCCGCTATGATCTGCATCCCAGCCCTCAACTGCTTCTCTCATTCTGTGTCCTCTTGCTCTTCTCCTCGCTCACCGTGCGCTCGCTACAGACAGCTCCCGGCTTTTTCAGAACATTCCAAGTGTGCTCCTGCCTCAAGAGTTTTGAGATTGCTTTTTCCTCTCATTTGGATGATTTACCCCAGAGAGCTGCATGCCACATTCTCCCAGTTCCTTCACATTTCTGCTGAAATGTCACCTGATCACTGAGGACTTCCCTGACCTTCCTATGTCATAGAGTGAGCCTTTTCCTCAACTCCCAATGACATGCCCCATCTCCTTTACTTGGCTTCTCTTTCTCCACAACCCCTATCGTGGTTAGTTCTACTGTGTATTTACACGCTGCTCCTCTCTACCATTTCCAGAATGGAAAAACTTTGAGGGCGAAGGACTTTGACTGTCTCCCCAGCCGTCAAATAGGAATAGCACATGGTAGATACTCAATAAAGATTTGTTGAACAAAAAATCAATTTCGTATATATGTAATTTTATTGTTCACTACTTATTTCTTTTCGTTAAGTATTTGCTTTCCAACGAAACCACAGCTCCTTAAAGGAAAGACTAGCATAGGATCTTTGGCACTCTCATTTCTAAATGCAAAGATGGTCGAGAGTAGGTTGCTGAGAATAGGGTTGGTTGATTTCTTCAACTTTACCCAAGGAGTTCCTGCAGAACACAAGTCACCCAAGATGGTCTTTGAACGCTAGTGTTCATGGCTTAGAGTCTCGTTACTCAACGGTAGAAATGCAGAGTCTCGGGCCTTATCCCAGACCTGCTGAATGAGAACCTGCATTTTAACATGAAGGAGGCTGGGGCTTCTCTACTTTAATATCCACAGGAACCACCTGGAGATCTTGCTAAGATGCAGATCCTGCATTTCCAACAAGCTTCTAGGTGAGGCTGATGCAGCTGGTCTCTGAGTCACTTTGAGACGTCAGGGCCCAGAGAGTTGGGGAAAGGCTGCGTGCTCTCCCTACTTAGACATTCACGAGGCGCCTCCACATCCCAGGCTCTGAGCAGTCCTGATTCGTGGTATTTAAAATCATTATCGAGTCTAGTGCTCCCCAAGCTTATTTGGCGACACCAATCAATGATCATTACAAGGACTGATATTTCTGGGCACATGCTATGGGAATCTGTGCACTTTTCTTCACTCTTCGTTTTCCTCCGCTGATCTGATGCTCACCTGTCCAGGTGGCTCTTTCCTGGATTATTTCACACAGACAGATCTTTCCTCTGTGGAGGCTTCCTCTCATCCTGATTTTTCCTGCCTTCTAAAGCTCCTTCCAGTCTCAGCTCGATGCCCTCTCCTCCAGGAAGGCTGTCTAGACTTCTACAATGGGCTAAGCACCCCCCACCTTCATGCCACGCTCCGTGGGGGGTAAGGAGCGGACCTCCACAGAGCACTTTTCCCTGCTTTGATTGTATATTTAGGTTTCTGTCCCTCCTCAAGATCCTGAGGGCTCCTTGAGGGCAGGTTCCGAGTCTTCTCGTCTTGGTATCCTCAGAACTTAAGACGTTCCATAGTACGTATGAGGTGATTATCTGCATGGACCTTTAAAAGCAAAGTTGAGAACACGAAGCAGGCTCATGCTTCCGAATCCCACACTAAAAGCAATACGAGTAAAAATAAGTAGAAAACTGAGCAGAGTTTGTTTTTAAAAATAGTTGGTGTGAAGAGCTCAGAAAACCATCAAAAGCCAATTTCTCAATAGCATGCAACTCTTCAAGTCAGAAGAATTTAATTTTAGGAAGAATAAAGCAGGGATGGATTGAAAACTGTCAGAATGATTTGAACGTAGGATATTGTGGCTGCAGGGGACAGAGAAAACAGAGGACAGAGACTCCAAAGTGTGGAGTGCCTGGTATTTACTGAAGTAAGGGGTGTGTGACACCGGGCAGTTCATATGGCGCAAGGATGTGCATTCTTGATTTTAGTAATACGTATGTATTTGAATGAGTATTAAAACAATCTGATTTTCCTAGTTAAGCTCATACTATCATAAGTTTCCTGGCTCAACGCTTTTATTTAAGAAAAAAAGGTAAGTCAGGCCAAAGAAAAGTGTAAAGGAAAATACTATACGTGGTACGTGGATGGATGACATACTAATGACTGATGCTGGGAAAACATTATTCCAAGGACCTGGACCAGCGATTGAGAAGCCAGTTCTCTAGCCTTCTGGATGCACGCGCTTGCTCTGTGGTACACGGTTAGTTAGGGTACCTACTCAGCGGACAATGGCCATCCTTCACATTTGAATTATGTGATGCTCTCGCTCATCATAGCTGATTGGATCAAGGGTGTGCCCCTGACTTAAGCTGGGCCAATCAGATTCTCGTTTTAGGAGTTTAGAATTGGGATCCAGGGAGACCCAGTGAGGTTCTGAGCGTGGTTTGGACTGTGAACTTGATTGTGCTGGGGTTGCTACATTTTGCTATGTAGATGGAGAAGCTGAGATAGCTGTGAGAGAGGGAGACGGAGAGAAAAATAAAATAGGTGCACAGAGAAAAATAAAAGTGAGAGGTAGAAAGGGTGGTTACTCTTGTTTTCCAGGTTCCAGTACCTTCCTGGTCTGGCTGCATTCTTATCCTTAGGTTTTATGAGACACTCTGACATCCTGATAATAAACTTCCATGTATCAACCCATTTCACCTCCAGCACTGTACTCTTAGGCTTGTTTGAGTTATTACCGCTCCTTGTAGCAAAGATCGTCTATCAGTAGGTTATTACTTTATCTGGCCTCAGTCACTTTATCTGTAAAATGGGAGAAGCTGATTAGTGTTTTCCAAAATGCAGGATATGGACCACTGGAGAAAGATGAGATTGTAGGTATTATTTAGAGCCAACATCAAATAATATTGAAGCACATAGAGATTCCTTTTGTAATTGTCTTCCAGGCCTCGTGATTATAGATCGAGGAGAAAGTCAGTTTGATTCTAGTATCTTTTTAATATTTTTCTAATGGCTGTTATTCTCTCTTTTTAACAAAGAGAAATGAGATATCAGATTGGGAACCTTCAAAGCCTGTAGTACCCAGCTAGAAATTGGTATTAATTTTTTTCGTTGAATTTGTTTTTTACTGTTATTATTTATCATTAAAACATTTGTTTTAATCCTGGCTTTTCATCTATAGTATGACACAAAGCTTCCTTTAAAAATAACTGAGAAGCGCAGGAAAAGGAACAGCTACTCTGTACAGTGGAATTCCAATTATATATGTAGAATGAAGGGAATAGAAAATCACCATTTGTCAAACCCTACACTAATAATTATTGCAGGCAAGAATTGTCAATGGATGCTAAAATTAGCAGGCAAAATTAAGGTGAGAAACAGGATATTTGCATAGTCTCCATAAAAATCTCCCCATAGACACTTATTAAGCACAAAAGAAGAAATAGCAACTCGACAGAGGAGAAGCTACAGACGCTGCGCTGCCTCAACCAAGTGATCAAAGCTAATGGCCCCGTTTGTGCGTCATGATATGATGCACAGAGAAGGGCACAACGCTACTGTGGTACTCTTGTCAAAAATGCATGACTTCAATCTAATCATGAGAAAACCTCAGACCAACTTAAACTGAGGGATCTTTTACAAGATAACTAATTGGTCAGTGCTCTTCACACATACCAAGGTCGTGAAAGACGGAGGAACTGTCACAGAATGGAGGAGCCTAAAGAGACCTCGACAATTCCATGCAATATGTGATTCTGGATTAGATCTTGGAGCAGGAAAAGATGTTGGTGGGACCCCGGCGATATTTGAATAAAGCCTGTAAACTACTTAGCAGTATTGTATCGATGTTCATTGCCTTCTTTTCGTAATAGGCCTATGGTTGTGTAAAATGGAAACATCTGGGGAATTTGAGTAGAGTATATAGGTATACTATTTTTGCAATTTTTTCCTAAGTCTGAAATTATTTCAACATGAAGACCCTAAAACTCTAATACCATATTTTTTCTAGATCAGTGGTTCTCAAGTAGGGGCAGTTTTGCACGCAAGGGGACCTTCGGCAATATCCGGAGACCATTTTGGTTGTAACAACTTGAAGGAGGGGTGTCCCTGGCTTTGAGTGGTTAGGGGTCAGGGATCCTGCTAAACATCCTACAACGCACAGGACAGCTGCTCACCGCAAAAATTTATCCAGTGCAAAATGTCATTAACGCTGAGCTTGATAAACGCTGTTCTAGAACAACTCAGTTTTAAAAAAAATATATAAAAACAAGGAGTGTTAAGAAAAATAACAGTATAAGAGTAATGTGAATGTTATTGTGCAACTGGCATGCACGTGTCTCAGCCGGATCGCTCCCTGTCCACTTGGGTCTAATGTTTCGATTCTGCAAGTTCAGGAGCAGGGCCATTCCAAGTTAGAGGTGCCGGGTGGCAAGCTTTGTGACCGTGCACGGCGAGTGGTCATCGTTAGTAAACTATTTTCTTTCGTTTCCCTGCTCCAAAGTGAGCCCATCAATCTGACCATTTCTAATGAGGTATAGGGTAATAGTGTGTGGATGACTCTTGCTGTCAGCCACTGCCTGGTGGGCTTAGCAAAAGAAACGATCCTTCATTAATTAACCTTCACTTTCTATGTAGATTCACTCATTGAGATGCAGGTAATTAAACCAAGGTCATTTCAAGGACCGACAGGGAAAAAACAGCAGTTGGAAGGTGGTGGGGGTGTTTTGGGTAGAGGACTTGGAATTCTATTTTTATCCTTGTGCGGAATTGCGGAATCATCTTTTCTTGACTTTTAAATAATCTAACCTTTTTTAGTGAAATATCTCTTAAGTTCACCTCAAAACGTATCTCAAGAATTTTTAAAGATTTAGGTTATAGGTGCGTCCTGCTGGTTCAGAAATAAATGTTAAGGCAAAATTTAATTTAGGGGAGGCAAACTACGTAAAGGAAAGGAATTAGAATTATGTTGGAGAGGGGAAAACAGAGAAAAACGCACTTTTATGAAGTTGCTGTCATCTCTTAGTTTGGCCTGTATGATGCGCTACAGTTGTTAAGAACGGGGAGGTAGAGTCAGGCAAACGTGGGTTCATGTTCTAGCTCTTCCATTAATTTAGACCTTGGGAAAAGCATTTCACTTATTTGGCCTTGGTTGCTTCTTCTGTAGAAAGGATCTAGTGCAGTTTGGACGCAACCTACTCTCAGCGTGGTTGAGAAGATTCAGTGAACTATGGCCAGTGCAATAGCTGGTAGTGTATTCTTGGGGTGTTCGTAGGGCTGAGGGCTACTTCTTAGGTAGTGCCTTTTACATGCCAGGCACCAGTCTAAGGGCTTTCCTTAGACCAACTTATTCAAGCCTCTCATCGGCTTTCTGAGTTAGGCACTGTTATTGTGTCTTTTTTGTAGCTGAGGGAGCTGAGACACAGAAGTGAAGTAATTTGCCCTAGGTAACACCGCCACGGTAGCGGAGCTGGAGTTTGAACTCAGGTGGTCTGGGTCTAGAGTCTGAGTTCTTTACCACTGTACCGTACCGTCTCAGTAAACTGTTGGCTCTCATAATTAATCTCATTCCACGTGATGCCTTAAAAATATACTGCTAGGGGCCAGGCGGTGGCATAGTGGTTAAGGTTGTGCACTCTGCTTCAGCGGCCTGGGGTTCACGGTTTCGGATCCTGGGCCACGGGCCTAGCACCACTCCGCAAGGCAAGCTTTGGCGGAGTCCCACATAAAGT
Source organism: Equus asinus (assembly GCF_041296235.1). Classification (NCBI taxonomy): domain Eukaryota; kingdom Metazoa; phylum Chordata; class Mammalia; order Perissodactyla; family Equidae; genus Equus; species Equus asinus. The sequence goes on from NC_091804.1 coordinate 41,185,781, forward strand.
GGAGGAAGATTGGCAACAGATGTTAGTTCGGGGCCGGTCTTCCTCACACACACAACTATATATATATATATATATATACACACTGCTAAAGTGGAACCTCTCAGGAAAAATTTCCTCTAGAGAAAACAGGTGGTTTGTGGAGGGTAGAACTAACGAATTTTTCGAGGTCAACAATTGCCATATCACAGATGTCAGGAAAAGCCCATTTTACTTTATAAAAAATATCTACTAGCCATTGAGGAGCATTGCCACCTAGTGGCAGGCTGAGTCATGACATGACAGCGTTGACCGCCCTTTTGGAATTTGCTGTGGCTTCTGTTTTCTATCTGGGCTCCTAAATTTACTTAAAAAAAAGAGAGATGTTTGCTATATTTTAGTCTCAAAGCCATTTCAGAGTCTGACATGAACGTATTTGGAATTGAGGTGTTGTATCTAAAGTTACAGTATTACAGTAGAAGCCGGGGACGTTTTGGCTTGTTAACACCTCTTAAAGGAGATTGTATGAATTTCCCAGCTTGCCTTGCTAAGCGCTTTACTTTTAGTCATAAAGATGAAATGCTTAATTTGTTAAACATATACAGAATCAAAAGGAGGGCCATTCAGTATACTAATATTGCTTGCAGTTATTAAAATCAATTTTTATCTGTTTAAACAGGTCGTAAGAAACTAAAATCTGCAATAAAGGACGAACTTCCTCCCTTCTGTAATATGCTCAAAATTCTGATCAGGAATCAGAGCAAACCCGGAGAGAGAGGAGCACTTAAAAGGCAGAAATAAAGTTTCAGCCTGACCCGCATTTGTGTTCTAGTCAAGGTTGATCAACCTTTAAATGATGCAGCGTTTTTCATTAACTCACACCCAACCTGGATCAAATAACATTCTTCCCCAGATTCATACCGAGGCATTTTCTAGAATCGCAGACTCATTGCTGTCCCCTGACTGCTCCCAACTATATGTAACTGAGGAAATTAACTAATTTATTACACCTTTGTTTCTCTTCTTCTTTCTTATCCTTGCTCTTTTCTCTACTCCCATTTTGTGATATCACAGAGTTCAAAGAGATCGCGCGTTAGAAGCCAACATAACACTGCCTCAAACCTTTGGCTCTTGTAACGTAAGTGTAAACTCCTTGCCTTATGAGAGAAATACCATTTTATGAGTCTAAAAATTAATTTACTTTATTAATTTAAAAATTAATGAGTACTACTGCATAATTTTGTAGTAAGTAAAGTCATGGACACCTATATAAGATTCCCTCTCTCCCTCCTTCTCAATGTCCTGAGAACACCCGTGTTGAGAGCTTGATATATATGGGTCTATACTGTTGTCCGGGCTCATATAAAGATACACAAACAAACATACGTGTGCGTAACCTCCCTGTGCCTTGGGATCATCATCTGTAAAGTGGGGAATAATAATACAGATCTCCAATCTCTTCCATAATTCTGAACCTCAGAAGGCTCTGAAAACCAAAAGTTTCTTCATTACTCAGCTAGTAGCAAAGCCTGACATGAGGCTCTTTATAGTCATTATTTGTCCCATTTAGCATGAGTATTCAAATGTTTTGATGCAGAAATATCACTGTCTTCTGTTAAAAGGTGTTGTTCCAGACCTTACTATGGGTGTTAAGTAATCCATGGTGTATCCTTCGGGGGAAACGGCCTCTAAGATGGCGCCCAATGATCTCCTCCTCCTGGTCATGCCCTTGGGTAAACTCTCCCCTTGAATGTGGGGTGGACTTATTGACTGACTTCTAACAAACAGAATACAAAAGAGGTGATGGAACGCCCCTTCTGAGATGAGATTAGATGGGATGTCACTTCTGTCTTGGGGGCTCTCTCTCATTCTCTCTTGGGTGACCTGCCCTGGGGGAAGTTGGCTGCCATGTTGTGAAGTAAGTTGATGGAAAAGTCCAACTGGTGAGGAAGTGAGGTGAGCCACAACTGTGTGTGTGGATGCAAGCAGATCCTTCTCCTCCAGTCAAGCCTTCAGATGAGACCACAGCCTTGGCCAACATCCAGATTTTAACCAAGAGGCAGAGGCACCAGCAAGAGCCAGTAAGCCATACTCTGATTCCTAACCCTTACACACTGTGAGATAATAAATATTTTCTGATTTAAAGCCACTGTTTTGCATTTTTTGTCACAAAGCCATAGATAACTAATACAGCACCATATTTCTTTCTAAAATTTAAAGGAATCTGATTTCCAAAACACTTGCAGTCCCAAAAGATTCAGATAAAAATAAAGCCTGTGAGAGATAGTGGACCTGTAGTACCTACTTCACAGATTTTTTAATGATAGTTAAATGAAGTAATACTGTAAAGTTCTTAGCATCATGCCTGGCACATCGAAATGGTCAATAAATAACAGTTACTGTTAATCCTGCCAAGATTGTTTTCCTATTTATTTGTTAAATGAGATTATACCACTATTTCAGCTGTCGCTATTATTGCTTTTACCAGCACATTATTCTGCAGCTTGCTTTTTTTTTTTTTTTTTCCATTTACCAATATTTTACACAGAGTGTTTCAGGTCAATATACACAGATTAAAGTCATTTTTTTAATCAACTAAATTCTCTGCTGCTCGACATTTATGTAGCTTCCAGCTACTTTTTTCTTTGTTTTGGTCACTCCAGACAATGCTTGAAAAAACATCTTGAGAATATTTTCAACTCAGCTGAGTCGTCAGAATCCAACTTTTTAAAAAGTCAGATTTACAGAAGTATAATTTCCATACAGTAAAATTCAGCTTTTTAAGTGTACGATTCTCTGTGTTTGGACAAATGTACACAGTCGTGTAACTACCACCGTAATCAAGCTATGTAACAATTCCATCATTTCGCCAAACAAATTCAATTTTGCCTAATATCTTTTGTTTAAAAAAGTAGCAACTAAAAAATAATCTCAGTGCAACTTTTCAGGCTATAACCACGTAAATTACCCTCCCCCATTCCAACGCTAAAAGAAAAAATCCAGCCAAACTGGAATGGCTCTTCAATTACTCTCAAGTTTTTCAACCTTTGCCAAAAGTGTTTGAGCTTAATTAAGTTAAAATCTTTCAAAGGGAGCCCAGTTGTAATAATTTGTTTATAACATCATGGATGTTCACGTTTATAGAAACCCTGTTATCATCCTTGGGATAATGGATAAAGTAAACTAACTTTGTGTTGGGAAAAATACAAGAAATTAAAGAAGTACTTGAGGTGAACTGCCTTATTAATAGCAGAAGGCTATTTGAGCAGAAGGCTATTTGAGCTTCCTTGAGCCAGAGGGCCAGTGGGGTAGAAACAGAAAGTCGGTAGGGGGATAGTGGGAATTGCTTAGATATTATGGATACAGTTTATTAAAAAGATAGCTTTAAAAAAATGCGCTTAATATTCCTCTTTCTGGTCTCAGTGCGAACTCTGCCGGTTTCTGCAAAAGGCTGACATGGCCTTGAGAAAGTGAATTTAGCAAACGGGGCAAAGCACTCTTTCTTTATTTGGTGAAAAGTAACTGGGGAAGGATTTTCCTTCTGTGCTGGTGGGCATCCCAAGCTGGAGAAAATTCAGTGCCCCTTTTCCAATTCTTCCTATCGAAAGATTCTTCTTTGCTTTGAACAGTAGGAATATATTTAATCTAATTGTATTTAAAAATCTGAGTTTCAGGCTCCCCCATCTGTCCTGCTATTTCCTCCCTTCCTGGGCTCAGTTTTGTTTTCTTTTGACAAATCGTCAGCATTATAAAATGGTAGCTGTATTAACAGCAGCTAAAGAATAGCTGGAGTGCTTGGAGTATTCTGGGCTGGCATGAGTTAGAATTTGCGTTAAGATATCAGCAATGAGGTATTGTAGACAGAGCAGGAGTTTTTTTGCTAGAAACCTAGGTGTGGATACCAACTCTTTACTTGCCTCCTCTGTAACTCAGTTTTCACATCTGTAAAATGGGACTCATATTCGCTTCACAGGATTATTGGAAGTATCAAGAGAATTGAAGCATGTGAAAGGATTTCGAAACCACAAAGCACAGGATAAATGATAGACGAGACGCTTGCAGGATTTAAGTTGTAGGCCTCCGATTGGATCCTGGGTCTGCCCCTCACTAGTTACTCAGCCTTGCCAAGTTCCTGTTCTTTATAGGTTGTTGCGGCTTTATCGGAGTTAATGTATATTAAAGTGCTCCAGAGATCCTAAAGCAGAGGTTGGAAAACTTTTCCTGAAAAGGGTCAGAGAGTCAGTGTTTGAGGCTTTGCAGGTCCGGTGGTCTCTGTTTCAGCTGTGTGACTCTGCCCTTAGTGAGCAAAAGCAGCCACAGAAAATACACAGATGAGCGGGTGTGGCTGTGTTCCAGTAAGACTTTGGAAAAACAGGTGGCAGGCCAGATCCGACCCACTGGCCATAGCCTGCTGGCTGCTGTTCTAAAGCAGATGATGTGGTTTGGTTGAATTCTAAGTGGTTTGAACACTGTCTGTAGTGACCATTCATTTATTTCGCCCCTCAGGTTGCTAGAGGGAAATGGGGCGGTGTTAGAGGTTAGCTGAACGTGATCTCAGGTGGGAGTGTGGGAGGAAATGTGAACCGTTCCATAAATGCTATGAGGGCGTTGAAGGAAAAAATTAACTGGATCCGTACCTCGAATTTGGGAATCAAGAGAAATTACAAATGATTTAAACATTTAAACGTCAAAAAAAAAAAAAAAAAGAAGAAGAAAAGAAAAGAAACCATAAAGCATGAGAAGCAGCTATGAGATAATTGTTCTGCAACCTTGGCCTGGGAGTAGAGCTTTTTAATCCAGAAACCATAAAGGAAAAAGATTGATAAATTTAAGCATATTACCAAAATAGGCATGATGAAAAATACCAAAAGCAAAGTAAAATGTTAACTGACAATCTGGGGAAGACTAGAACGTGTAACAGACCAAAAGTTAACCTCCTAGGACATAAAGAAGTTGATACGAAAATGGCCAACAACCTAGGAGGAAAATGGTTAAAAGGTATTTCACAGAACAAAGAACACCCCAAAGGAAAAGTCAAGAGAACAGACGCTAACAGAAGCTCCGTCCGAGCTGGTGGAGCTGCTGAATGATTTGACTTTGGAAGTACCTACCTCCCGACTTACTGTTATTTGAGATAAAAATGCACATTATCTAAGCAATTTTGATTCTGCCACTCTATTTTACTGCCAAAAAAATGCTACTGATCCAGATATTCATGGTCAGAAAGTCCTTTCCCCCATATTAGGAGATTAGGTAAGATCCTCTGTAACTTAGATCCCAACCCACCCCCAGACAGAAAGGAGAGAATCCTGAGGTGGCCGAGCTTAAACCCTGAATGTCAGATAATCACTAATTTGAATGAATTTTCTTAGAAGGAATGCATTGGTTATCTATTGTGGCATAACGAATGACCCCAAGAGTTAGCGGCTTAAAACAAACACATTTCTTATCTCTCCTGGTTTCTGAGGGTCAGGAATGGAGGAGTGGCTTAGCTGGATGGTTCTGGCTCAGAGATTCTCAGGAAATTGTAGTCAAGATGTTGGCCAGGGCTGTGGTCATCTGACAATGTGACCGGGGCTAGAGAAACTGCTTCCAAGATGGCTCTCTCCCATGGCTGTTGGCTGGAGGCTTCAGTTTCTAGAACATGGAGCCTCCCCACCCCCAGAGGCTCCTTGAGTGTCCTCACAGCGTGGTGTCTGGCTCCCCATAGAGCAAGTAATCCAAGAGAGAGCAAAGCAGAAACTGCAATGCATTTTAGGACCTAGTCTCAGAAGTCATACATGTCTTCATTTCGACAATATCCTATAGGGTACACGGGTCAGCCCTATTCAGTGTGCTAGAAAAGCTGGTGAACACAAGCAGGCAAGGGTCACTGGAAGCCATCTTGGCAGCTGCATGCCACAAGTGACTAGATTAAGATTTTCTCTTATTGCTCAGTTCAGTTATAGGAAAATAAAGAAAATTACATCTAGATCTGTGACGGTAAAATCCACACAATAAATTTTTCTCAATAGGCTTGTGATAGGAGCTGGGTACAGACAGTTAGAAAGTGAGTGTATCTTCTAATGAGATCCTACTGTGAAATTTCCTGAAGTTTTCGTTGTGATTGGATTCATGTGTTTTGCCAGGTAAGAAGGGATAAATTTTGCATCCTATTTATACATTTTTGGAGCTTACTTTGTCAGGCTATCTCACTATCTTATACATGTGGACCTTAGAATGTACAAGCAAAGTCAGAACTCCCCTCTTCCCTTTCTCTCAGACTCATAATTTCTGGCATCACTTCTACAAATAAATGATTGATCAATTAACTCCTGAAATTCCAACTTTGTAGAGCGGGGCCCAGGTAATTTGATCTCGAGAAATTTTCAGCCCAGGTGTTACTGTCACCCAGCGCAGTTGTAGGAAATCTCAAGGATGCTCTGTGAATCGTCTAGATTTAAGCAGTGAGCATCATGGTGAACTCGACGGAGAGAATTAATTGCAAAATGTGCCCCCAAGTAGCTAAGTAAATTAACTTGCTATATGGGATTATAGGTGTTAAACCAATTAAATTTTAGAGAGCATCTGTCAAAAATAATGATTTTTGTTTTTAGAGTAGTTAATATTAAGACATTTCTAAAAGTAGATAAACAGCAGGACCAATAGTCTATTGAGACGGGTTCTAAATTGTGCCAAGAAATTTATCATCAAACGGTTAGAAGACCCTTTTCCTCGTTTGTATTGTGGCATCTACTCAAATATTTATTGAGGATTCACATGTGCCAGGAACTACACACACGAGTGTGCAGGCAGACAACCCCAAGATGTCTGTACGTAATCAGAATAATTAGAACCAAATTTATCTTAAAATAAGAGGGGGGCAGGAGTATGGAAGGAAATTTTAACAAAGCTGCTTTTTTTTTTAAAAAAAAAACTTAACATTATTTGATTCTCCATGAGACCATTCCTGATAATCCTTTTTATTACCTTCTGGGGGAATATATGCATCCATCTATCCATCCATCTATACATACATACATGTGTGTGTGTTTGTGGTGCTTTTTTTTTTCAGATTACTGTGAGCATGCACTAGTTTTATGAAAAATTCGGAAAACAGAAAAAAATAGAAAGAATACAATATTTACCCGTAATATCATCATATAGCCTTTCCTAATATTTTATTCCTACCCAGGTGTTTTTCTATCTTCATAGAAATGCATGAAATTAAATGAAATTGGAATCATACTAAATTTTTTTATTTTGTGAGCTGTTTTTAAAATCTAGCAAATTATCCACGATAATTTCCCAATGTCATTGAAGAGACTTAGAATATTTTAAATGTTCTCATTAACTAATTTTGTTGATTGTTGGCAGGTTCTAACTATTATAAGTAATGCTGCAATAAACATCCTTGTAAATAATCTTTGTGTGTTGGACACACACAAGTTTCTAGGAGTGGATATAAATATTTTAATATATTTTAAGGAAAGTTATACCTAATTATGGTTCCAATTTATACTTCCACTAGTAAAGCATGAATACTTGTCTTATGGTGGCACCCTCAACAGTAATAAATATCATCTGTTTTGTTTGCATTTGCTAATTTTATTCACATTCTTTTATTTTGCAATTATTGACTATAGATAAAATTGAACTTTTTTTTGTTGTTGTTTAGGAAGATTAGCCCTGAGCTAACATCAGCTGCCAATCCTCCTCTTTTTGCTGAGGAAGACTGGCCCTAGCTAACATCTGTGCCCATCTTCCTCTACTTTACATGTGGGACGCCTGCCACAGCATGGATCGACATGGGGTGCGTAGGTCTGCACCTGGGATCCGAACTGGCGAACCCGGGACTGCCAAAGAGGAATGTGTGAACTTAGCCACTGCGCCACCGGGCTGGCCCCAAATCAAACTTTTTTCATGTTCATTTGCCACATGTACTTTTCTTTTATGAATTGTCCATTCATATTCTTTGCTCACTTTCCAAAGGGAGGCATTCTTTTTCTTGTTGATGATAAGTAAGAGTATGCTTTTTATTAAGATCACAGCCTTTCTTACATATATTGCAATGCCATTTAATACCTAGAAGTTTGCCTTTTATTTTTACTTATGGTATTTTTGACATGAGTAAGTTCAATTAATTAAATCACATTATTACAAATTAAAAAATAAATAAAAATTAAATAAATTAAAAGTTAAAACCACCTCAAATTTGTCTTACTGAATGGATTTAACTTGGAATTGCCTCCTCCCGCCAGTTTGCTCAGACATATTTATTGGATAGTTTATAATTTCACGCTGGTTTCAATGTTGCCTAATTGTACACTAAAATCTTCTATATGCTACGGTTGTTCATGGGGTGCCCACTCAGATCCGATAACTGTCACCTCGTATTAGTCTTTGTGCTCACTCACTAGCCTTCCATTTCAAGAATGTCCAGCCTTTGCTCATTGCCTTCACTATTTTTATAGGGCTCAGAGATGTCTTGAAATCAAACCAGGAAAGAGGGACTTGATTAGGAGCATGAATGTGGCCTGGAGTTGGAGCTGAATAGGTCTTGGCCACTCCCCCGGGCTCACCGTCGGTCTCTTGGCAGAACGGCTAGAACTTCCTCTACCTATGGCCGTCCACTCATCAGTGTTGACCTCCTGTCAGCTTATACCAGCATCCAGTGTGAGGTCTCTTTTGACCTATATGGGACTGAAGATCTGACGGCAGCAGACGGATGAGGAGTTTATTACACCCAGGAAGGAAATGATGGTGCCGTGGACGAGGGTGGTAGCCGCAGGGAAAAGCGCTGGCCAAATGTGAGATGTATTTTGAAGATTTCAGATGTGAGATATATCCTGGAAAGACTTCCTGAGATACAGGGAATGAAGGATGAGGGAAAGAGACGAATCAAGATTTTTAAAAAAAATTCTAAAATAATGCCTACTCACTGTCAAAAATCTGAAAATATAATAAAAGCATAAAAATAAAAAAGTCTCTAATCTCCTTATGAATGTTTTGGTGTATTTTCTCTCAAGCTTTGACATATCGATGAAAATAAGGTTAACTTTCTGACTCTTGGTCTGGATTGACTGAAACCAGATTTGGAGGGTGGATTTAGGATGACATCCTGTAACATCAGGGGCATGTACCATTTACAAAATCCGCTTTTGAAGGACAACTTGACAAAGCTGATGATCTTTGTTTAGGAGAGTTGAAACTAAGGTAGAAGGTGCAGCTGAGTGGGCACTAGGAGAGAGACGTATTTATTCAGATGCTGTGGATGCAGGAAACAAGTGGTTTCGAATGTGGGTCCCTGGCTGAAGGTCTCGGTTGTACACACTCCTGTGCCCTGTGTTGATTATTTTGATGACATTTTCTCACATGGGCCATGATAGAATGCTCACAGGTGACCTGCAGCCGAGATTTCTTAATTTAATGCTGTTTGTCTAACGCTGGTGAGGTTAAGTAATTTACTTATATCTCTCTATCTCTATAAATCTATTTCCATTTTTATTTCAATATCGAGACAGCCATTTGTGTGTGTGCATGTGTGTGTTAAAGCTGGCATTTTCATCAACGTTATATCACAAACATTTTCTGATTATTGCTAGCACATTCTCAACATTTATTCTGTAACTGGTCAACTTACTGAACTTTCATTTCTAATTGTTTTTCCATTGATCCTCTTGAGTTTTCCAGAAAATGGTCATATAATTGGCCAATACTTTTGTCTTCTCCTTTCTGATAATTGTACTTAGAATTATCTTCTAGTCTAACTTTATTAGCCAGATTTAAAAAAAATGTTTAATAATATCGGCAAGAAGAGAACCTGTTTCTATTTTTCTGTCCTGCTTGCAGTTTTGGTGGGATGGCTGTTGGCGTTTTTAAAGTATGATCTTGTTTGTTGATTTGAGATAGATACTCTTCCTTATGTTTCAGAAGTTCACTTTTATCTCAAGTTTATTAAGAGTTTGTCATTATTGTTCATTCAGAAGTTAATCTTGAATTTTATCCAATGTCTCTTCATATTAAAATGATAGAGATTACGATGTTTTCTGGCTCATATCTGTATTTTAAATTTTATTTTGAGCTCCAATAATAATGCTTTTAGGAAAACAATGTTTTATTTTAAATACATAAATTTGTTTATAAAATACTTCTTGGCTATCTTCTCCGCGATCTCAGACACTGGGGTGAGTGTCTGAGATACAACAGCAAACCAAGCAGCGGTGTCTCTTTCTCTAATGGATTTAATAACCTAGCGTGGAAAACAGAAAAAAAGAGTGATTTTGCAGTTTGCTGCTTTCTTGGACGTGATTCCAGGTGGCCAACATTCTTTTTAGAAGAATAGAGCTCTAATTTCAGAATGGAAGACAGTGGGATGAGAAGATATAACACAGAGGATCTTGCTTTTAAAGCAAGTGTTTTTAGAAATAGACTTGCCTTATGACAGAAAAGACATTTAAATCTGAATATGTTCAGAGATATATTTATGACCCCAGGAAACGCAATACCGTCCAAAGTTCATTACTTCACTGATGGTCGAAGCACATTGATTTCAACCAAGTTAGCATTCCTGTTTTGATGGTTTGGCTAACTCTGTTTACGATCCTATTGAAAGCAGGCATGTCTCCAGAAAAAGAGGGTTCAGTATTTTTGATGCAAATGATTTTCTATTAGGAGATGACTCTTATCCGTAGACTCTGATATGATAGTTGGCTGGATATTACCTATATCCCCTTCTTTTGTACTAATAAAACTCTGAATTTCTTTTGGGAGGAAATATTCCTGAGTATAATACTTACATCCAAGACTTCCTTGAAGCAAAGAATGGCCAATTAACCTAGCTTTATCTAGTGAGATGTAAGCAGCAGGCTTTCTGGGAAAGGTTTTGCAAAAAGATTTAGATCTGACTGGCACGTTCTTTATGGTCCTTGCCCCCATTCTCTCCCTAGAACACAGACATGATACCTGGAGATTCAGCAGCCATATTGTGACCGTGAGGATAAAACATATACTCTAAGAATAAAGAAGCAAGGTGTAGAAACCTTGGTTCTTGCTGATATGCACAGGTAGCTGAAGCAGCTCAGAATCGTCTACCTCTGAATTTCTAGTTACCTGGAAAAAATAGATTTGTGTGTTGTTTGAGTTTTTTGTTACTTGCAGCCAAACACTTTTCTAATCAATATATAGGCATTAGTTAAAAAACAAAAGGAAGAAAATCCTGCCACAGGGTGGTGCTAATTGCATCAGGACAAACTTTGTTAACAAAACTGGCCATATGAAAGTGCATATTTTCAAAGTAGATGTCCCTGAAAACTCTTTGTAAGGTTTTGGGAGAATATTGGAAGAAGATATTGGGAGAGTATCTAGAATAGAAGGAGGCTTAGGGATCCATGCCATTGTTCTAAAACAAAAGTTCACCTCTAGCCTTTGGTGCTTAGCTGCTTTTCAATTACGGCCCAAGCTGAAGTGGCAGTATTACCATCATGCCTTGTCCTTAGCGCCTCATGAATAGACTTCTATTGCTGATCACACAAGCAGTTCACCTGTAAGGCCTAATAACCCCTTCAAAGGCTCATCTCATTTCAAAGGAACTGTTTTTTGCAATTCAGCTGATAAAAATACTCAGTGAACTGTAGACACGTCCTGCTGCTTCTGGTTTTCATCTCAAAAAAGCAGAAGACTGTGTCATATATGTTAGATTTAAAAACTCATTTGCGCGAGGAGAGTCTTTCTTTTAAAAGTTGCCTGTTATTAATTGTAGTTTTATTACTGATCCTTTAAGGAACACAAATGACTTGAATGATCTCCTCCAGGCACCTCAATGGATGGCGCACGCACTGGACGGGCTATTTGGGACGCCACAGGCAGAACCCTAGCTCTGGGCCTTGTGAATACAGCTAAGATGAAACCATCTATATGGAGCAAAATTCAACAGTCTATATTAGAGAAAAACCAAACCAAAACAAAAAATCCTGAGTGATTACTGAATCAGCTTCATAGAATTCTTAGCGATTGCCATTGGTTGCCAGGGTCGAGGAAACCAAATGTCTTAATTCTACTTTCCATGAAGAGGAAAGAAAGCAGTCTGCACAGTCCCTGGCTACATGGCCCCTCCATATGAATCAGTAACACGCTTTTGGGATAGGATATCCACTGGCAAAAAATTTCTCAGCTGGACATCTGTTTCAGCCAAATAAAGCCGTTTCTTATAAACAAAATGTAACCGTGGCCGTGAGACTCTCCTTATCAATTCCTTATCTTTCTGTGGGCACAGACAGGATAATTTTTAAGAGAAGGATGAGAGAGATCCAGATGTTTTTTCTCCAGATTAGTGTCTTATAAAAATGTATTTTCGGGATGTTTAGATTATTAGCAAATCACAACAGAACTAAAGGTCTCTCAGCTCATCACAAGGGCCAGAGCTTCAGGGTGATACTGAGCATTTCTCAAGGCTGTTGGAGAGAGCCATGCAATGAAAATAAAAGTTTGCAAAGTAAGAAAGGGAATTCCTATTTATTGGGTACCTGCCCTATTAGAGGCAGTCTGTGAAGTGCTTTTAGATATTTATCTGCACAACCAACTGTGAGGAAGGTACTAGTGTCTCTCTTTTACTGACGGAGAAATGGAGGCTCAAGGTCATGATTAGTACACAGCTGAGCCCACATCCACGAGCAGGTGGATGGATTGCAGAATCTGCATTCTTCCTTCAAGCCGTGTTGGCTCAGTCTCCCTGTGGATGTCACAGCATAGCTGGGGATACGTGATACAAACACATGAAGAGTTAAAAAGGAATGCCTGATCAAGCATATGAGAATGCAGCATGTAGTTAATTGGCAAGTGAGAGTCAAGAACTGTGAGTTTGTTGTGAACCAGAGCACCCTGGAGAGGCCTGGCCTCTCTGTAGCACTTGGATAGGTTCAGAAGAATTCTAGACAGGCTGAAAGGCGTGAATCCTGTAGGTGATGAGGGCAAGGTGTGCTCCTTGCACTGTTAGTAGATCTGTTTGACTATGAAAAGTCTATGAAGGAAGCCTGTGGGTACACTTCAGGGGACCCTGAATTTTAGACTCTCTAGATCTTCATTTAGTAGGTCAGTTTTCTCTTACTGGGGTCAGTGGACTGCCCCTCCACTCCCTCTGCTCCCTTGGGGGTCCTAGCACTTATTGTTAGGGTTTGTGAAGTTCTCTATGAAAATTTACTTTTTATTTTCCAAGTTTTGATGATAATTAGAAGACATTATGAGCATATGGTGGCAAACCGACCCTGTAAGTATGTGTTACCTTATGATGGTCTTACCCAGTGGAGGCAGTGACGTCACAGCAGCTGAATGCACAAAGATCTCACAGTTGTTTGCATAGAGGAGAGTCATGGAAATTTGATTGGCAGACAGCATCCAGTAGGATGGACAGACCAGACAACCCCTACAGAGTCAGTGCCCTATCTGTGTAAGCAGATCCAATTATAGAACTTATCAACTCGAAACCCTTCAATATTGGACAGTGCAGCTGTTACCACCCAATGAGGAAACAATGTGCTCCTGAGCTGGATGCTGTCGGTGTCCTGCCCGCATCCTGTTGGTGCTCACTGCTCTTGTATGTGCCTAGGCATCCAGCTACAAGTGCCTCTGAGTCTGTGCCTAGGGGCTTTCTCTTGGCAGACATGTGTTTGGGGAGCAGACATCCACCGATGACAAATTGGAACTGGAGGATAATTCCCCCAGCTGCCTCACCTCTCGGTGGGCCGATTCTGAGGTTTCCAGTGGCACCGAGCACCACCACTTGCCTGCAGCAGTAACTTGCCTATCAATGCATGCTGTGTTGGCCTCCCTTTCTTCTCCATATCACTTCCCCACATTGCTTACCAGTGCTGACTAAGTTCACTTCCCAAATAAGCCCCTGTATCCAAATCTTTGTCTCAGGTTTGCTTTTGAGAGAACCTAGCCTGATCCCGATTCCAAAGCATTTGGAACAAGTATGCATTTGACGAAGATTCCCAGAACACACAGTGCTAACCTTCTCGTTAAGTGAGCAACGTAGTTCTGCAGAATCATCAATAAAGGCTGCAGTACAACTGGCACGCAAGGGTCATTCTTAGGCAGACTTTGGTTCTGATCATCTCGAATTAGAAATAAACAATCGCAGGGATTAATACAATTTTAGACAGTATGCTTGTGAGAATGGTTATTCCCTGCATTAGCGTTATTGAAGTCGAAAGACAGAAACAGATTAAATAAACAAACCTGAGGTTACATCCTTCCTCTATTAAACCAAATATCAGTGATTTTGTTCCAGCCAAATAACATCATCTGCCACATTAAATTAATGTTGGGAATTTAAATTTTATTGGTTTTGTAGTTGTGTTTGAAGATAATTTGAAAATTTATTCTGGATTTATGGTTTTATCAAAGCTGTCAGTATAAGTTTATAACTAGTTTTATGTTTATACGTATTGAAATGAAATTATAATGAATTTTTTAAATTACATTGAGGGTCCGTGGGACTATATATACACATATGTATACATATATATATATATACATTTTTCTTCCTTTATAAAGGAAAAGACTCAAGCCTAAAGGAAAACCTCTTCAGGTGTTTGGGAGCCATTGGAAGGTTTTGATCAATAAGATGACCTCATGAAAATGGTGTTTCAAGACAAATTAATGGAAGATGAATGTAAGCAGAGAGCAGCAGCGCCTGGAATATAGTAGAGACACAATACTATTTGCTGAATAAACGAATCAAATAAAAGTAAACCAAGTTAGAATTCTGCTGTAGCAAATTATAAAGTGTATATATATATCTAATCTAGGTTACTAGAAGTAGAAAACAGAGACTTCAAACAACTTTTTGACTCTTTGTATATGGGACACGTATTAGTTCCAGTTATTTCCTGAGACGAGAGTTCATGTCTAAGTGATTTATTAGGGAGATGCTCCCAGGAGAAACCAGGGAAGGAGTGATTTCAGGCAAAGTCCCCGAGAAGGGAGAGAAAGCCTGACCCTGGAAAGGAACTCTGGAATGTCGGTTACACTCCAAGCTGATCTCAGTTTGAGCCAAGGGAGCTGGGCTTTCATACTACCGTATTAGCAGGCATTGGCTAAGGGCTCCCACGTGGGGTGTAATCTTTCAGTGCGTCCAGATTCCTGGAGTCAGAGAGCAGTCTTCCAAGAGAGTCGCAGGTGACAGCCTAGAAGCTAAAGCACCCGGGAGCCAGGGGACAAGTGCACAGAAATGATGAAGGGGCCCAAGGGCACCTGTGTGGAGGGCTGACACTGTCCCTGACCAAAAATAAGGCATCGAGGTGCCCTGAGTGCTCTGATCTGTGATTGATAGAGAAAAGGGATTTGGGAGGCTCCTGGGAAGCAGAGGATCAGTCATAACCATCGGACTTTTAGAAAAACTGAGGCACTCTGAATGTGTCTCCTTGCCCTCTGCTCTGTCCCAAGCCGCCATCGTTTCTCAGCTGGATCACAGCCTCACCAATTTACTTTCTTTTGCACAAATGTACCGTGTGTTTATTTACACCCCTGTGCCACTCTGGTCCCTCCCTGAGAGATGGCTTTTTCACCCTTTTCCATCGTTTTCATCCTTCAACACTGATTTCACGTGTTACCTCTTCTGTGAAGTCCAAGCCAGAGTTAGTCAACACCTCCCTTGTCTTCCCACAGCCCTTGGATCTCACTGTTAGCTGAACTCTTAGTTTTCCACACTATTCATGTCTGTCTTTTCTGGAAAGAGGAGACCATGTCTTATTCTTGTATCGCTGTGCCGATCAATGATCAGGACTCTGCTTTCAACTGTGATCCTCAAACTTCATTAACTAACCCACGGGGCGAAATGTATTTCACACCACGATCTACTACATAACATTACTAACACACACACACACACACACACACGTTGAAACAAAAGTTTCACAGAACAAAATTTGCTATGACAGAATGCCATGCACTCTGCTATTTTCTATCCTGTTCTATTCTATTCCTCATTAAACATGTTCTGGCCAAAGCTCACCAAGTTGATTTACCTACTAAGGAGTCATGACTCTCAGTTTGCAAAACTCAACTTAGCATAAGCTTGAGAACTATTTGTTGATTTGAATTGCAAAACATTGGCTTATTTTGAAGCAAACCTCAGACATCAAGTAATTTTATCCATAAATACTTCGGTAGGCATTTCTAAAACATGAAAACTCTTTATTTTTTTACACGTAAAAATATAATTTCACACCTAAAATATATGATAATTTCTTGATATTATCAAGGATCCAGCTAGAGTTTAATTCCCTCAGTTGTCTCAAATGTTTTTCAAAATATTGTATCTGATTAATATTGCTCTTAAATTTCTTTTAATCTGTTAGTCATTCCTCTTTCTTTCTTTCACTTTCACAGCAAAATTTTAGGTCTCTTATAACATGGGTTTGCTGTATTATTTGAGTATATTAAAATCTGCTAGACAAGGCAAATGGGATGGATGACACTCTTAAGAAATTTTAAGCATTGATGGTAAGTAAGCTGGTGGCTTATAAAGTACAGGGAGCCCCACAGACTGTAATAAGAATAAGTAATGAGTAAGGAAGAGTCTTGTGGGACATAGGTGGAATTCATGAGATATGCTAAGTATAGAGAGCAACTTGGTAACCTATAAGAATGGTTAAAAATAGAATAGGTGGAATGTTTGACGGAACAAATGAGTCTTACTTATAGACGAAAAGAGACGGAAAGAGGGGCTGGCCCAGTGGCTGAGTGGTTAAGTTCGTGTGCTCTGCTTTGGCGGCCCAGGGTTCACAGTCTGGGATCCTGGGTGTGGACCTAGCACTGCTCGTCAAGCCACGCTGTGGCAGTGTCCCACATAAAATAGAGGAACATTGGCAAAGATGTTAACTCAGTGACAATCTTCCTCAAGCAAAAGGATGAAGATTGGCAACAGGTGTTAGCTCAGGGCCAATCTTCCTCACACACACACACATGCAAAAAGAGATGGAAAGATCAACTCATAGTGAACGATCTTGACATGTTTGGGCTGACAGCTATGTCATCCTTAAATCTGCTCCCACTGAAGGCATCCAGTATGGTCCTGTGCTGTCCCTGCATGTGCTCTACCCAAGAAATGTAGATAAAACCCATAGCTGCTCAGCAGGCTAACTGATAAGTGACAGCTATGGACAGGCATATTTGTCCGGATAGAGCAAGTGTGTATCATTAGTCCCAAGCATCTGCCGTCTATGGTCCCCTTGCTCAAACCTCAGTCCAGGTCCTTGTTACCCCACTATAGGGTTGGGGAGGCTGGTGCATCAGAGAGAGAGACAGGATGCATGAATGTTTCGCAGTCCATGACTCAAGAGGTGTGGTCCTTCCACTTCTTTGCACTCTATCCTAAGTTGTGTTAAACTTCATCTCTTTCCCTTTGTTTTGTTAACTTAAAAAAAATGTGAAGTTTTAGGTTCATAGCAAAATTGAGAGGAAGGTAGAGAGATTTCCCCTATACCCCCTGCCCTCACACATGTATAGCCTTCCTCGTTATCAATACCCCCCATCAGAGTGAGACATTTATTGCAACTGATGAACCCACATTGACACATCATTATCACTCAGGATCCATAGTTTACAGTAGGCTTCACTCTTGCTGTTGTACATTCTATGGGTTTGAACAAACATATAGTGACAGGTATCCACCATTATAGTAGAGAGTTGCTTCACTGCCCTAAAAATCTCTGTGCCCCACCTATTCATCCTCTGCTCACCCCTCTTGCTTATTGACATGTGTTTAAATCGATTTATTAAACTGTATTTCAGGCATCTTAATTTTGCCCGTGCACCTTTCTGCTCTATGACCTCTGGGATCTGGCCACGCGCTTGGAGATTACCGTCGCATTAAGGTCCCCCACACCTTTGATGCAACATAATTTTAAGACGCTGCTTGTAACTCCTTTTTAAGTCACCTAATTCTAGACCCTGTCAGCTGCTGACCTAATTTCCTCCCCACTTGCACCTCTACTTCCCTTCTAATAGAATCCTGGTTTTGTTCAGACATCCATGCCTTCCCCACTCAACCAGTTGCCTCAAGGGAAGCCAACCCCACCCCAGTTCTTCAGTGAGCCTTGTTGGTGTAAGGTTTCCCATTCAAGTCCCACTTGCCAGTGATTGGCTCAGGAATGATCGCTTGATACAATTCTGGCCAATGAGTTGTGGAGAGTCTGCTGGGGTGGGTAGGGGAGAAGTTTCTGGAAAACGGTTCTCCAGTCCTATGAGAAGAGACACTTCACAGTATAGGAAGTCTCTCTTATTCCTCTATATATTGAACCAGGAAGTAACACATGGAATTGCTAGAGCCATCTTGTCAATAGTCCCACGGGGCTACAGAGACATGAGAGATGACAGATTCTACCTCACTAACGTACACATCACTGAGCAGACTCAATCCACCTGGAACCGGCATTACCTCTTCTCTTTCTGTTGTTAAAGTTTCTTCATTCTTGAAATCAGCTCGAGTCCAAGTTTTATTTCTTGCAGGTGAAAGCATCTTTAACTGAAACACCTCCCAAAGCTATGGTTTAAATTACTTAACCTGGTCGTTTCTTAACATATGACTGGAGCTTATCAATACTAAAATCATTTTGGGAATTTCTTAAAATACACATTCTGGGGCCCCACTGAAAACATACTGAAATGGAATTTTAGGGGGACACCTGCATTCTTATATACACTAAGGCATCAGAAATAATAGTGTAAACTTGATGAGATTATTAAGACAAATTATCCAAAACTTGCAAATAAAGCTAAGATGACTCCATGTCCTTTCACTGTGAGTGAACAGACCCACCCAAGGGTTCTTTAATATCTAGGAGAATGCATCTGTGTTCAATTTGCTATTTGCTATTTGGTTAGAACCAGATAACTTAAGTTATATGTTAACTTGTAGATTTCTGTCTGGGAGAAAAATAACCCCAAAAGGATTTCAGCATCCTTTTGATCAACTTACAATGCAAATCTGCATTCTCTGATTTCTTCTTTGAACCACTCTTGCCATCATATCGGTTCTGTCAATTAATGAATTGAATTAAAATTTTGACACATATTCATTCTATATTTGTATGTGTCATGCTTTCAATCTTTTGAAGATTAATCTTTAATGGGATTCTTAACCCTGCTTCTCATTTCTCCCTGCCCAAGAAGGCATGGCACGATGCCTTTGTCATTACCAACAACAGTTGCTTATCTTGATACCGCAGGAAAAAGGTAAAGGAAGGACTCAGTTTTTCCATTGGCTCAAGTGGCTATTTGTATGTTTTTAAAATACAACACTATTGAGGCTGTTGTTTCTCCCTTTGACCACAGTCCTTCTTGATTGTAAGTGATGTCTCAGATGCATTTAGATACTGAGCTAATTTCCTGTTTTACAGGCCAAATGATGGTTCTATTCTCTGGAGTGTGTTTAGATCATTCAGGGTGGGTGTGACCCAAAGTTTTCATTAGCTACCATTTAAAATGTAATTTCCAGCAGTTTGCATAATCATTTGGAGCAAGTTTCTTTGGAGGGACAGTTGCATAGGGGAGAGTGGTCAGCCAAGCAGACCTGGGTTCAAATCTGAACCCTGCGACACTGTGATCGCATGACGTTGGGCAGGTTCATGGAAGTCAGTTTTCTTTCATGCGAAAAGGGTAAGAGCAGCTGCCTCACAATGTGGTTCTGTAAGCGAGAGGAAGGAAGTTGAGTGGAGCAGCTCAGAGCTCACTTCTGAAACTGAGCACTCAGGTTGCCTTCAGTTCTGCCTCATATAGGCTTGCGATTTTCAACGAGTTATCTAATGTCTTGGAGCATCATTTTCCTTATCTGAAAAGTGAATAAAGTTCCTACCTTGTAGGATTACAATGAATTGCCATCTTCCTTTCTACTTTCCACTTACGTACCACTTTCACACATTTTGCTATAACTTCATATCATCTTGCATGCTTATGACAAATTTTGCCATATTTAATACCACTTGTACTATCATCTACTTAATATGTATATATTTCTTTTTAAAGATTGGCACCTGAGCTGACAACTGTTGCCAATCTTTTTTTTTTCCCTGCTTTTCCTCCCTAAATCCCCCCAGTACGTAGTTGTATATTTTAGTTGTGGGTCCTTCTAGTTGTGGCATGTGGGATGCTGCCTCAGTGTGGCCTGATGAGCAGTGCCATGTCCACGCCCAGGATCCGAACCAGTGAAACCCTGGGGCCACCGCAGCAGAGCGCGTGAACTTAACCACTCGGCCACGGGGTGGGCCCCTATTTAATATTTTTATTTAATTAATTTCATTAAACAAATATTTGCCGACCATCCACTTGAGGTTTTGGGGATACAGCAGTGAACAAATGAGACAAGACTCCCTGCCCTCATGGGGCTCACGTCTCAATTAAATTTATTTATTTATTTTCCTTTTTCTCCCCAAAGCCCCCCAGTACATAGTTGTATATTCTTAGTTGTGGGTCGTTCCGGTTGTGGCATGTGCGACGCCGCCTCAGCATGGCTGCACGAGTGGTGCCATGTCCACGCTCAGGATTCGAACTGACGAAACACTGGGCCGCCTGCAGCGGAGCGTGCGAACTTAGCCACTCAGCCATGGGGCCGGCCCCACGATTAAATTCATTTTAAATAGATAATTTATACCACCTCCGTCAGCAGGAAACTAATATCGCTTGAAAAAGACAATTTAAAAAATGAAAACAGTAAAAGCAAAACAATGCTGGTCTCACAGATTCTATGTTTGATAAGGGCCAGCTTTCTCTGTTTAAAAGAGGTTTTCCATAGTTGGAGAGGTGCTTGAGACACACTAGTACCACACTGAGGCTTTCTCCTGGATGTAATTGGGAACACCAACAAAGAACCAGACAAGGGGTCACTTTTCTCACTGTGGGATTCGATGTTGTTTAATTCTATTGTCCAGGTTGACTTCCTTTATCACCAGGCACACAGCTTCCACCCTGGGAGTTGCCACTCGGATGCGGCATAACGCACCAAGCACTGCTCCCGGCACACAGCAAATGCTCCGCGATGGTACCTTTTGGTTACAGCCACATTCATTATAAACAGAACACGTTCCTCTGTGCACCTGCATGGATAGGACGGCCTGAGAATCCTCCGCAGAGTTATTAATTACTCATAGATTTCATGTCTGTTTTCATGAGGCTGCTATTTTACTATTCCATCGGAGACCATGCCTTCAGAGCTCCGAGAGCTCTGGGCGTCTCGTCTTTGTATCATTTGGCTCCTAGTACTAAAAGCCACATCCTGTTATGTTTGGTTGCTAGGTGGAGAAATGTTATCATGGGCTTCAGCAATAATTTATCCACAGAGCTCAAGGAGTTGTCATGTTCTCCTGACAGTGAGCCGCAGCACTTTATCAGCTCGCCTGTAAATCAGGCGTGTGGGTGCGGATGCCAGCACTGTTTGATCTCTCTCAGACACTGTAATAATCTGCTTTTGTCTGATTGATTCCTTCACATCACCACGCACACGGCAACAGAGAGAGGAGTGCCCTCTGTTTATCTCGGCTGGTCATCTGCTGGAGGCCAACAGGGCAGAAAATGCTCTTGGTGCCGAGATGTAAGAGTTTTTGGAATTAGGGCCTTTCCATCATATCCCTGAGCTGGTTTTGTTCAATAAATCAATGATAGCAGAATTGAATGCACCATAAATACCTCAAACCATATCTCTTACAAGAATGTAAGAGTAATTCATAGAAACAGGAAAGGTAACTTTGTGGGAAAGAATTACGACCCCTACAAGCCACAGACATTCGGGGCTTTTTACTGCCTGTGTTCACAGTTCACCCTTTGAACTTTGGGGGAAGGAGAATACACTGCTGGCTGGCGTGTGCTTCCGGAAAGTGCAGGGGGTAAAACTGAGTAGAAGGGGTCCTGTCAAGACTGATCACTGTTTTTCAATCTAAAAACGAGTTTTTCTCCATTTCTGTCGGCTCCCGTTACATATGGTCTCTCTTTATCAAAGGACACATCACATCATCAGAATGGAGCAAATTGGACTCTGCCATTTGATGGTTTATGAGTCACTCTTCTGCCACGCCCACACCAGGACCACCCTGGTGCGAGTTTTGCCAAAATTTCTGATGCTTACAATGCCTCCCGCTTTGGTAAACCTGGTTCCTGTTTTCTGGGCTCCTAATTGCTGACAGTATTTTGGGGTATATTTTGGCATTCCCAGCCCCCAGGAGCTGGGCTGAAATCCATGAGTTGATGACTGCCTTGGGCATGGCAGCAGCTTGCTGTGCTGTGACCCAGGAGCAGACGCGCACGTCCACGCCTGCCCTAGTTGAAAGCAGAGGTCAAGCTGTATTGTCGACGTGATTGACTAAATCCCATCGGAGAGGAGGATTTGATTGTAGCTTCCCCCTGTTGGATGGCGGCAAGATGAAATTACATAAAGCAGCCTTTCAGCTCGGAAATGAATGTAACTCGGGGAAAAAGAAAGACAGCTCGAGCCAGCTATTTAGTGCAATCAAAGACGCACAGTTGTTCTTATTTTCCTAATGTCCATAATATTAGTGATTATTTATTTCATTCCTATTGTGTGGTCAGACATATTTTAGGCATCTGAAGCAGTAAAACTTAGTGGTTAGAGAAGGAGTGGGTAAACCATAGCCAGTGGGACAAATCCAGCTTGCCACCTGTTTTTGTCAATAAAGTTTTATTGGAACACAGCTGCGTCCCTTTAGATACATATTATTCATGACTGCTTTTTGCTCCAATAGCAGAGTTGAGTAGTTGTGACAAATATTATATGGCCTGTAAAAAAGCGTCTACTATCTGGTGGTCCTTTATAGAAAACATTTGCCAGCCCCCGAGTTAGAGGGTTTTCCCTGGCACCAGACTGCCTGTTCAAATCCTGGCCTTACCACTCATCAGTTGCGTGACCTTGGGCAAGCTATGAAACCTCTCTACCCTTGGCTTCCTCATGTGTAAAATGGGGATTATCATAATATTTATTTTACCAAATTGGCAGTGGTCTGATGAACATATTAGTTATAACAACTGGGTAACAATATTCCTTCTGAATGGCTTGTTACCTGTTCCCTTCGCCCACTCTGAGCAGGTGCACCTGACCTTCACTGGGCATTTAATTGCTGATGTCCTGCATGTGCTGTCCCCATGCATTTGCTTGCCTGAATGTATGGGAGTGGTCATGTGCAGGCCACAACTTTTGAAAAAGACCAGGGCAGAGTGACAGGCTTCTCAAACAGTCATACCTTTACAAGTATTACAAATATGTTTCCAGAGTTAGTTAGAAGATTTATTCCAAGGTCTGCACAAAATCGAGTTGTTCTGGCTGTTCAAATTAGAGTGATGGTGGCCTCAGTGGTGTTACAGGATGATTTACAAGACATCTGAGAGTGTGTGTCTGCTCCTTACAGCTTTAAGAGGGCTTAGACGTAGTGTAAATGAATTGAAGGTTAAATCACCTATGTGAACCCCCTGACTCCTGAAGACCAGACCTTGAAGCCACTATTCTACACTTTCTTACGGGCTCAGCAAACTTTTCCTGTAAAAAGTCATAAAGTAAATGTTGTAGCTTTGCATTTATTCAACTCTGTCATTGTAGCATGAAAACAGCCATGATGATATGTACACAAATGCGCATGGTGGTGTTCCAATAAAACTTTATTTACAAAAACAGGTGGAGGGCCATGGGTTCAGGGCCATGGTGTGCTAACTTGGCTTGACCATCTCTATCTTATAAAGCTCATATTTAGTTCTTGTTCTCAGTTCCTTATGGGAATTAATTTATTAATCCTAACAAGGATCTTACATGGAAGGTGTGTTGATAGCTTCATCATCCACCCTTACCAATGAGGAAGTTGCAGGACAAGGAAATTAATTAATTTTCCCAAGGTCACACTACTAATAAGTGATAGAGACAGAACTTGAACCCAGCCTGTCTGGCTCTAGAGTCAGCATATTCAGCCAGTGTTCCATACTTGCTGCCTCCTTTCGTCTCAGTGCAAATAGTGCTGTTCTTTGTAAGAAAATCTTCTCGCCTTTCAATTTCTTTCATGTACCTGTGGAGACCCCTTTATAGAAGACAGTATTTTTAATTTCTCAAAGTGTCCCTTGTTGAGTTAGTAACCAAAGGAGAACACTTTCTTAATGGATGGTAATGGTTTGGGGGTCACTTCATGGGCCTGCAAACAGCGCAGAGCCAGAGGATCCTGCTCTCAGAAGGGGCCCCATGCTTGGGGGTTAATGTTCTGTGGTCGTCACCTTGAAATCCTTCATTTTATCTTTCAATTTGTGTTTTGTAAGTCCAGTGGGACATGCCTTATGCCAGGGACTTGGAGCCTCCACTCATACTAGATCCACTACCTGTCCACCTCCCTGGATGGATTCTTAGCAGCCCACTTCCCAGCACTGCCCAGTAATGGCTGCTGCCCTCTGCCCGGGTAGGGGCCTCAACCTGGTGGACTTACCCCACGAGCATCCCCATGCTCGAGAGAGAGCAATATGAGAAAGCAAACTAGAAAACACAACGACAGATAGAAAGACTACAGAAGAAAGGAAAATTGTTTTTCTGCTTTTTGTACAAAGGGCCCTGCATTTTCATTTTGCATGGGGCCGCACAAATTGTGTAGCTGGTCCTGGCTGATTGTCAATAGTAGCATCGCCCAGGAGAATCTGAGGCCCCACCCCAGAACCGCCGAATCAGAATCTTCATTTTCGCAAGACCCCTAGGTGATTCCTGTGCACATTTCAGTCTGAGATGCACAGGCCCAGTGATGGCTTCCAAGTGTGCTTGATTATCTGAATGCTTAGAAAAGCATCCAAGGTGATTCTGAGGCTCAGCCAGCTCTGGGATCCACTGGCCTATCTGCATGTTTTCCAGCCTTACCTGATGATCAGAATCACCTGGGCAAATTTTTAAAAGCACACGCACCCATAGGGCTGGCGCAGTGGAGCAGCAGTTAAGTTTGCACATTCCACTTTGATGGCCTGGGCTTCGCTGGTTCAGATCCCGGGTGCAGACATGGCACCGCTTGTCAAGCCATGCTGTGGTAGGCATCCCACATATGAAGTAGAGGAAGATGGGCACGATGTTAGCTCAGGGCCAGTCTTCCTCAGCAAAAAGAGGAGGATTGGCAGCAGATGTCATCTCAGGGCTAATCTTCCTCAAAAATAAATAAATAAATAAATAAAAGCAGAAGCTCCCAGGCTCCATCCTCCATTTCATGAGACTCTCCAAAGGAGGGCCTTGGGAGTCTACAGCTTTAGCAAGCACTGCAGATGACTCCTCTTATCTGGCAAGTTTGGAAAACTCTTTATAAATGATACACTAGGACCGAGAAGCACCCCCAAACACTTAACTTATATCCATATCTCTCACATACCTGTAGGCCCTGGCTTAACCTTTCTTGTAATTTATAAGCATTTTAACTAGAGCCGCTCCATCTCAAGCATCCGTGTGTTTGCAGGTACTGGTTAAGAGCCATTTCAATGGATTCCAATGAAAAGGCGAATGCCTGTGTTTGGGAGTTTTGACACCCAGGCCTGGTATCATAAAGATATCAAGATAAAGCAAGACAGCCAGGCCCTGAGGGTTACTTCTCTGGGCGACCTCTGTTAGAAGGATTGAGGGAAAGAGAAAGAGCAGCTCTTCTCTCCAGCGGTTCTGTATGCATCGGAAGTTCTCAAAGCCCTTGGACCACTGGGTGGTGGTGGCAGCCTGGAAGGTCAACAGAGGATTAGACGACATCAGGGATGAACCAAGAACAGTGGGACCTCATCCTGTACAAAAGCACAGGGTATGTGGATCTGGGATAGAGGCGTGGGGTCTGCCACTGGACCCCAAGGCAGATATCAAGGGGTAGAAAGAATCTGAGTCCTCAAGGAAGCTGGTCCTTTTTGTGGGTGATGCTGTGGGCAGTCACCACCCAAAGTCAGACTAAGGTAGCTAGAACGTTTCTGTCTCCTGCGTGGACTGTGACAGAGCCATCTCAAAAACCGTGCAGAAGCATTCAAGCAGGTGTGCAGACTCCAAATCCTCCAGGGGCCAAGGCAGGACAACTGGTCACCTCTCCCTCGAAAGCGGACGAGCCCTCAGCTCATGCCAGTGGTCACCGCGTGGGGATGTGGGCTCAGCATTCCCTGGCATTCTGATCTTTTGAGAGAAGCCTGAAACCTAGATTTTTGTGTTGTTTCCTTATTTTAAAATAACGGCAATGAATCTTAAATTTGAGGAAAATGGAAAACATTGTTTGGGGCAAACAAATCTTATTTGTGGGACCACTCTGGACTGCAGGAACGGTTTCCCTCTTTCAGGCTGGCTAACAAGGACTGTCGTAGTGACCTGTCACCACCGGGTCACGCTTTGGTGTGACTGTCAGAGAAGGAAAACCTTGGTACATGCATGGTGTGCGTGAGTGTCTGGTTCCTTTGTGCCTAGGACAGTAGAGTTTAAGCGGGCTTCTCTTCTTGGGCTCTTGTTCTTGCTCACTCTCACACGCACTCGTGTGTATGTGTTTCTGTATAGGCCTGTGTATATTTATGCATATGTGCCTGTATACATATACACTGGTGTAAATGGTAGTACACACCATTATGGCCACACCATTCACAGCTTTCATCTCTTTTGACTGGTCAATGACCATGCAGCGCCAGTTGTTAAAGTCTGTGTATGCACGCATGTAGAATAATTGTATTCTGTTATGTTAATATATATTTACATATGAGAAAATATATATAAAAAAGAAAATAGAAATTGTATATATAATTATATATTACATACTGTTATATTATATTGTGTCATATTACACATATATTGACATATATTGAGTCCTTCCAAGTGTCAGACCCTGGCCAAAGCTGTGGTCCTTGGACCAGCTGCGCTGGCATCCCCAGGAGCTCGTTAGAGATGCAGAATCTCAGGCCCCGCCCAGACCTATTGAATCAGAATCACCACCTTAACAATCGCCCCAGGTGATCATGCGCACGCTGACATTTGAGAAGCACTTGTAGACCAAACCCTGTTCTTTTATCTTGGAACCTTTTCCCATGCTGTTCCTTTTCCCTGAAACCCTTTCCCCATCACTTTTGCATTGTGCCAAATGCCGAGGGCTCACCCCTGCTCATGACAGATTTGATATCCAGTGGCCTCTTGACTTGCAGGCCAGTGCTTTGCTTTTTATTCTCAGGCACGTTTTGTAGCCTCTTGTGTTAGTTATCTACCACGGTGTAACATTACTCCAAAATGTAGCAGCTTAAAACACCACTTGTTTATCATCTCATGGTTTCTCTGAGTCAGGAATCTGGGCACAACTTAGTTGGGTTCTCTATTTGATGGCCTGTCATGAGGCTGCAGTCAAGGTGTCAGCCAGGGCAGAGGTGTCATCCGAAGGCTCAGTTGGGCAGGACCCACTTCCAAGCTCACTCGCATGGTGGTTGGCAGAATTCGGTTCCTCCAGGGTTGTGGCACCGAGGTCTCACTTCTTTGTTGGCTGGAGGCCGCCCTTAGTTTCTTGCCATGTGGTCCTCTCCAAAATGGCAGCTTGCTTTATCAAAGTCAGCAAGGGAGAGAGTCTGCTGGCAGGATGGAAGTTACAGGCTTTTGTAGTGGAATCCCAGAAGTCAGTCACATCCTTTCAATGCTTCCATTGGAAGCATGTTACCCATGGGAGGGATTATACAGTCCAGGAATACCAGCAAGCCCGGCCATCTTAGAAGCTGCCTGCCGTACCTCTCTCTATCTCAGTAGGGATCAAATTAAATGAGATACTAATTTCTCATAAAGCCCTTTGAATGCTACCTGGTGCATAGGAAGTGCTCAAAAATGTTAGCTGTGCTGCTTTTGTTATAGATGGCCTTTTTAGAACCCTGCTGATTATTATTCTTATTGTTAATGACAATAATTATACAAATAAAACACTTGGTAAATAGATGTACACGCCAGGTATTTTGCCAAATACTTTACATAAAATTTTGAATTGAACACCAATGATAAACACGTGAGGTGGGTGCTAATTTATTGGTTGCACCATTTCTATAATTGACCAAACCAGTGTTCGGAAAAAACAAACTCAGAATATTGCCCAAGATCATACTGTTTATAAATGGCTAAGTGAGGATTCAAATCCACGTCTTTGGTCTCCAGATTCAGGGCTTTCTCTCCGTTGTTTATCATGTTATATCTGCCATGTGTTTAAACTGGACATTTTCCCAGCTGTCTTGCAGAATTTTCATCCCCCCACTTAGTAGTCCTTGACATAGGCAATCAGGTCAAAGGAGTAGCTCTATCAGGCCATGACTATATCACCATAAAGACCATCAGGTAAGGACTGACCTGCTATATTTTAAGGGGAAAGGCATTACGTAGATTTATTTCTTAAACAAATGTGTAAATTCATTCGTTTTCTCCCCTCACTTTATGGGGGCACCTACTATGTGGGAGTCACCCTTAGTGCTAGCCCTTGAGGCTGCAGAGATGAAGAAAGCACTGTCTTTACCCTCTGAGTGCCCAGTCTCCTGACCATGCTGTCTGCTGCCTGTCACGATGCCTGGGACAGAGGCACCTAGTTGTCCTCAGTATCAGCTGTTCCTTGATCTTTTGCTAATAAGGCCCTGGATTTCACCTGGGAACACGGCGGCCCAGCAAAAGACTACATTTCCCAGCCTCCTTTGAGCTGGGTGCTGCCAACAGAATGCGAGCAGAAGTGATAATCAGATCTGTAAGGGGCGGGGGCATTTCCTCTAGTTGACTTCCCCTTCCCGCTGGTTAATGGTGGAAACTGGAGCAGACATCTTGGCCCATGAGAAGCTGTGTGTTGAGGAAGACAATCGACAAGCTGGAAGAGCCTGTGTTCCTGCTACCAGGGAGCTACCGTATCAAACCTGGATGCTGGCGCTTGGGCTGTTTCATGGCAAAAAAGTCTCTTTTCTTTGAGCCTTTATTATTTTTGTCTTTGTTACATCAACCAGATCAATCTCCTAATTTATACAGTGCCTAAATGCCATGCCTTGAAAAGTTGTGTGTCTGGCTTTTTGGTCTTTAAGGGCATCCTAACAGAATCAAATTGCTTGACTTATGTAATATGCTTAGCTTACACTTTGGTACATAGTAAGTTCATAACAAATGAAGCTTCCTAACAGCAAAGATGCTTTAGTTACGTTTGTGTCCCTGGCACATAGCCTAGTGATGGGAAAATATAGGTGTGCAATGAATGTTTGCTGAGCAAATGATGGAAGAAAAAACAATAAACTGCATTCACGTTTAGGTCACTGTGTGTCCTTCAGTAAGTTACTTAACATCTCTGGGCCTTAATCATCTCATCTTTTTAAACCCTAAACCAGGTGACTTAAAAGATTATTTCTAGCTCTATCATTGGTGATTCTCTGAGCTTTTAAGCAATCTTGGAGATGTTTTTCTTTCCCACAAATCTCACAGAGATACCTGAGTAGGCAGGTGTGTACAGGATTAAGTGAATCGTATCCGAGTTTAGGTCACCTGGATTTCCATATCAGCTTGCTACCTATGTGACCTTGAGGAAGCTGTGTAACCTCTCGGAGACCCGGTTCCTCACTTGTGAAATGGGACCAGTATGTGGAATGAACATCTGCTGCTGTTACCTGCTCTGTATTCTCTGTCCCCTTCAGCTGTTGACAAAGCCTGTTTTCTCCTGGAACTGCCTTTCCCTCCTCCCGCTGTGGTTTGGCTGGGACTGACTCCACCCCTGTTCCAGGGGCCCTTGGGGATCAGATCACGAGCTCCTCCTCTGTCATTGCTATGTGACCAAAATGGGCCTGTCCTGTGTCCCCCAGTCTCAGTGACTGGTTCAGAGGGGTGTGTACATAAACCCAGTGTGGGCCAGTGGGACGCAACTCCTGAACTTTTATCCAAATGATGGGAAGAAAATAAACCTTATCTTTCTGGTGGGTGGACCATGTGTAATCTAAGAGCTGCTGGGGAGCACCACGTAGATAGAACGCTGCTGAGGGGGAGCCAGCATCGAGGAAGACAGAGCTGAGAGGTGGACAGAGGGCCGAGCGCTGGGGAAGGTTCCCCCTCCATCTCTGCCTGAAGCCGGCGGTACATGGGGGCTTTTCAGTTTTGTAAGTCAATAATTTCCGTCTCTTTAAAAGTCATTTTTGAAGCATTTTCTTTTCTTTTTTCTTTTTCTTTTTCAGTACGCCAGTTTAAATTGAAGTTCAGTTGCTTGAATCTAATAAAAACAAATCCTGATACAGTAATAGTTCTTACATGTTGGGATTGGAGGTTGTTACAAAAATTAAATGAGATGATCCACGTGGAATCCTTAGCATAGTGTGGAGGCAGACAGGAGGCGCCTGATGAATGCTGGACACTCTGGTTATTATTGGAAAGAGACAACAAAGACTCATGTTACTTTTCAGGCGTTGAAACGTACCGTAAAAGAGTTTACGATGACTCCAGGAAGACATACAGATTTGTAGAACTCCACTGTCAGTTCAGACCCCTGTCACATCCGTGGGGACCTGTTTGCCAGGAACTGTGCCATGGGGGACACACACGGACAAGATACAGCCCCGTTGCTGAAGCTGTAATGGGGGAGGCAGGAGGAAGTCATGGTCAACAGCACGGATCCTGGAGCCATATGAACTCAGCTCCGCATCCTCCCTCCATCACTCAAGGGACTTCACCTCTGTGCCTCTGTCTCCTCTTCTGTAAAATGGAGACAAAGCTGATGCCTGCATCAAGTTAAAGGGGTGAATGCGTGTGACAGCGAGCCCAGTGTCTGGTGTTTGGTGAGGATTCAGTTAATGGATGCTGTCCTTTCCTACGGTATCGTCTATTGTACTATACCATACTATAAATGCCTAGGTTGCAAGATCTAATGTGACAGGGACAGGAATCTCAGCTGTTTTTTTTTTCTTTTTTTAAATCTCTAGACCCCAGCCCAGTACTTGGTATGGAGTAAAGCATGGCTGAAGTTTGTTGTATGAATCACTTTTTCTTTTTCAAATCCTTTTTAACTCTATTTCTACAAATCACCTCCTGAATGGATGCCCTGCAGCCAGCCTGGTCCCCATTTGACCCATTCTCTACTAATTCATCTCTCAACACATGGTCATTGGGTGCCTCCTGGGGAGCAGCACTTGGGGCACTGATGGTAAAGCAGTGAACAAGTCAGACAAGGAACCCTCCTTTGTGGGACCCAGAGTCTAGTAAAACAACACATAAAACAATGGATATATACTATACTATCAGGAAGGGGCGACTGGTTCAGATACATGCAGAGCAAGGTGAAGGATGGAAAGTGGCAGTGGGTATCTCTTTAGATGGGTCCTCAGAGAAGACCTGTTTGAAGACGGGACATTTAAGCAGAAATGTGGATGGAGCGAGGGGGTGCATGAAGCTATGTGGCTATCTGGGGGGAAGAGGGAAGAGCATGTGCAAAGGCCCTGGTTTGTTTGAGACACAGTGAGGGGCTGCTGTGAGTGAGCATAGTGAGTGAGGTTGGAGAGATGAGATCAGAAAGCTAAGCAGGGGCCAGCTTTCTGATTCTTCATATCTTAGAAATGTCTTTTAAAATCCTACATTTGATTTTCACATCTGTAATCGCATCACAATGGTAATCAGAACGTTCTGGGACTCCCAGTTGCTCTTTGAGTGATGTGTCACAGGAATTCGCAAGCTCTTTGTAGCCTCTACCAGTCAAGTTCTCTTTGTTTGGCAATGTTTTTCCTCACTTGCTCCCACTTTACCTCATCTCTGCACACATTTGCTGATAACATACTGGTGTATCAAATGAGTGTTATAGACAAGCTAGGGGTTTAAAAATTCAGAGGGGGAGAAATGGCTCCTGGCAGCCTGTGGGGAGGGAGGAAGGGGACATGTGAGAAAGTCCCCCCGAGGTGATGTGTTTGGAGACAGATGGTAGGAATTAGCCAACCTGTGCTGTGAGGGTTAGATG
This sequence comes from Equus asinus, assembly GCF_041296235.1. Classification (NCBI taxonomy): domain Eukaryota; kingdom Metazoa; phylum Chordata; class Mammalia; order Perissodactyla; family Equidae; genus Equus; species Equus asinus. The sequence continues at coordinate 41,217,673 of NC_091804.1, forward strand.
AGGCTGGATCCCTCGGATTAGGGGCAAGATAGAGTTAACATTTTTAGATATTAAGCATAGGAAAGAGTCTAAACAACGGGGAAAAAAGAAACATTTGTCCCAAGACCTGCAACTCTGTTGTACAGAGCAGAGAGAGAGAAGCTGTGGGCCAGCCCAGTGATGGTCCAGAGTTCGCTTTGGGTAATGTCATCACAGTGTTTTCTAACCTGTTACGAAGCCTCCTTGCTGAAAACTGACCTTTTAGTTTATACTTGAGTGACACTGGCTGCAGCGTTTCTCATAATGAGAAGGTGAATGGAAAAAGAATGTCTTAAACCCTTCCTATCATGTTTAATGAGAGAGGAGTTTTTCTCCACCGTTTCTTAGCAAAATGCTTCAAAAATGACTTTTAAATCCGAAAGGGAAAGCTGATCGGTTCATGTTCTGTGATTCTGCATGCCCTGAGCTGGGATGAGCCGAAGGGATTGTAATATGACAGGAAAGAAGTTTCCGCGACACCCCCGCCCCGCCCGGCATGTTTGTACTCTCTCCTCCCGCTGAAACGATGGCGGCTCCCATCCCCCCAGCTGGCGGTATTTGCATTCTTTCCGCCACCCTGAGAGATGCTCCACGCTCGTTACATCACTCCACGGCTGTCACCGTCTGCCCATCTTCGCGAAAATGGCAGAGTGAGGTTTAGAAAGAAAGATGTCTGAAAGGCTCGCATACTAAGTGGTCCAAGAAGCGCCAAGTGTTTTTCGATGATGCAAAATCACGGGCTACTTGACCTTCTGGATATGTGGTCCCTGTTTTCATCTAAAAGGGAACCATCCTAAGAGTATCCAGTGGTTAAAATAGTCACTTTTTCGTGCAAGATTATCTAAAGTACTCTTTTGACCAGCTCCCCCACCCCCACCCCCGCCATTTTTTGGATTTTGTTAAAAGTAAGAATAAAGGTGTTTGTTTTCTGTTTCTTTCCTCTGGGTCTGTTCCTGATTAACCTCATAGGCACTTCATAAATCTTGCATCTGGGTAATATAACACTGTCCAGCGCTTTTTAAGCAGAACATTTTGTTTTCCGAGTGATCTGGCACTGACTCTGCGAAGTGGCAGGACTGTGGAAGGTGGAAAACCGCGGAGCCCCGCGGGGGAGGAGCCAGCCAGACGCTGCGGGGGCTTCTGGAGCGTCACCCGCGAGTGCTCTGTCCCTCAGTGATGCAGAGAGGGGCTTCAAAGTCACACAGACTGACTTCCGATTCCATCTTCCTGCTTTTCTCATTTTTTCTGAGTCCTATGGGAAAAAAATGGTTTCTTTGAGATCTCATTTTCTCCCCTCCAAAATAGAGGCGTCTCTTATTTCCTCCCACACTCCTTCCTACTTCCTCACATACCAAGAAATTTGAGGATTTATGTTTGTTGGGTAGTATCTAATTAATGTTTGATTTTACTTAGATATGTGGAGAATGTGTTTACACTATTATAATCTGCTTTGTTCTAAAAGGAATATGAAGTAAACACACGACAAAAGTAGTAAACAAAGTAAGATAATAAAAGTAAATATAGAAATTTAGGATCAGACTATAGAAATTACAATATAAAATCAAGAACATATAAAAAAAGAATTTAGTAAGCATATCACCAAGCTCAACCAAAACTGAGCTTTAAATTTGGCTCTGAGCTTCCTGGTAGCCAAAGAAAAAAGGGTATGGCTGGCACACTAAGTTTCATAATTCTCATCTCCAAGAAAATCCAAAGTGTTGCTGATCCTCAGGGGATAAAAAACATTTGGAAAGGCATCTCACATAGGGGTCTGGGGAGATAGATGAATTCAATAACTAATAGGATGGTGATTTTCATGGGATAGTGCCCTGTGGGATCATTCAAGAAAAGCCAAAGACATGACATTAAAGCAACTCAGTGTGGTCTTTCCATAAAGATACCATGGTCTGAGAACAAGGCATAGAGGTAGAGGGAATAATTAGGAGACTCTGCTGTGGAGTGTGGTTACATAGAGAAGTGTCCTGTCACTTTGTTAGAGATTGTCCTTTGTGGTGGCCAACAAGAGGCATAACGAAAACCATCTGTCTAGGCTCGGGAATATGTGGGTGGACTGGCTGAGCTCTCACCTAGGAACACTGAGCCCACATGTGATTCATAGGGACACGTTTGACCTCTTGGGGAGATTAATGGCTTAGTTGACAGGGACTGTTTAATTTCAGAGTTGCATTTTGGGGGGCGCTCAGCCAGCGTATTGTGTGTCTGGCTGTGATGGAGACCATGCCTCTCGAGCAGGGTCCAGAGATTTAATATGCCTCGGATGGAATGTTAGACACCTTGACATGCCTCAGTCTTTTCAATCATTACTAATGATAATAATAAAAATAATGACAGTACTCAAGGCAGAGGCCAACAGAGATGCAGCAGTGACTCGTAGAGCTGAGTCAGTGTCATGGAAAGAAAGCCCAGCTGGAGATGCAGCTCTGCTCCTGGCCTCGGCCCAAACAGGGTATGTAATCCAGGCAATTCTTTACGCCTTCAAGTTTTCCTAATTTGCTCGTGAGGCTATCGTAGTGATTCTCAGTGTCACCTCCTGAAGAGCAGCGTCAGCATGAAGTTCACCTGGGAACTAATTGGGAATGCAAATTCTTGGGCCCCACCCTAGATGTACTGAGTCAGAAACTCTGGGATGGGCCCCAGCACTCTGTTTTTTAATCAACGCTCTAGGAGATTCTGCTGTATGCTGAAGTTTGAGCACTACTGGACCGGGGATGATTAGGTCTTCTTCCACGTGTGTGGTAGACAGGTATAAAAATGACCCTGCTTTTCCATCCCTGTTTGTATCCACACCTTTTGCAAGCTCCTCTGTCTCTGTGTGTGTGTGTCTCTTTCTCTCTTCCTCCTCCTTCTTTAATTTCTTATAACCCTGCCACAACATGAGACAAGCCTGGACTTGACTTGTCGGAGGATGAAACTTCACATGGAAGAGAGATGAGTTGTTCCTACAGAGGCTGTCCTAGCCCAGCCAGGCCCCCGCCAAGCTGCTAGCTGACCAAGATGCATAAGAGAGCTCAGAGGATATCAGTTGGGCCCGGCCCAGTCCAGAAGACACACTGGGCCAATCTACAGACGTGTGAGCTGAAATAAATGGGTATTGCTTTAAGCCACTAGGTTTTGTGGCTTTTTGTTATACAGAATTTTTATGGTAACAGTGATATAAGATGGAAATTCTACAATTCTACAAATCTAACTGTCCTGACTTTAAACTCATATTAGCAATCCCAGAATCGTAGATGACAAATTCAGGCATGGAAGCCATGTCACTTTATTTTTCCTTGACTAAATTTGTTTCCTCTTCTGGGCCCCCATTCCATCAGGAGATGGGAAATTATTTAATTTTCAGTTAATACCAGGTACTCTGGGTCAATACGTTTTTGTTGGATGTTCTTTCTTCTCACCACGACCTCTAGCTCTTCTCCCGCTGAGTATGTGGGAAGATGGCACTGCCCACCTCCTTGAAGTTTGGTGTGACCATAGGACTATCTTTGGCCCATGAAATGTGAGCAGAAGTGGGTCACTTCTGGGTGCAAGAATTTAAGAGTTGATGTGCCGTTGTCCATGTTCTGTCTTCCTCTTTCAATTGTGGAAGGATGTGTTGATACTAAATGCTGTGGAACTGGGGTAGCCTTGAATGCTGTGCTACCATGTGGAGGTCAACTACAGGTCTGGGAGTTGCCTGGACCTATAGCTGGCTTTTCATGAGCAATAAATAAATCTTCATTTCCAGCCATTAAGGTTTGGGATCATTTGTTATGACAGCATAGCCTAGCTTTTTCTGACTGATACATTGGATTTTCTCAGTCAATTAAGGCTCTTCTCTGCTTCAAACTCTTTCTCCCAGTGTATGAATTTGCTCAGCCCGCCCTAACTAAATACCATAGAGTGGGTGGCTAAAACAACAGAAGTTTATGTTCTCACAGTTCTGGAGGCTGGAAGTCCAAGATCAAGATGTCGCCAGGTTTGGTTTCTTCTGAGGCCTCCCTCCTTGGCTTGCAGATGGCTGCCCTTGCTGTGTCTTCATGGGGTCCTTCCTCTGTATGTGTGTGTCCTCAGTGTCTCTCTGTGTCTGCAATTCTTTTTCTGAGAAGGACACCAGTCGGATTGGATCAGGGCCCACCCCAACGGCCTCATTTTTAACTTAAACACCACTTTAAAGACCCAATCTCCAAATATAGTCACATTCTGAGGTGCTGGGGTGGGACTTCAACACATGAATTTCAGGGGACACAATTCAGCCCATTATACCCTGAAAATTCATATACATTCTAAAGGGACTTCAGGAGGCCCACAGAGTCAGTGCATGGTTGGGATGGGAACAGCACATCGACTTCAATCTCTGTCATCTATCCAGGCTGTCAGTGGATGAAGCATCTAACATTGCTACTTGGTTTCTGGTTGTACGGTCCACACAGATTGCTCCTGCCTTCTGCCTGTCCTCACCCAGATGGCTCGTTTATCTACTTGCTCTCCTGGCCACATTTGCATCATTCCTGCCATACAGAGGAAAAAACCATTCTGGGCACACGGGCGTGAACAAGCATCCTGGGAGCTGCCCCTGGCCCACGGGACTTGCAGCGGACTTGTGGCGCCAGTTCTGCTCCACTGCTCTCACACCCAGTGAGCTGAGGACATCTCCACAAGGTCCTGCCCCTTCTTAGAGTTCATCCAGGGAGCAAAGCCCAGAGCCCTCTCCTGGTGGATCCCTCGAAATTCTCTGGGGTTTCCATCATTTCCCTCCCTCTTGGGGCTAATCTGGGATGTGTATGTGTGTGAGTGTGTAGGCCTAGGATTTGGGGACCCTTTCCAGGACCTGATGGTTCCATCAGCAGCTAAATTTAGTTCCTTTGGCTCTTTCTCCCCCAGCCTCTTATTGGGTAGGAAAAACTGGCTCTACCTACTCATACATTCTTTTATAACTTTAAAAAACTTTTCTTTTTTCCTGGACCTTGACTTTCAAACTGAAGACCCGAGACCTGGACGCCTTTGTCCTTCAAATCCTCTATAATAAACCTCACTGGGGGCGAGATACGCCAATCTCTACTTTGAATGGAGAAGAGCCATGAGGTGGGAGTAAATTACTAGGAATTAAACAAACCTCACTTAACATATCAAAACGCTTACCCCTTTCATTAGAATGTATAAATTTGCCAATAGAATGTCTTCTTTTCATACCAACAAATAAGACCGAATTCCACCTTGAAAGAATTCAGCTTTCATAGTGAGAACTCAACAGCTTTGGTTTATCAGCCAAGTTCAGGGTCTGGTAAGAGGGGAAAGCTACTTGCTTTTAGCTGACCAGTGGGAAAATTGAAGTAGTTCATCTGGATACAGCGTTTGAAATATAGTGCTGAACATGGAGGGTTTCGGTGTAAGAGCAACGCTGATATTACGCAAACATTGTGAATGCTCCCAAGCAAAGTAAGAACGTGTCAAGTGCAGAAATGAATTCGTGATTGATATAAAGAAGGATGAGTAGAGAATGATCTGGAGCATTTGTCTGAAACCTCATAAAGGCGGGTCTGAATACTGGTTTTCCCCCTTCTCATCAGTTGTGAGTCATGCTATGAAGAATGTGTGTCCAAGTTAAACATGAGGGCCTAGGACTTGTTTTAAATTAGAAAAAGTTGAATTCTCCAGCAAGTATCTCTCCTTATGATCATTTCGGTCTTCTACATTGAGAGCAGGGTGTTGAATATCCGGTTTCTCCTGTTCCTTCTTGAATCTTCCTTTTCTGTTGTCATTTATTTCTCCCTTCCAGTTCTTCATGTCTTCTTGATCTCTCCCAATTTTTTCTTTTTTTTCGTTCTTTCCATTCTGTTCTCATTTTCTTCCTCTTCAAGTAGGACCTGAAAGTAAAGCAAAGCAAAGAAAAATATATTTAGAAAACAAAGGATGGTGTGGAGGCAGATATTTAGGGATGAAGATCAAGCAGAAACTAATGATTATCAGTTCGCGACAGGTGGCCCCTGGCCAGATTCAGTTGCGAGGTAGGTCTCAACAGGGAGCGATTTTGCCTTCAAGGGACACTCGGAGATTATGGAGACATTTTTGGCCATTGCAATTTGTAGGGAGGGTCAGTTCCCTACAATAAAAAGAATTATCTGACCCAGAATGTCAATGTTCCCAAGATTGAGAAACCCTGAGTCATCAGAGAAACCCTGAGTCATAAACGCGTTGGTTTTGATCCTCCAAAGTTTTTCTTTTTCTAATTTGAATGAATGGCCCACATTTTACATATGAAGCAGGAAATTGAGACTTTCTTTTTAGAATCAGAGAGAGGACCTGGCCACACTAAGCCTGTATCGCCCGCGGCTGAGGAGATGCTGTCCTTAGGACCTGTGCTCCAAAGTGCAGTCCTCTCCCCAGTTCTGGTTGTTAATACAAAGCTCACTTATTTACGTTACTTTCTTGGCCCTTGTAGGAAACTGATTTTGCAGCTCCTTAGTCTTAGGGTTGGCAGCTGTGACCCATAGGTCAAATCTGGCCCACACCTGTTTGTGTAAATAAAGTTTTATTGGAACATAGTCATGCCCATTCGTATACATATTTTCTATGGCTGCTTTTGTGCTACATTGAGTAGTTGTGACAGAGACCACATGGCCTGCAAAGCTGAAAATATTTACACTCTGGCCCTTTACAGAAGTTAGCTGACCCTTGACCTGGTCTGTGTATTGTTTGTGTTAATCTTGGTTTGAACTTGGTCTTCCTGTTTGCATGATTGTCATTAGTCCAGACAGGAAATGACAATGTGTTTCACCACATAAATGTAAATGGCAATGAGGGACCCAGGCTCAGTCAATATTTTCATATATTGACCTTTGTAATAGCATAACGGTCAGGATGCTCAGCTGAAATGTGATTAATCTTCTGAATAGAATTAGTAACATGTTGTAGGTGAGAGACTCCTTTACACTTCCCTGCCCCACCCCCCCATGATTGACTTAACATGTGGCCTTGTGTTTTATAAACAAAATGGCTCCTGCTCTGTGGGCTTTCTTAGATGATCAGTCTTAGAAGAAATGAGAAAATGGGACAGAAATTTCTTGACATATTCAATTTATTGCTTAGCCAACAAATAATAAAAGCACTTAAACTATGCTTTGTTAATTTATTCATTGGTTTAATGTAGGGATCAGCAAACATTTTCTTTAAAGGGCCAGACAGTAAATGTTTTTGGCTTTGAGGGCTGGACGGTCTCTGCTGCAACTCCTCAGCTCTGCTGTCAGAGAACGGAAGCAGCTGGAGCAGGAAGTAAATGAATGTTTGTGGCCATGTTCCAATAAAACTTTATAAAAACAGGTAGAGAGCCAAATTTGGCCCTTAGGCTTTGGTTTGTGATCCCTGGTCTAGTGACACCTTGGTTATCACTGGATGTGGGAGGTAACAGAGCTATTGATTAATGGACAAAGGTACTTTCTGGTGATTTCTCCTTTTCTATCCTTATTTTAAATTTCCAAATGCTCAGTCTTTCTTCCTTCCTCCAGTGGCTCAGGAACCTATATGCTGCAAGAGCAGTGGGAGTGAGGTGAGCAGGGGAATCCTATTTTGGACTATGCTGCTGGTTCAGTAGAAGGAAAATACTATGTCGATTTGATGTCGGGGGTGGGTCGAGAAAAGTACCTACTTGTTCCTGAAACAGAATGAGAGAACGTTTCCTGTAAGAAGAGGAAGAGCTGGTGCCCGCTCACAGCTGAGGAGCGGAGCCAGCTCTAGGCGTGCTGGGTTCTACTCCCTCTCATCCCACATCCTTCTCTGCATGGTCTCTGGAGGCTCCTCGAACACAGCTCATTCCCTGCAGGAGAAATAACCTGCGAAAACACTAAATCATGACTAACTCTACCAAGGGGATCTTCTTTTATAAGGAGCTTTCAGAGTCTTTCCAATGATTTATTTTCTTCTGATTATAATCATTATGTTTGTTTCTTATCGAAATTTGACAACTGCTGAAAAAGTATAAATAATATTTGATAACCTATCATTTATTGAGTGTCCTTTACTCAGCACTGTGCAAGTCGTATATAGGGATGAGTGTGCATGCGCATTTACACACTATGTGTTACATACACTCACACAGGCACACAGACACACTAATCCTAAAGACTCCTGACAAATCCTTGAGGTCGCTAGTTTTAGGCAGGAACAAGTGAAGGGACTTGCCCAAAGTATATATTGGAGTCAGAATTCAAGCACAGAGTTGCCTGATTCCAAAGCCATGTTTGTTTTTCTCAGGGCAACACCCTACCGTTAAGAAGAAAGAAAAAATGATCACCTGTAGTCTCCCTCAGGGAAAACTCCTCTTAGATCTTGCTGTATTTTTTCCCCAGCATTTTCCTTCTATTTTTCAAAAGCCTGGTTGAGATCATGCTGCAAATATCATCTCATTTTCTTGTGTTTTTTTCACTTTATTATTTAAACGTCATTTCAAAAGTCTCTTTGTAAGTATCTTTCTAATGGTGTATCCTATTTCTTCATATAGGTATACTGTAATATATATTAACCAACTCCCCTCTGTTGGACATTTCAGTTACTGCTAGTTTTTCACTGTTTTGAGTATAGTCATGCACCGCGTGACAACGTTTCGGTCAACGATGGGCCACATGTATGAAGGTGGTCCCATAAGGTTGATACCATATAGCCTGGGTATGTAGCAGGCTATACCACTTAGGTTTGCGTAAGTGCACTCAATGATGTTCACACGATGACAAAATCACCTGACAACGAATTTCTCAGAACGTATCCCCATTGTTAAGCCACGTACGATTGTAAAGAAGTAACAGACACCTTTGAGTATGAACCATTTTCTCTCCACAAAATTGCAAAAATGTGAGAAGTTATCAAGAAACGTGGAAATGCTATTGTGTAAGAGGCGCGGGTGAGGCAAACAAGACAGCCTGGGTGCAAAATTTAAGGGGCACCAAAAAATCTTAGTTATCGAGATAAAATAATATTTTAGTGCAGTATCTAGAAAACTAAATTAATGCCCTAAATCCAAATCCATGATGAACAAGGTCTCAACATTGCAGATAAAAGCAGGGTCGGCACTGCTCATTTCTCCTTGAGCCTCGGGCTCCAATATGGCCCTGCACAGCACTGACACTGATCCAGTCCCGGCCTGGAGACATAATTTGTGTCTGGGAGGAGCTACTCAGAACCACCTGTATCATTTTTCTACTATGATTATGCCCTATGGGAAGCTCTCCGTTAGGTGTTTTCTCCTGCGTGATCGAGCGGTGTGATGGGTATAAACACGGGTGCGGGTGGAGACTACCTGGTTTCAAACCTCAGCTGTGTCACTAACTGACTGCATGATCTTTGCCAGAATACTTAGCTCTCCAAACCTTGCTTTCCTGCTGTCCTCCATGGAGATGAGGATAATCGTTCTTGCCTCCCAGTTGACGGGAGGACTCAGTGAGTTATCCGTGGGCCCCATGGAACAGTGCCTGCCTTGTAATAAAGACCCAAAAAATGCTTTTCTTTTATTGCCACATTTTGAGCCTGTGCCCCAAGCTAAAGGCAGCCTGCGGACCTGTCTGCTTCCTCCTACAGGGCATTGCTAGGTTTTTTTTTTTTTTTTTTTAAAAGATTAGTTGCTAGCATTGTAAAGTCACTAGATTTCACATAAAAATTCAAAAAAAATTTTTTTCCCTACAAAAATCAGAAGGTCTGGCAACCCTGGGCCTGGTTCTGCTTTCTCTAGTGGTTACATTTGGCCAAATCTGCAAACTAGCTGACCTCTTTAGATGGAATGAGTTCTCTCCAGTTCATCCTAGAGGAGATTGTCAGATTTTGCAAATAAAAATACAGGCTGCCTGGTTAAATTTGAATTTCAGATAACTGAATAATTTTTTTAGTGTAAGTATATCCCATGCAATTTTGGGGATATGCTTATACTAAAACACTCATTTTTAATTTTTCTGAAATTATGGGACATATTTATACTAAAAGTTATTTGTTGTTTATCTGAAATTCAGATTTAACTAGGCATCCTGTATTTCATCTGGCAACCTCCTCCAACCCCCACTGCCCCCCCCCCGATAGCTTCACTGATCTGCGATGCCCACTGAACCTCCGAGGCATCAGCGTAGATGACCCAAGGATTAGAAATAAAATTCCAAGCAGAGGTAATATTTGACAAGTGGCACGTTTGTGTAGCTACTGAAGTGCAGTTTTCAGCTGTTTGATGAACTTTCCTCTAGTTTTGGGCCCTTCATATGCCTACATATGATAAAACCAGTGCCAGGAATAAAATCATCGAACACCATCTCGGCCCCATTGGCGAGTTCTCTGAGCAAATGCTTATGTGTGTGAGTGACGTGAGATGAGCCCAGAGCTCCCGGTGAGCTTTCTGCTTTCTCTTCCTGCTGGTGGCGAGCTTTTAGATAGACGATCAGATCCCATAACATCCCTGTGGGAGCAGCAGCCATATTTTAGGGCCAGGACAAGAAGGATGGTGATGTTTTCCTTACATCAAGTTGAGAGACTCTGCCAAGGAGCACGGGAGCATTTCAGTAAAGACCTGCTTCTGTCTCTGCCGGAGGAGAGAGCTGGGGGAGACCTGGAACAAGACTGCCCAGGCTGAAGATGCTCTTTCTGGCTTCCGTCAAATGGAATCACGCGAGACTTAGCGCGAGATGATGAGAGGTGAGTTAGAACATGGTTTCTCAGCCTTAGCACAGTTAACACTAGGGATCGGAGACTTCTTTGCTGTGTGGGCTGTCCTCTACATTGTAGGCTGTTTAGCAGCATCCCTGACCTCCGCTGACTAGATGCCAGTACACGTCCCTCCCTAGCTGTGACAACCAAAAACAAGTCCACACATTACTCAACGTCTCCTGGGTGGCAGGTTCACCCCAGTCAAGAACCACTGTACGGGAAATGTCAGTACAAGGGTAAATTAGGGCACAGATGGCTCAAGGGCCAGGCAGCCACTTCCCTGTGAGATCAGGTGTAAGGTCAAAGGAGCAGGGACACCTGGAGCAACCAAATTTGGGTCTTCCCCTAGAGTGCTCAAATTCAATTGCAAAAGTTGTTGGCCAAATGAAACTCTCCTGTGGGCAGAATTTCGGTTAAGAGAATCCAATCTGCAACTTTTGAAATGGAAAAATTAGCTTCGTCATTACTTGGTTGATGGTGCTAATGATGATGTGTTTCACTTCTGTTTGTGCTCAACTAGATGGAAAGGATCAAGGCAGGTCCCACTTTTTGGACATCTCTCTCTTCCTGTACTCATCCTGGCTCCCTAACCTCAACAAATGGCCTATAGACACTGCTTCTGAACCAGGGCGATTTTGTCCCCTTCTCTGGGGGACATTTAGTAATGTCTGGGGACAGACATTTTGATTTTGGTTGTCACTTCTGGAGAGGGGGTGCTACGGGCACCTACTGGGTAGAAATTGGGGATGCACTCAACATCCTACAACATGCGGGACCGCCTCCCACAGCAGAGAATTTCCCAGCTGCAAATGTTCACAGTGCTGAGGCTGAGAAACCACAACCCAGCAGAAGAGCTTTTCCTACCTGCCCCGGCCCCGGGGGTTAATCTAGGATCCGCAGCTGGGGGAGAGTCAGCACATGGACTCCCCGCAGGAACATTTTCTTTTCTTTGCATTTTGCACTCCCGCCCAGAAATAGCAAGACCAGCAATTCTGTGAGGATCTAGGTTCTTAGGTAACTTTTCTCTTCTTTCTTTGGGAGTTTGGATATTTCACAGAAGTTCACCCGGGTCTCAGATTCACACCTGATCTTAATCTCTGAAGAAGACCATCAGATAAAGAGATTCTTCTAACATATTGAGGACAGAGGTAAAGAAACTTAACAAGTCTGGGGACCAGAGAAGGCTAGGGGTGTAGGACAGGGAGAAAAATAGACCAGCTCAATTTCAATACACAACCCGATGTCATCGCAGCATCGTTAAAAAACACCATTTCCACTATTTATGTGGTTGCAAATGTGGCACAGCCTTTTGTAACCTATGTTTGAGTCAAGTCGCTGGTGCCACCCGCCCCCCTTACCTTCTGTTCCCTTTGAAATATTATTTGGCTCCATTTTTTTCTCCCGGTACTCTCTCTCTTTTTTTGTTGCGTACGTGTGACCACAATTGTAGTTTCAGTAAATAAAACGGCTGCTTGATAACGTGGAACGGCCCGGCGCTTAACGCTGCCCTTGGAGATCCTCTACATCAAAGCAGCGATCAAAAAGTGGTGCAGATAAAATTTGTCATCAGGGATTTCCTACAAAAGAATTACAGTGGAGAAATGGCCTGATCGATACTATGGATTTTCACTGCAGGGGCTGGTGGTCCAACTGCCGTCAGACACTCACACGGATAAAAGGGCAGGGCTGCCACTCCGTCACAGACTGCTGACTCAGCAAAAGCTTGTCAGGTATTTATAGGCCAGAGCGATACAGAATTATCACCTTGCAGTGCCCGGCGCGTGTTCCTTCGGAGATTGCCTTCCTTTATGGGATTGCTAAATGCAGGTGAATGGAAAAATGATGGCTAACAGCTGTCAAAATGCAACAGAATGAAGTACTTAAATCTTTTTTTATCCATTAAAAGGGTAACAACCGTACATATATCATGGCACCGACATTGTAATGATATTTGGGGGCTGGTATACGAGGGGGTAATAAACAATGTATGTTCTGATCAGAACGGCGGAGGAAATAGACTTGGGAGAAGGCAGGGCTTCCCTGAAGCCTTATAATTCCTTTAGTGCTTGACCGTTATCTAACAGAAGGAAAACAAAATTATAAAATTGCATTGGCGTCCCCGTCTTTGGGAGACCCGCTTTCCCCCTTAACGCTGGCACTTAGAAGGCATGGAACTCTTCTCTAAAACGCTTCCCAGGCTCGCTGCATCCTGAGATTATTGATGGTTATGTATGCCAGCTTAATTAGAGCACGTGGAATAACAATGATTTATTTGTATGATTCTCTGGCTGTAAGGTCTGGGGTCCAGCGAGAACTTCCTCTTGTGTGGTTTCCAACCTCCACGCTCCAGCTGGATTTCAGATGTGCCGTGGACAAGCCTTCGAAGGTGGAGGAGCCTGCACACGCCTCCTCTCCCACGGCATGAGATGATTCCTGGAGGAGAGATTCTGTCAGCCAGTTCTCTCAGCTCCGGAGTTCCTTAGCCATGACTTACATAAAGTCAGTCAGTACGCTGATTCCCAATTAATATTTCCTTAGGGAACCCCTTTGGAAAAATCTTACCAATCCATCTAAACCATCCATGGAGTATTTGCCTTATTTTTTATTTGCTGAGAATCAGCTTCCAGAAAGATCCAAAATACCACTTAGGGTTGCTGTGTAGAATCTTTGCTCGTTTGAAAATACACTGTGTTGTTTCTTATGCCTTCCTTTCTCTGAAGCATTTTACTTAAATTTTCGGTGAACAATTTTTGGTAAGTTTGAACATTAAAAGAAGAACATTTTCCTTATTCCCTTCGATATTTAAAAAGTATTACAGAGCAATAGGGAAAAGAACAAAATATATGTAATATCGTCAATAACAAGGCATCTTGACATTAATGAATTCTCCATTTCTTGTACACCTGTGGTGAAACGGGCCTTGCGCAGGATGTTGATGAAACACAGTGAGTGAAACAGGCTTTCAAGGAAGGAGCTTATGGTAAGGAGGGCAGAGACAAATATTTATTGAACAACTACTTTGTGCCAGGCACTTGGCCTATTTACAGTGAAATAGCAAGCAGCTACAAAATGTGAGGCGTATTCCTAAGTGTTATATTGACTCATGTGCTCCTTATTACAGCCCTACAAGGTAGTGTTATTACCATGCCCACTTTACAAATGGAGAAACTGAGGCGCAGGAGGTTGAGCAATTTGCCCCAGGTCACTTGGCTAGGCAGTAAAGGAGCCGGAACATAACACAGGCTCTTTGCCTCCAGATGCGGCCTCCCAACTGCAGAGCTAAACAGCCTCTCACGGTTTGGAAACTCTCTCCTTTCATCCTTACGCTATAGTCCCACGAAGTAGGCATTCCTACTGAACACACAAGCAAAGTGGAGAAACTGAACGCGTTGCCCAGCCAGTTAGTTGAAGAGCTGGGATCTGAACCCAGGCCTGCCTGCCTTCCGATTCCCTGCTAGTTTTACTCTGTCGTTTACAGGGGACCTACTGAGCAAGGTTCTCTAGCTTCTAAATTCCGAAAACAAAATTCAGGAAGTGCAAGCCATAACATGCAGTCCAGGGAAAAGAATTTAATTTCAGGAAGCATGCCGTTGCCTGGAAAGAACATTAACAAGACTTTTGTACCCAGATCGTCCCCGGCCAGCATCGGTAGGACTCAGAAAAGTAACCCGCACCTCCGGAACTGTCCGCGGGGAAATCATCTTTGTGCCTGTTTGAACTGCCTTATGCTGGTAGAAATCATTGCTACTATCATCACAGGATCGTTGTATGGAAGTTTACTGTCACTGGCAATAAACATAGACAAAAGGAGGGGGGAGGAAGAAAACAAAAGGGAAAAACAGGAGCAAAAAAATGCACCAGAGTGAAAAAAATATCCATAAACGAGTTGTTTTTTGTCTCTCTAGTTGCTCTGATGTGCACAAAGGAAATAGACGGAAGAAAATCGCATCTCAGGAACACCAACATAAATTCCCTCTTGCTTTGACAAGTACGTAATTTTCTTCAGAGATGCTCTTCACGTCTGGAGAGTTATGAGGCAATTTCATTCCCATCTGACAAATTTACAAAGAAACATTAGAGAGAAGGGATTAAGAAAGCGAGAAATCTTTATAGACTTTTTCCTCAGGCTGTATTTCCCTTCTCTCTTTTGGCTCTTCCTTGAGAATCACGCATGAGCGACTCACACAGTAAGGACCCCATAGCTGAGCCGCTTAGGAGAGAAGCAAATTGTGAAATGTGCTCTCAATCTACTAATTGTATTTACATTATTGAGGGGTGGGGGGTGGGACGGGGAAGACGAGGAGAGAAGAGTGTTATTGACAAATATTTAGATGAAATCTGTAAGGTGTGGATTCAAAGTGGTATATGTAAAACCGGACTTGAAAGAAATGGAGAGAGAGAGAGGAGGGAGGAAGAGAAAGAGAGGGGAGAGAGGGGGACACAGAGAAGGAACTGAGTGGTCTAAGGGAATTTATGATGGAGCTAGCATTCTAGGATGAGAACAATAAACGATTAATAATAGCAAAATATGCATTTTTTTCTCATAGAACCATAGATTCTAAGAGGAAGTTGCAGTTTTTCACCTTTTAAAAATTCTCCATTGCTAATTTCATTGTGCACCTTTAAAGTGGCCAGCTGTTCCAGTTTGTCCAGGACTGTCCTGGTTTTAGGACTGAAAAATCTCACATCATGAGAATCCTTTGATCCTGGGCAAATTAGAATGGTTGCTCACCTACAATTGATTACTGTAATTCCCACGTAAGTTGCTTGAGTTTTTGGCGGGTGTTAATTCTCTTAAGTATTTGCAACCTTGAATTGTTCACTTTTTGGCTCCGTTAACTAGCAAAGTTGTTGCGCACACACACACAAACACACACTTATATACATATATGTATGTATTTTGATCACTTTGAGATTGTAGTAAGAATCTTCGATTAAGGTCACCATGAGGGCTTAGAATTCTGATGGAGAAATCACAGTAGTGCTCAGAAGTTCAGGAAATGTATTCCTTTCCTGGAGCTGAGATTAAACATAATATAATGCAGATGCTGTCGGATACAGAGCCCAGATGACAAATGTTTTATAACTGGGACTTAGGGAACGGAGAAAAGTAGGAGATACACAGCTTCCAAGGCCTTCGCTGAGAGCCGCAATGCACTCATAAAGTTGTATGTATAATTTGGCAGGAGAAAGGTGAGATATTTGTGTGTGTATTAGTATTGTATATTTTTCAGAGAGTCCATCTGGATTTATGGCGGCCTTGTTTATGATTCACTGGTCTTATCAAAAGGGTGAATTGGAACCTCATTTGTGTAATTAATTTCAGCTTTCTGTTCTTAAAGTTTTCCCACTATAGTCACTATTCAAGTCATTTGCAGTTTAGAAAATTCTATTTTTGGCCACACTTACTGTTTTTCTTCTTGAAAGTCACAAAAAAGTCTTTATTGTTTACCTCTGTAAGAAATAGTGATTCCTATGGAATGGGATGCTCAAAACCTTCAGAGGGGAGTAGAGACTGAGCATTTCTTTTGCTTGAAACATCCACAGAGGTCTTGCATTTTGGGGTTTAAGTTTAACATCCCAAACCCAAGTGTTAAAGTTTAGTTTGGATTTGATTTCTCTTGAAACTCTTACGATCAGACTCTCCCTTTGGTCTCCCTGCTGAACATGAATAATGGGGCTTCTGTGAACTGCGAATGATTCCTTTTGCCCCAACTTAGAGAAATAAACAATGATGAGGGATGTTCATATATAGAACATCTTGGTCCAGAAGAATCTGAAAGTTGTGCGGTATCTGACCCGCCCAGTCTCTGTAAACCCTGCCCCGTCCTACACGGAGGATGCTTTGTCCTAATATAACTGATGGAACGTGCAGAGGGCTTTTTGCTTACAAGCGAGCTCAAGTGCAGTGTTGCTGAGAAATGAGATTGATCATGATGAGAGATATAAAAATTTAAAATATCCCCTGGTGGGGAAAATTTTTTCTTTTTATTTCTGCATTTGAATCTTTTAAATACTGTAACTTTTGAGGGAAAGTTATTGAGACATAAAAGGAATATTTGAACTGCTTTCGAGTTTATGATTACCACCGTATAATACATTATCTTGAAAGCCTTTATAGTATGCAGTTACAAACTTCCAGGAAATCTATTAAAATGCAGCATTAATTAACATAAACTTTTTCTAGTGTTACTAATATTCTGCAAACAACTAAGAGTTTAAAAGCCCCTTTTTACAGGCATTTCTTTGCTGCTTATACAGCTCGATCAGAGCAAATTATAGGAAACACTAAAGGAAAATAAAGAAATGAATTTTCACTGATTGTTCTGGATGGGAAATTCACCTCAGTATGTGCCTTTATTTTGAACAAGTGTAAAGCAGAGGTACTTGTCAGTTGGTTCAGCATCCTCTTTGGAAGCTTGTGCAACTGGCCAAGACGCAAAGCACCGATGTTTCAATATTCATTCTCCCAAATGATGATAAATAACCTCTTTGAAATAACTTTCGAAATCAAAGCAGCTTCCTTGAATTCTGTGAGACAGAGTTTGGCTGCGTTCTCTCACAGAACGTTCGCCATCTCACCCGTGAGTTAGTCCATGCTCCAGACTATATTTACACACTTACAGACGTGTTAAGCGGTTACAGAAATTGAAGCAGTATTCTTACTTTTTGATGTCTGGTTCCGGGTTGTACTGGCAAATCTCCCAAACCTGAGTCGTGACCTTTTTTCGAGGGATGTTTTTCATTTCTGTTTTGAATCCCAAAGGGGAGGAGGCGTTTCAGTCTCTGTGTCCAAAGGGCAAAACTGTCTCCATCCAGAGGTGGAATGAAGATGAGCTGGTCCTGAATTCTCCAGCCATAATTCCTTCCCAGCCGCCCCTGTTGAAATGTGTCTGCTCAAACATGAAGCAGGGGAGGGCTCTTTGCAGTGCCCATCCTCTCTTTGTAAACACTAGAGTCGTGATTCTGGCCGAAGGTTCCTTGCTTTCCTAGTTCTTTCGTGTCATCTAGGTAAGATTGATGATTTTTTTCTATTTTAGTACCTACTTCAAACTACATGCTCACTTTACTCCATCTTTTAAAAAATAAGATATTTTCCAGGTCTCTTCCCCTTGGGTGTAGGATCCTTCAAAAGTTTCTCGCCATTTTGCTTTCTCCTCTTTCTACATCCTCACCTGACTCTCAATCCATATGGGACTGAGATTCTACCATGACAATCGTAGAAATACATTATTATGCAGATACATTATTCTCCAGGTACGTTTCTCCCATTAAGTCTTTTGTTTGTCTATTCAGCAGATATTTATTAAGTGTTTAGTATGGGCCAGGCATTGGAGAAGTGCTGGCAAATGTGACAGCTGACTTTTCTCCTCCTGGAGTTTATTTTCTACTGGAGCAGCCATGCAAAAGGCAAGCAAACAAGTGAATAATAAGGTGATAAGTCTATGGAGGAAACAAACGGATGATGTGATCGAGTGTGACTGACGGGACACGTGAGGCAGGGTGACTGGGGGTGTCTTCTGTAAGGAGGTCCCATCATAGCTGCAACTTGAGTGATGAGAAGAAGCCTGTGATGCACAGAGCTGGGGACCAGTGTTCCAGGCAAATGGAGCTGTAGGTGCAAAGGTCACGTGGGAACTCAGGCCAATGTGGCTGGAGCAGGGTAAACAAGGATGTCAGAGAGGTAAGTGATAAGCAGTGCCTATGATAGCAACAGCTACCATTTATCAATGTGAACACTTAAAATGCATTATCTCTATTCCTTGCAAAAACTTTGAAGGGAGGAGATACTTGTCACCAATAGCAGGTAAATGAAATAGAAGTTCGGCGAGGTAATATGACCTGTCCAGAGTCACACAGCCAGTAAGTGTCAGAGCTGGAATTCAAATGTGGATTTGTCTGATTGCAATATTTATTTGTTTAAGAAATATATATTGAATGCTTGCTGTGTGCCTGGCACTTTGTAGGAGCTGAGGATAAAGTAGTGGACAAAATAAAATTCTTTTCCTCATGGGGCTTACCTCCAGTAGAGGGAATCAGAAGAAAATGACTATATGGTTTGTCAGATTTTGGAAAGGCCTATGGAGACAGATGAACTAGCATAAAGAGGATAGGAGGGGAGGCAGTGGGGCTGGAGTAGCTCTTTTATGTAGGATATTCAGAAAAGACCTCGTTGATGAAGGGATAGCTGAGCCTGGACCTGGAGGAAATGAGGACAAACTGATGGGCTCTCCATGAAGGGTAGTCCAGGCAGAACAAGCTGCAAATGGAAAACCACTGAAGGGGACACGTGTGCAGCATGTTGGAAGAACAGCAGGGATATCGGACTGCTGGATTCAAGTGAACAAGGCAGAGAGCGTGAGACATGGCGGGCTGTTGTAAGAACTGGCTTTTACTCTGAGTGAGATGGGAGTCATTGGAAAGTGTTGAAGAAAAGGAGAACACAATATAAACTTGGTTTTAATATGATTAACCTGAAAACTGGGTAAAACATAGACGTTAAGGGGATAGGGCAGAAGTAGGAAATCAGGGTCTCATTGCAATAATTCAGGCCAGATAGCAGGGATCAGGGTTGTGACAGTGGATACAGTGAGAAGGGGCCAGATTTATGATGTGTTTCAACAGCAGAGCCAGCAGAATTGGCTGTTGATTGGGCTATGAGGTGTGAGAGAAAGAGAAGCCAAGGATGACCACGGTATTCTGAACAACGAAAAGGATGGAGATACCGTTTACTGAAATGGGCCAAATCAGTAGGTTTTTTGGTAGAGATAAGGAGCTTTGTATTCATCCTCCAACTTTATTCCATGTCTTTATTTATGTTGTCATGGATACCTCATTTCTGCTAAATGGGTCAGTGGATATGCGGACATTATTTGAGCAGAGGAGTGTCAACATTTCTCCTCTTTAAAAAAGTTGTCAGTAAACTGAGCTCATGCATTAGTTAGCTTTGCTGCCTGACAAACAACCCCAAAATCTCAGTGGCTTACAATAAGACATTAATTTTTGTTAAACCAAAAACGTGGGTTGGTTGTGGCTCAGGTCAGCTCTGGTCCATGTGCTTCTTCATTCTCGAACTTCTGCCTGGATGTACGCGCTCACATTCCATTAACCAAAGTGCCTGGTTAAGCCCAACAGTGATGAGAGAAGAATCATATACCTCCCACAGATGGCATGACCGTCACTAATTAAAGCCTGGTTTTCATCCTGAGCATTCAACATTTCATCCTGGACCACACCACAGCCTCCAAAGGAGGCTGGAACCCCTGAAATCCAGTGAGAACTTATTTCTGCCTAGGATCCAAGCACATCCACACTGAAGCAGCTTAGACTTGGTGGCGAGCCGGTCTCTTTGCTAATTTACTTCTCTCGTTATGATCCTGAGCTCTTTGATGGCTGGCCCCACGTCTTTACTCATTGTTTTATCATCAGTGCCTGGCTCCGTCCTATACGCAGTAGGTCTGTTTTTGTGTGATTGGTTCAGATGCATCATATCTGATCTTAGAGTTGGTTTCTTTTTAGAAGAATAAATAGAGGAATGGAGAAAAGAAAAGGGATAAAGTCCAGAGGTAGCAAAGTCAAATACCTATGGAGGCTAGGCAGATAACATACGTGTGCCCCAGTCGGGTTGAAGACAAATGGGAGTGGTGGGGCATTTAGCCAAATTGGAGAATACACATCCCCAAATGGTAAAATCAGAAATATTAAAAACAAAACATAAACCTGTGCTAGTCAAATAAAACCATTTCAAAGGCGGATTCTCCCTGAGACCTGCTAGTCTGGGAATCTAGTCGTAGAACTTGGAAGATTAGCACATATCAAAGGAAAGCTGTTTTTTTTCAAAGAACATGTCTGTAGTATGTCAGATCTCTCTCCCACCCTCCTTTACTAGGTAGTTCTTTGGTGGAAAAAAAGGGAATCTGTCCATTTGAAACGGGGACAAGAAGTAGCTAGAGGGAATATCTTTATTTATTTTGTCAAAGATAAATCTAGAAATTTTGTTTTTAATTCTCTTCTGTCTTTGTGGATCCAAGTCTTCATACAGAAAACCATTTGCAACTTCTGGAAAGCAGACTGAGCACAACTTTTACACTATTTGGTTTGTGGTAGGGGGAGGAGAGCAAGGAGGAAATGGAGAGACACTTATGCAAAACCCTGAGTGCTGTGCCTTGCATGTTTTAGGCTTGGAGGGAGCGCTGCTGGCCCTTCTCCAAGGCAGGTCTTGAAGCCCATGCTTACTGCCTGGAGGGTTGTTCTTTGACGTCAGCCAGGGCATCTAAGGCCGGGGTTATGAAATCCTCTGCCCAGCAGCGCGTGCCTGAAGGCCTCGCCACGGTGAGCCAGTCTCTCACTGGTACTCAGTACTGCTTCTGCTTGGAGTGGGACCCACCTCCACAGCCCTCAGTGGGGCTGAGCAGCCAGAATGGTCTCCCACCACAATGTTGGGGAACTGTGAACAATTAGGATGTAGCTCAAAATTTGTGGTCCCCAGTAAATTCAGTTTGCAGATATATTTTATTTGGCCTGCACCCCAATTAGAAAATTATGTGTACTTAAAAAATAAATGATGTATGTGTTGATATTTAAAAAACAGGAAATTTTACATAAAAATGAGAATTTCCTGCTTCTTCTGAAATTTGGAAGCTCTGTCCATATGGGGCCACATCTGCCTGGCCACAGATGGCTGAGAAACATCTGCCCATTTTATTCAGAGCATGCTCTCTCTAGTTCACCTCTGCCTCTACCCGGCCCACTCAATTAATTCACCTGTCCACCTCTTCCAGACAGTTGGGAGAGGACTCCTGACCTATCTATTTATGTATAATATCAGTGGCTATAACATATATTGCTGTAAACGCCTCAGATATCATCTTTAATTTAAAGAGCAGCCTGCCCTTTAGATAATCAACTTCGGCTTTTTAAAACCAGAATTGTTAATTATCCTGGCAGCATTTCCTTTGCTTGAGACCTGATAAAGTCACTGTTAAGGGATGTGATTATTTGGTGGGTTAATCTAAAAGATATCCTTTCTCTTTTTTCCCCTTCTGCTATTTTCTCTTTACTCACACCCTCCCTGCCAACCAATCCAACATGCAAGAAACCCTTCAGGTGTTTAAAGAGTTGGAAAATATCCTAGGAAATGCTGAGAGTTTGCAACATTGTCAAAGGATAAAAGCTCGGTGTTCAACCCAAAGGCTTTGTGTAGTATGAGGTTTTTTTTCAATGCAAGTTCCAAGTTAAATTTTTGGATGCTTATCTTCTCTACATTTTAATGAGAAGCTTTGCTAAGGATTTTTTTTTTTTAAACAAAGGCACAAAAGTTTAAACCCTTTGCACAATAGGAGTAAGTATTGAAGAGGCATGCTGGTTTTATATTTTGAAAAACGCCAATGCTCAAATAATCAGCAGGAGCAGGAATATTGGACAAGTAAATATGGGATATTGTGCGCACAAGCAGTCACTGGGTCTCTTAAATATGCAAACCACGCAGCATCATATGGGTTTTTCTCATTACATCATTTTATAGGGGTGTGTGTGTAAGACTGGGTATAAAGTAAACTTTTATGAGTTAAATCATTTTTTCACTAGTTTTTGTGGTAATTACCAACATGCTTATTGTAATTTCTGATTGATCTTCAATTGGCACTGCCTCATAACACTTTATCTTGAAAATTCTCTGCCTTTAGGCCTCTTAGTTATGTAGTGAATGATTTATCGTAAACCTTCTATAGACTCGAGAGTTCAATATTTAAATGGATCCTTTTGTAAAGTGAAGACGGCTTCTATAAAGTAAATAATATAGTGGCTGTTTTTGCATTTAGGAAAATCAGTCACCTGTCCTCCTTCACAGCCATTCTACTTGGCATAGTTGTATGTTAATTTCTCGGTTTATTTCATGTCTATCTTCCCACTAGACTCTTCTTTCTATGAGAACAGGGATCATACCTTTGTGGGGTTTTTTTCTTTAAAAGAATTTAAAAAATTGTTGTCAGATAGCCATACACAAAATTTACCGTTTTAACCATTTTTAAGTGTATAGTTCAGTGACTCTAAGTACATTCACATTGTTGTGCAACCATCATCTCTATCCATCTCCAGAGCGTTCTCTTCTTCTCAGACTGAAGCTCTGCACCCATTACACAGTACCTCTCCCTTCCTTCCTCCCCCCAGCCCCTGACAACCACCATTCTATTCTCTGCCTCTCTGAATATGACTAGTCTAGGGACCTCCTATAGGTGGAATCATACACTATTTGTCCTTTTGTGACTGGCTTATTTCACTTAGCATAATGTCCTCAAAGTTCATCTCTCTTGTGTGTGCCTTTGTTTTTTAAAACCACACACCTAGAATCTAGCTCAGTGCCTGGAGGTAGTCGGTGCTAGTAGACAAAATACATATTTGTTGAATGAATATATGCAAGGAGGAATGAATCAATCAGCCACATCATATTCCTCTTCGTAGCCTCAGGACCAGACACACATAGGTTCTCAGTAACTCTTTGGAGGAATTAAAGGGCTGTTTGTCTTCCTGACTGCTGATGCAGATCCCAAAGAATGATTGAGATACGTTTTGGAATGTGAAATATTCACCATTTCCCCTTGCATGTGTTGCTCAAATCCAACGTATAAAAAGCAGCTCCGTGGCATATTTTCCTGGGCTTGTAATTTGGGTTGCCTTGTGCTTGCTGCTAATTAACCAGTTGGTGATGTGCTGTTTGTCTTTTCGTCTGCCTCTGAGGTTGTCAGGAGTCACTGACAAGCCCAGCGAAAATGGGGGGCACTCTGATAATTAAGGTTTGGAGGGCTTCTTACCGACCCCGTCATGTACCAATCGCTTTCTCTGCCTCGAGTGATGGGTAGCTGACATATGACAAAACAGTGGCCTTCTCTCATATCCACAGCAGCGGGACACTTTCCCACCTTTTAATGGCTGAGCGAATTTCATCCCAAGCAACTCTGACAAAATGAAAGTGTATTGTCAAAGTTGTTTGTGAAGATGACTGTTTAGAAAAGAGGAAAAGTCTTGATACATTCAGGATTGCCACACACACACACACACACACACACACACACACACACAGGGTCCGTATTCTTAGCATCTAAATGCAAAAAGTAAACTATACAAAACTTTATTTGAATATTGAAGTGGGATAAGGAGAAATGGTTTGGTGTTCTATGTTCTTTTTTCCTACAAAATTCACACTTATAGGTCAGTGGCGTCTGTGTCTTGGTCTTTAAGGAACAAGGATGATAGAAGGGTGTTGAGCAGTTTCTCTAAAACTGGTCAGGTCTTAATGTGTAGGGACCATGTTTGTCACGTAAAATCATCCAATAATTGCAAGTCATGTGATGAGGATCTCTAGGTTTCCTTATTTATGTTTATTTTATGCTTTCTCGAATCTTCTAAGTCCTCTGTGGGGTGTCACCAGCGGCAGCAGCAGCAGCATCGAAGACCTACTGAGTCAATCTGCGTGTTAACCGGAGCTCCGGGGGACTCGTATGTGTACACGGAAGTCGGAGAAGTCCTGGTCTAAGTCACCCAGCCCGCTGGTTCTCTGCCTTCACTTTGTTCTTATTCGATTGAATTTCAGTGGGGCCTTGGCAAGGTTAAAACAAATAAACAGAAGCACAAAAAGATTCCTGGGTGGTTCTCATGAGCGATCAAGATTGAGAACCACTGACTGCAGGCCAATAAATGCCATTAATTGAGGCAGGGACCCTGTCTGTTTTGTTCTTGCCTAGGAAGGTGCTTGGAACACAGTGGGAGATTATTTGTTGAATGTTATACAAAACCTAAGCCTTAAATAATGTAGCCACGTATATCCACATACTCGTTCATTCATTCAACGGACATCTCTGTTGGTAAAGTTGGCGTCACAGGTGGCGAATGCAGGCCCTGAGATAGAGTTTAGGGTTTGAGATGTTTATTTGGAATCAACATCTGCTAAGGGAAAAGTGACAAAGCAAGAGTGGACAGAGACAGAAGTAGAATGTGACACAGGTCTGTAAAGTCTTGGCCAACCCGGTGGGAGCTCTGGAACATGTATTGTCCCTCACAGTGTCCTGTTTTGGCCAGACTTTACACCCATGCCTCTCTTGGTCGCTGCTTGTAGGCTGCCCTAGGCAGGGCACGACCTTGCAGAGGCAGCTTTCTGCATGTGTAAACCCTGGAGGAGCAGATACACTTCCGAAGCTGGGCAGCAAATCCTTCTTTGAAGGGAGATCCGGGCAGCACATCTCCGTGCCTATCACAGGTGGTTAAGAGGCAAGGAGAACAATGTTTAAAGATGTAGGCTCTAGAGTTTGCCTTCCTAGCTTTGATTTCTGGACCAGGCCAGTTTTTTGTCTTCTTTGTGAGCAGTCTTCTCTGTATTATGGTGTTAATTACACCTACCTGACAAGGTGGTTTGAGAATAGGGTGGGAAAATGGGTTGAAGGCAAGAGTGGACACTTAACGAAGGTTAGTTATTACCATTCATAACAAAATATTTTATATAATACGTAATTAAAAATTACAATATTAAATAACATTATTATAAAAATAAATGGAGTCTTCTTTTGCTTATATGTAGGAACATACTGGGATGATCAAAGGTTGGTGAGAGAAAGGGCAGATTTATTTATACTGAAGATACTATAGATAAAAATTTTATTCCTCTGGTTTGAGGACCATCGTTGCCTCCTTGCATACTAGACAGAAGACATTTGTTTGTGGCCCGTGTGCATTTTCTTTCTTGTCAGAGCAGCACGAATCTTGACTCTTGCCTTTAAATGAAATCTTTCAGGAAATGATATTGTGATCGGATTTGTCCCCTCTCTGTTCTTGCAGGATCTTGGGCTCCAGTCCAGCTGCCTCGGCTTCGTTTGACTCAATGATTCGGTGATTTCTTTCGCATCTCAGAAGGGCTCAGGGGGCGCCACCGAGGAGTGAAGTAGTGAAGACGTAACGCCAGGATTAAGCAAGGTTGGTTACCTGTGTAAACGAAAAAGCTCAGAGCTTTGTTTAAACAAATTGATGCAATAGATCTGAGGTGGGATAGAACTCCAGCAGAACTGAGAAATTTCCATGAAAAACTCCACAGCAGTGATTGTTAGAGTTCTAGAATTAACAATCGTACTATATGCTGACTATGATGATCATCGTTGTTTTTCTTTTTATTCTCTATTCTCCCCTGTGATAATAAAACTCAAACTCTATATAAGTTAGCATTATCATCTGCTTTGCAAATGGTGACTTCAAACAGTAGAATTTTGTTTCAGTCTCACAGAAATAAAAGTCCAAACTGATGGAGTGATCCTGCTCTGAAAGTCTGTTAGGAACTCTGGGTCCTTATTTCCCATTGCTTTCTATTCTTATGATGCTTCTGTCGTCCTCATGATGCAAGATCAATACCATTGGGGTTGCATTCCAGCCAGGGCGGCAGTGGAAGGCGGATAGCACCCCTTTCCTTTTAAGGGCAAATATACAAGTTGTACGTTATCTGTTCACGCATCATTTAACCACATGGCCTCAGCCAACTACAAGCGAGACTGGGGAGTATGAACTGTATGTGGCCACGTGTTCAGCTAGAAGCTCTGTTACTGTGTGAGGGAGGATGGAGATGCTCCTTTACAGTCTCTACCAGACTCCCTTTGGGAGAACTTCCTCCCTTCTTTTCTCAGAGGATGTGATTGGTGTAGGGCTGTTTCCACCTCTGGCTTCCAGGAATGGGCACGTGAGCCAGACTTGACTCATCAATGCACCCCCCCATCACAGCTATGCAGATTAGTTTACAGTTGCCCAGGCAACCCAAGTAGGGCCAAAGAGACTTGGTCCTGGGTTCTTGC
Source organism: Equus asinus (assembly GCF_041296235.1). NCBI lineage: Eukaryota > Metazoa > Chordata > Mammalia > Perissodactyla > Equidae > Equus > Equus asinus. The sequence continues at coordinate 41,244,186 of NC_091804.1, forward strand.
TCCCACTGGTGGTGAAGAGACTGCCGTTTCTTTTGGGGTTGCTTCGCTGGTTGAGTGTAATTCTGGGGTTGCTCCTGGTAGTTTTGCCTCATCTTGGGGCTATGAAACCAGTACGGAGGAAAGCAGAAGGGGAGACCCTTAGAAAAATGGACTCCTGATGACATCGCAGGAGCACCCAGATTCCGTTGTGCCTGGTCTTAGCCGCCATCGTCTCTGTCCCAGGTTTTGGTCTCCTCACTGATGTACCTGTTCTGCGTTTGCCTCCGTATTTTCAAACAACAGCCCCAGGAATCCTTTTGAACTGAGGTCAGGTTTTGTACTCAGAACCTCCGGTGGCTTCCATCTCATCCCTGGCTAAGGTCGTTGCAGTGGCCCATGAGGCCCTCCATCCTCCTTCCCTTTGTGTCTACCACCTCATTTTTAAACTCCTTTCCTCCCTCTTCCGTTCCGGACACACTGGCCTCTTTACTGTTCCGCTCATGTGGTTGGTCTGTTCCCACCTCAGGGCATTTGTTCTTGCTGTTCCTTTGGCCTGGGAAGTTTCCCCCCAGTTGTAGGCGGGGCTTGCCCTCGCTCGTCCTTCAAGTCTTTGTTCAGCTGCCACTTTTTCTCCATGAACTCTTCTATGACCTTCCTGTTGCCCCACATTCCTTATACCCCTGGGAACTGTTTCCTGATGCAAGAACCTGCTTTTCTGGGCCTGAGGGCTCTCTCTTCCCTCTGTGAGGGATAGGGCAGACCTTCCCAGGAAGTTAACACCCCTGAGAGCAACCCTCAGCTCATGGCTGATGAAGTGCTAAATAAATACCTCAGCTCTTTCCCTCCTTGAGTGGGACCACTGGGGCATGTTCCATACAGTCTCCCAGAGGTCCCAGCGGGCCGTGAGCCCCCGTTGCTTACAGCAATAACCCGTTTCTAACACACCCCATATTGGCCACCTTCCCCTGCGGATCTCACTTTCTCCCCCTCCTACCTGTGCTTCCTGAGGCCACCTCCCGAACAAACCACTTGCATTTAAAATTCTCATCTCAGGGTCTGCTCCTGCGGGAACTCAGCTAAGACACCTCCCTGGCCTGCTGTATTTACCCCCCAGCACTTAGCACTGACTTGTTTACTCCCTCTCAGTCTTCTGAATGTGTGGTCTCCACAGCAGCGCTATCAGCATCGCCTGGAAGCTTCTTAGGAAAGCAAATTCTCAGGGGTTCTCCAGCTTTGACTTGTGTCAGAATCACCTGGAAGGTTTCTTAGAGCACAGATTTCTGGGCCCCACCCTCTGAGTTTCTGATTCATTAGAATTAGTGAGAAGCCCAAGATTTGGCATTTCCAAAATGTTCCCTGGTGATGCTCAGGTTGCTGGTCCGGGGACCACACTTTGAGAACCGCTGCTCTATATTGTCCTGTTTATTTTTATTTATTGTCTGTCTCGCCCCACAGGGATGTACGCTGCATCATGGCAAGGATTTTAGTCTCTTGAATTCGCTGTTGTATTCCCAGCACCTAGGCCAGTGCCTGGGACATACTAAGCACTTAATTTATACTTTTTTTGAACAAATCACTTCAGGCACAGATAAAGTTTACCTGAACCAAACAAGCATTTAGAATTGACTACGGGCCTCTGGTTCATTAACCCATCCTCCGTTCTTCATGGCTGTGGCTTTAGATTTGGTCTATTCATGATGTAAACACTGGTGACAATCTTGTTCGTATCACAGTTGCTGTTATTGTTAACAGCTGACATTTATTGCAGGCTCAATAGATGCCAGTCTCTGTGTTCAACACTTCAATGCACTGTCGAATTGAACCCATATGTGAGCTCTAGGATGCAGGTACTATTTAATCTCCATTTTACAGATTAGGACACTGAGGCTCAGAGAGCTTCATTGACTTGCCCAGTATCGCAATGAGGTGGTATGGGAGGCCAGGATCCAAGCCCAGGTCTGACTTCAAAGTCTGTGTTCTTCACTGTTCTTAAAGTTCTTCAGACTGTTAAGGTTCTTCTTCAAGTGGCTTCTTGCTATGTGACCTGCCTGGCTCTCTATAGCTGAATCCCCATTTGTAACTTGGTCATAGAGTGGACTGGCATTGGTTGAATCACATTTCCAGATACCAAATGATGCTAATGGCCCTAACTGGAACAGAATTCAGCTGACTCATAGGTACTTTTAATTACAACTACAGGCAAAAAGTTTTCCAGACAAGATTTCCTTTATGCCATAGTTTTTACTCTTTGTTCCCATATATGTAGTTGACTGAAGTTTTGGGTAGCCAAATAGTACATTGGTTAATTGTGTGTTGTTTTCAAGAGCATTAACATTCATCTTTGTCTTCAGGCCTATCACCCTATCTGTTGCCACTGACGTCAGCAGATCCTGCTTTCAGCGATCACCCACCTCTCGCAAGATGGTCACTTCTGCCACGGCCAGTCTCGAGGACTCTGCTTTTATTTGTTGTCTCACATCCATCCCTTTCTCTTCAGACTCGTTCTTCTTGTGCTGAAACTTTTGCATTCACTCTGCCTCTCTGTCTTCATCAAAGAGTGTTCCTGTTATAAAGATTGAGAAACAGATTGGTTGGGTAATCACACCAATTGGACAAGAAAGAACTCAGTTCTTTTGATTTTTTAAAATGACATCTCTATAATCACTTGACTGTCTCATCTCCTATGGGATCTGCACCACAGAGGCATGAATATTTTTATATTTTAACTTGCATTTACCCTTAAATTGTAGAAAAAGTAGTTTCTATCTCCTCCATGTTGGTCAAATGGCCTTCTGCTAATGATGCAATTAGTGAAACTATACAAGACAAAGGGGGAGATCTTTCAGTTTTACAAAGTCAATGAAGTGGCAAAATTTGCCACATTTGCTGTGTGTGCAAAATATTTCACAGAGCTCTTCTGTAGTAATATGTTTTTTGAGCAGCTACTGTAGTTGCTGGAGCTAAATTATAATAATTTGATGACTGTGCCCAAGATGAATTTGCTGTAATACTGCCTCCTTGCTGGCTGTCAGATTTGGTTTGGAAAGGGAGAGGCTCTCTGTCACCCTTCGTCACACCTAGAATGTGTGCTGGAGAGCTCCTTACTCAGCCTCTCTCTGCTACCTTCTCTCCAGAACGTCCCCATATTTTTTTCCTTCCAGAATTTTGTTTCCTGGTAAGCAAACTCCACTAAATTCTTATCAGCTTGAAAAAAGGCTTTCTTCTTTCCCACCTCAGTTGTGTCCCTGAGGTCACCAGCTATTCAAGGGAAGCTGCATGTCTCTGCATCCTCTGTGCTCTTCTGGGTTGGGAAGGCAGGTTGTTGATATCTTACTCTCTGATGCATCTTTCAGGTGATTGTTCCTACATCCTCGTATAAAAATTTCTCTTCTTTCGATGTTCATGCCCTTTGCCTGCACCAACCCCTACACATCTCAGCGGTTTCCTAGAGCTGGCCTGTCCTGGCTCCGGAGAGCTGGTTGAGCACATCTCTTTCCACCTTCTCCATTCAATGATGTCATGCTGGTAGCTTGAAATGGACCTTGGTGAGAGTATTTAAACACTGGAAAGTTGGCAAATGCTATGAATCAGAGCCAGTTATTAAACTCCACTGCCACACTACTTGTCATTCCTCTGTGGTTATCTACCTTCCTCTTGGCCACCCTCCTCATTTGTTAAAGACTTGGCTCATGGATCACAACCTTCTTTTTCCCTCCATGTCTGACAGCACTCTGAGATTTCAACATCAATGTTGAATCAGTGGGTGAGGGCCTGGGTTACTCAGCATCCTGCCGTGTGAGGGATAGTCCAGCACAATGAAGGCTCGTTCCTCCATCGGGCACAACGTTCTAGTGTCGTGTCAGACGGTTGGGTAGTTGAAAACCCTGATCATAATTATCTGGACCTAGAACCAAATTTATTTTGTATATAACACAAAGTATTCTTTGTACAGTTTTAGCACACACTGCGTAAATTGAAGGAGAATTATACTCTATTTTGTTTGAAAATTCACCAAGAGTTATTCCCCATTTCAAAAATCATGCTCCTGATGGCAATGCCACCCTGCTATTTGAGTCACCTATTCAACATACCTTATCAGTCTGTATTTGATTTACTTTTTACCAGTTTACTTTTCTCTGTAGCACTTATAACCATTTACCATATTTACTGTTGCCCTGAATGGGGGAAGAACTTGCTTGGTTTTACCACTGTATTTTTTGTTTTTGTTTTTCCATCTCTAGTCCCTGGAACATAATGGATCAGGGCCAGGTAGTGAATATTTTACACTTTGTGGGCCACAAGGCTCTGTCGACTCTACTGCCCTCTGACACTGTAGTGTGGACACGGCTATAGACAACATGTAAGCCAATGAGCATGTCTGTGTTCCAATAAAACTTTATTTACAGACACTGAAACTTGAATTTTGTATCATTTTTTACCTGTCAGGAAATATTATTGTTCTTTCAATTTAAAAAATGTTAAAATTGTTTTAAGCTTATGGGCCATACAAAAGCAAGCAAAGGGCTGAATTGGTCAGCAGGCTGTCGTTTGCCAACTTTTGTACTAGGTGCTTAAAAGTCACTTGTTTCATGAATGAATGAATATGTAAGGACTATGTATACACTAGTAAATATTTCAGGGGCATATCAAAACCTATGTTTTTAAACCTATATATTTGAACAAATATAGACCAGGATCAAACATGTCTTTTGAATATATATGTCTTTGTATAATTTGGATATTAACCCCTTATCTGATATATGGTTTGCAAATATCTTCTCCTAATTGTTAGATTGTCTTTTCATTTTCTTCATGATTTCCTTTGCTGTGCAGAAGCTTTTCAGTTTGATGTAGTCCCATTTCTTCATTTTTTCTTTTGTTTCCCTTGGCCGGTCAGACATGGTACTTGAAAATATGCTGCTAAGACCGATGTCAAAGAGCATATTGCCTATACACAATGGAATACTACTCAGCCATAAGAAATGATGAAATCTGGCCATTTGTGACAACATGGACGGACCTTGAGGGTATTACGCTGAGTGAAATAAGTCAGAGGGAGAAAGTCAAATACCATATGACTTCACTCATAAGTAGAAGTTAAAAACACCGACAAACAAACACATAGCAACAGAGAATGGATTGGTGGTTACCATGCGGGGAGGAGGGGAGGGTAAAAGGGGTGATTAGGCTCACGTGTGAAGAGATGGACTATAATTAGTTTTTGGGTGGGGAACATGATGTAATCTACACAGAATTCAGAATATATTATGATGTACATCCGAAAGCTATATAATGTTATAACCCAATGTTACTGCAATTAAAAAATAAATTAAAAAAATATATGTCTTACTCTTGTTAACATTTAACCGTCAAAGACAAAGGGGTTAATATTGCGAAGTTCAGAAACAGGATCTGGTTTAGCAACCGTCTAAAAATTGTAACGTAGCCCACAGCCCACAACACAAATCATCTCTAGTTTATTGTGTATTTTTTTGAGAAACAGAAGAGGGATGGAGATGCTCTGTGTCATTTCAACCTGAATGGACATCCGCAGCCTTCTCCTTTGACTTTTAGAGTTTATCTTAATTGAACTTTTGGCACTGCCATCGTCTTTCTCTGCAAACTCTGTTTGGAAAAATAGACCTTAAGACCTCAGTAAGAACCCTCAAACTCCTCAGAGCAAATAACTTAAACATAACAAATTGAAGCTTACAAAAGTCGGAATTGTAAAACTAATAGGGCTGTTAAAACCAGCTTTCCTGAAAATTATGAATTGGTTGGCCTGTTTCTTGTAATGGCAAATAGTGAATCTTGATCATTCATCAGTGCACATGTCATAAATTAGGTGCTGAGAGAGGCTGCAAAATTCTTTATAGCATCACAGAAAGCTACTGTGGCTGCCTTCGTATCACACTGTTAGATTCCAGCGGTGCCGGCGCAGATCCGGCAATGAAAGTTTTAAAATTGTAACAAGTTGTCAAATGTTTATCAACGGGATTTTATGAAGGGCTAAAAAGTTATGTATGATACTGCACAGACCATTAGGGGAATAATAATAGTAATAAAGAGACTTTATTCTCATCAAGACTTATGTGGCAGCTAGCTTTTCTCCCCAAACTTGGTTAATGGAGGTTGGGCGAAGCAAATAATTCAATGCTAGAAGTAGAACAGCTTGAAGCATTAGACGGAATATCTGTATTATGTGTTGAATGGAATATAATGGATATGTGGGGCTATATCTCCATAGATATGTAGATCTCTCTCTGTATTTATGGAGAAAGATATTCAGGAATGAAACACGGTCTTAACAAATGCCGCGTCAGTTGTGTTTTATGGATTCTGGTGCAGAATAGAAAGAGAGTGGGCTCTGGGATCAGGCTGAGTGGGTTCACTTCCTGACTCCTCTGCCTAATATCTGTGTGTCCTCTCTACACTGAAGCTCCCTCTTTCGTAAAAGGAGAAGTAGCCATAAAACCTACCTTATTAGGCTTGTTGTAAGGTTTTAAAAAATAAAGCATTTGGTACATATTGGCCGTGTGACCTTGGGCTGGCCACTTCACCTCTCCTTGCCTCACTTTCTCCATTTACCTAATGGAGATGATAATTTCTGCTCACTCATTTTGCGACATTGTGTGTGGATTAAATGAGATATCCCACATAAAGAGCCTAGTACAGAGTCAGCCATATAGCATGTGTTCATGATGAGTTCCTTTTCTTTTATCCGGGGGTATATTCTTAAAAGTGAGACAAAATAAACTATGCCTTCAGAGGTACAGTTTTGTGAAACTGTGTTTCATAAATCACCATTAATATTTCTTCAAAAGGTTCTAGAAACTTAACGAACATGGCTAGTTGATGTGTTTACTCTGTTAAACTGTAGGAAGCAGAGATAGTCATTATCTGTCTCCTCTGCTAGATGGTCAGCTCCGTCACAGCAGGGCATCTGTGGTCTTTTGTCCATCTCTGTATCTGGGCACATTTATCTGGCATGTAGGTGCTTCATTGGTAGATGCCCAATTAATATTTTTAAACAAATCTATCTCCAGCAGGGAAAAGCAATAAATAAGTCTACCAATTCATGTTCTGTTTGTTCCTCTGCACCAAGGGTGGGTGTACTCTACATCAGGATCCCAGCAGGAGACAGATGGCACACTCCAGTTGGGTAATTTGAGAAGGATGTACGAAAGAGTGTGCTGACAGTGTGTGTGTGGAAACCCCCAGGGACACTGCAGTGCACTGGGGCTGCTGACCACGGGGCACTGGCCTCCACCCCCTGACCTCAAGGAGGAGGAGAGGAAAGTTTACTAGATGGAGGGCAATCCTGCAAGAGAACAAGCTGGCTGTGAGGAGAGGCCTCCGGGTAGAGCCGGGCGCTTTCCTCGAGGAAGGGGCTGGCTTTGCATGTGCCAACGTGGCCAGGCTGAACTACGTCTCCCAGAATCCCCTTGTCCGTAGGTGTGTGATCAGGGAGGGCCACAGAGAGAGTCTAAGGTGAGATTTGGAGGGTGAAGAGAAGCCACAGCACTTCTGTGACTCACACAGATTGTCGCCTGTCTACGGGCTCACCTCCTTGGCCTGATGCAGTGGGTGGGCCAGCCATCGATCCCTCTTCCGCTGGTTCCTCCTTCAGCTTCTCTGACACCTGGGGATCCGCGAGTGTTCAGCTCCCTGATGAAGGGCCCTGCCGCCGCAGGACACCCTCGTCATCATGGTCAGAGGCAACACGTACTGATGCGAGTTTCAGTCCATCCATGTGGGCCTCAGCTCATCCTTGTGAGTTTCAGCTTGTCCTCACTCTCCCCGACTTCGCATCCATCTTCCCTCCTGCCCGCTTGCCCTGTGGACCTCAAGCTCCAGCATCTGACATGGAGAAAACAGACAGAGACTGTTTAATGTCACCTGCTCCCTCAATCGCTTACAGTCAAAGCCCCAAAACGAATAAAGATGTGTGCGTATGCATTCACACATACACACATGCATATGTGTGTGAACATTTATACATCTCTTGTGGTTCTGCTTCTCTGTCCTGAGTTAACTTGGGCTGTTATAACAAAATACCATAGACTGGCTGGCTTATAAGAAACAGAAATTTGCTGTTTATAGTTGTAGAGGGTGGAAGTCTGAGTGAGGGTGCCAGCATGGCCAGATTCTGGTGAGCGCTCTCTTCTGGGTTGCAAACTGCTGACTTCTCCTTGTATCTTCACATGGCAGAAAGATAGTGAGCTGGCTTTTTGGCCTTGTCGTATAAGGCCACTAATCCCATTCATGAGGGATCACCCTCATGACCAAAGGCCCCTCCTCCTAACACCGTCACACTGGGACTAGGGTTTCAGCATATGAATTTTGGGGTGACGCCAACATTCAAACCAAAATAAACATTGACTGAAACAAGGAGCACAGTCGGCCCTTGGGGATTCCATTGAAATCGACCAGGGGAGAATTAATACCTTCATCTTACTCTCTTCCCTCTCTGAGATATCCTGCTGGCACATCCCACTAAGCAAACCCAACCAGAGGGCTGAAGTTCAACCTCATGGAGCCCAAGAAAAGTGGAGAAGAATAGAGAGAGGACCTGGAGGGGCAAACCATCTTTAGGGAGATGTCAACCCTAGAGGCCGTTTTTTAGGTAACTTTACTTTAGATAAATTTGATTTATTCATTCAGTCATGAATCCCATGAATGTGTATTCACACCTATGAGCCAGGCACTGTGCTAAAGGCTGCGACACACACACACAGACTAATTCTAGTGTGGCAGGCAATTTATTAGGTATCACTGCGTATTTTGTTCTCTCTGATGTATTTCCCTTGCCATGTGAAGAGGGGAACTGAGACTTTGAATTTGCCTGGTTGAATTTCAACAAGTCTGTTTAAATGCCTCATTTAGCATTTTACAGCAGCTTGTGTGTAGCAGGGCCAAAGGCAAAAATTTCCAAGCTTAAAATTTGGGAAATCTGAAGTTGTTTGAAGGGTATTGTGCCGGAGGAGGTAGAGAGGAGCTCTTTGGGGAGGTGGAGGTAGGAACAGACGGGAGGGGGAGGTTGGGGAGCTACCTCAGAGCTGGTGCAGGGGCTGTGCTTTTGCGTTTTTGCTGGTAGAGCGGGTCTGACCCCTCTTTCACGGTGCCCCAGAAGCTGGCTGGCTGAACCTTCGAGGGGATGTCTGTGGCGCTCCACAGTCACTATTCTTTAGGAGGGGGTGTGTGTGTGTGTTGGGGGGTAGGGGTGGGTGTGTTTTGGGGAATACAGCGCATATCAGCAGTGACAGCTATCATCTAAAAATCAAAAATCCCTTTTCTGAATGTTCTGAGATGCATCCACCCCCTGGGTTTCTCATCTGATCCTAGAAAGGGTTAGAGAGCCCCTCCCAATGACTGAGATTGAGTTTCTCACCAGCCCAATGGAGGGGGCTGGAAGCGGATTTAACTTCATCTGGAGAAATAAAGAAATGTGACATTTTTGTCTACTGGGTGTTGCTGACTAAAATTTATATATCCACCACGGTTCCATTAACGGCAGCTACTTTCACAGACCACCTACCATTTGCAAGGCGCTATGCTGGGTGCTTTCCTTCTTTATTTGTCCACTCAGTGAATACTTCTTGAGCACCTATGTTGTGTTGGGTGCTGTTCTTAGAATAGTGCTTAGCACTGAAGATGCAACAGTGAGCAAACAGACGAAGCCCCACATGGAGCTTAAATAATTGTGGGAAACAGAGATCTGAATGAAGTGCAGGAAGGAGCCATGTGAAAGTCAGAAGAAAGAACATTCCACGTAAGGGTGAAGCTCTGAAGCAAGAGTATGCATAGGAGGCCAGTGTGGCTGCAAAGAGTGAGCGAGGTAGGGAGTGGTAGGTACAAGGTCAGCGAGATGGGGTAGAAAGATGAACATCTGCAGATCGTGTACGAAGGACTTTATTTTACCGGCATCAGGTCTATTAATAAATATCACTTGCTTCCTATTTTTAAGTAACTTTGAGTCTAGTGGAGAAGGCAGACCTGTAATCTGGTAATTTTAGCCAGTGTGCTAAGTGATAAAGGTCTATTCCGACTCTGGTGAGCAGGAGGGATGGCATAGTTGGCGGGGAGGGGTGGTCAAGGAAACCTCATGGGGTGAATCTTGAAAGATACATAGGAGTTTGTCAAGAATTATGAAGGATCTGAGCATTTTATCTTACTTGCAAGCTAACATGTGAGCCCATCACAGCTCCATGGATTCTGGAAGAAGACACGGTCCCCTGGGTCAGAGACAAAGGGCTTTATTACTCATAGCACAGCAGGCAGCATAAGCTTTGTGTTTATATTGGATCCACTTGCTCCCCAAGATCCACAGGGATGAAGTGGAATGGCCCAAGTGGATGCTGCATACATTGGATTTGCAGTACACCTGAGCTTAAGAAACCCAATCTTTTATAAGGGGGCTACTGTGAACCCGCACCCTTTTGCTATGGAGGGAGACATAGTCTTTATTACACTGGCTAGGAAACAAATTGGCCCTCTGCCCGAGGGAGCTACTATCTCATCTTCCAAGGCTCTTTGCTATATGAACATCCTGGAAAAGATAGTCTGGACCAAAAGCAGCTAGGGCTTCAGGTCACAGGACATTCATAAATATGAGACACCTATGGAGACCCATTGCCTGAAGAGCACAGCTATTAGGGGCTGAGGTAGTGAGCCCTAAACCCTTTTAACACTTTTATGAGTTAACTTTGTTCTGGACCAGGTTAGATAATGGAGTGCCAGTTTTCCAGACTGTTCAGACTTCTAGAGTGAGGCAGGGAAACTATTGGTCATCAAAGTTGAGTAATTAGGGGATAGGAAATAGGTTAAGTGAGGCGCTAGAGGTTAGCAAGTTTCGAAATTCATTTATCATTTTTTCAACAAATATTTCTTCACTGCCTATTTTGTGCCAGGCACCCAGCTGGAGTCCATTCGTGATGAAAAAATGGATGACAGAAGAACGTCCCCAGGGCAGGCTACAGAGAGCTCAGAGCTGACTGAGGCTAAGTCTTTTGTCAGACGGGTTTCTTAGCCCAGGTGCATCTCAGAATCTCCTGGGCAGCCTTTAAAACTTCCCTGTGCCTGGGTAGTCCCCAGAATAAAGAAGTCAAAATCTCTGGGGCTGGGGCCCAGGCATCTGTATTAGTTTGAAAACAACGTCTGAGGTGATCGTTAGAGGTAGCTGGGGTCGAGAACGCTGCTGTGGATAATTAAACGTGCCAGGTGTTCGTCCTGCCCAGGTTGTTGCTACAACTTCAGCAGTTGCTTTCATTTTAATGGGTTTTCCACCTTGAGCTGCTGCCTTCCTTGAGATTCTTCTCCAAGGGCCCAGTGTCCTCTGAGATGAGACTCTGTTCTGTATTCTTGGGAGGAGGTCTGATGCCAATATGTGATTGATTATTCTTGATACTAGAAAAGTGAAGCGGTCTTTCTCCAGCCCCTAGGTCTAGGCTGGATATGTGAATATGCCTTGCCTCTGGGCACTAGTGCATTTTGGGTCTTTGGGAACTATGTCCTAGGACGTGTATATCACCAATAATTTATGTTTGTGCAGACATTAGCATAGGAGTAAAAGCATAGACTTTCAAATCAGAGCAACGTGGCTTCAAATTCCAGCTCCACCCTTACGGGCTGTGCGAACTTTCCAGACTTCCTAAGTTCTCTGGGGCTCAGTCTCGTTCTTAGCAAGAAAGGGATGGTCCCACCTCCCTCGCATGGCTGTTTTGAAGATTAAATGAAATAAGGCGTCTAAGACTTAGAATGGTGTCTTGATACATAGTCAGGGTTCAATATATTTTAATTTTATTATCTAACTTAATCCTAAAAATGACCCCTGAACTATAAATCTGCATTTTGCTGATGAGGAAACTGCATCTCAGAGAGCATAAATAAGAATATGGAAGTATGAAATATGGTCCTTGCTTTCGTAGTTGAGATGATATGACCTCCTTGGAGAGAATTATATGAAAATAAACCAGGTAATAATTCAAAACTGCATTATAGTGATATAATTGTGAGTACATTGGAACAGTGTCTTCCAACTGTAATGTGCAGAACACTCACATGAAGGACATACGATGTGCAGATTCCCAAGCCCAGATCCAGTAATTCGGGTCTTGGAGTCAGAACCCTGTTCAACAGACAGATGGCTCCAGATGACTCTGCAACCACAGGTGATATATGAACCACATATAAAGAAAGAGTTTGAGAAATCTCCATCTGAAGCAGCTTCTTGAATGAGGTAGCCTTTGAATTGGGTCTTAAAACCTAGCTCAGCTCTGGATGGGCAAAGGGGACAGGAGAGGGTATTTTGCAAGAGGAGACAAGCTATGAGTGAAGCTTGGAAGACAAGAATGGATCATATTTGCAGAACTAACCATGTTAACGTACAAAGTAATTCAAGTTTATTGGTTTTTCTGGACTTTAATAAGGTAAGTATTTTCTCATTTTCATGACCTTTTTCTTGCAAAGAAACTTAATTAACAAACCTTTTCGTTTCTTGAAGGTCTTCTCTCCAACAGCCTCACATCTCTTTCGCTGAGCACCAACCTATGGTCTATTTGGATATGGATATTCTGTCTAAATCATGCATAAAATGAGGCTGTGAGAGTCAGGTGGGAATGAGTGTTCTCTTGGTCAATGCTGAGGCCACATGTAAAGTTCCAGGAACTTAGAACCTCCCCAGGATGTTCAAGTTGGGGTAGATTCCACCGAGAACCGGGAGTTAAGCTGGTTAGCAAGGCTGTGAGTTGGAGACAAATGGCCCACTCCCACCCTACTGAAGTTTGCTCTGTTTCGGTCATCTTAATCAGAGGGGGTCTCCTGTACAATATTAAAAATTAGTGGCCACAATTTAAAAAATAAAATTATAAAAAAGCGGAATTTCCCATTTCTCTTGAAAAGTTGGAATATTGCTATATTACTTGGGGATACTTTTGTCTGCAGGTAACAAATAAAACTTTACTTAGATTGGCTTAAACCATAAGAAAATTTACTATCTCATAGAACACAAACTCCAGAAGTTGGTTCCAGGTGTGGTATTTCAGGGATCTGCTTCAGATCCTGGGCTCTGTGTAGCAAGGTGGCGACAACAGTTTCTGGCATTATAGCTAGACACCACTCTGTCCAGAGGAAGAAAGACTGTCTCTTCTTGTTTCTTTGGAAACCCAGGCATCATGTCCCATTGGCTAGAATTGGGTCACATGCACGTTCTTATACTAATCAGTGACAAGGGAAATAGCATTATCCTAATTGGCTTAGACCAATAAGGTTCTAGCCCTGGAGACTAGAGTGGGAAAAGGATCAACTTTCTCTGAGTCATATAGGGGGTGGGGGTTACACGGACGAGGAAGGAGAGAATGGATATTGGGAGGTAATCAATAACATCCCTTACAATTTGGCACTACAGTTTCCATAGTCCTTTTTGGCAAAAATTGGCTGGAGCTGGGTATAATTTGCCCCCTTGAGAGGGGCACACGGAGTCTTCACTTTGCCACAGGGCTTCTCCACATATTATTTTACACCCTGTTTGCCTAAAAATTTACTTTACTTGCTTAGCTCCTGTAAGCGTTTGAGTTTGTGACCCCACGTCTACACACCTCAGGTCTAACCTGCTTTTGTTAAGTAGTGTTTCCCATCGACGTCATCCGGCATGCTTGGATAATCAATCAGAGGAAGACTCTCTCCTCTCTCTCTTTGCCCATTAGATTCTGCTTATCAACCTTCCAAAGGACTAATATCTTCTTACCCCTCATATCTTACTTTGGTGATGTACTGGTCCCCTGGGCCACCAGGAAAACCCTAGCGAAAGTCCTTGGCCCTGTTCACGCTGCTGTGGAAAGATCTTCAAGAATTTGAGTCTTCAAAAAGCTGCCTCCGTAATGAACTAGTCGTAGTGAAGAGAGAAAACACACAGTGTCAATCTTGGCTAGTGACAGGGTGCAATTAACCCAGGATCAAGTTGCAGCAAGATGGATGGGGCCAGATGGTCGTGTTATCCTAGCTAAGGGATTATACAGCAAGGGCCCTTCAGAAGGGAGACATTTTTCTACATAGAGCTCTAGAATGAAAAGAGACAAGGGTGAACTCTTCACAATTTCCAAACAGATGTTATAGAGTAGGGAAACTAGTAAATGATGTTTTAAATCATCATTCCAGTTCTTAATTGGTGACTGGTAAGGCATACATACACTGTCAGTTTTGATGGTTCTTGAAGCTGTAGCTACTAGAAAATTCTAAGTTGAAAACATCTTAACTATGGAAGACCTCCGTTAGGAAATTCAGAATCTTAAATACATGAGGCACATAAAATGAAGAAAGTACATGGAATGAATTCATTCTTCCAATAAAAAATTTTAAGATTCTTGTACACATGCTGCGGGACATAGCAATGAACAATATGGATAATGTCTTTGCTCTCTTTAGATTATATCTGGAAGAGAGACTTAATTTAAAAAAAGCACATAGAAAAGATGATTTCAGAGTGACAGATGCTATGAAGAAAATGAGAAAAGCCATGTGTTGGACAGTAACAGCTGAGGAACAGAAGTAGGTAGTTGTGTGCCGGTAAATATTCAAAAACTGGTTCTTTCAGGGGGAAAAGCCCTCATTTGTAGTGTTTATCAATTTCTTTGGTGTAAATACTCCCACCGTGGCTGAATGCAAGCTACCAACATGGCTAGGAGTTGGGAAGAGATGCCCACAGTATAAACCAGCTCCAGAACACCTCGGGGAGTGTGTTATCCTATTTTCAGAAAGGGCTGTGAGGCAAGGCATCTTTGAGAAAGTGAATACGTGAAGGATAAGGAGCTGGCCATGAGAAGGGAGACCCAGGGGAAAACTCTGCAGACGCAGTGGACATGTTACAAGAGCAAAGGTCCTGAAGTATAAACAAACAGTGTGTTCTCCAGAGGAAATAAGGACGATAAGGGACCAGAGTTTAGAAACGGAAAACATTCTCCTGTGACAGCATAGGAGAGCTAAATCATGTAGGATCTCCAAGGCCATTTTAATAAACTTAAATTCCATTATAAATGTAATGGGAAATTGTATGAGGTTTAAGCAGGTGATCAACCATATGTATTTAGCAAGAGGCTGTATTTAAGTTTGCATAGAAGGAATTCAGTATGTGGTTGGCCCGTAGCAGGAGAAGATGGGGAAAGAGAAACAGTAGACTTTGCTGGTTTTACCGTCTATGTTTTGATTTACTTCGAGTCTCTCAGAGAAAAAGCTGTATTCGCACAGTGTCTCGCACATTGTAAGCACTGAATAAATGTTAATTATTGCGGGTACTGCACTGGACTAATTTGGAGATGGGGCTTGGGGAAGGTCAGTGATGTGTCAGTAACATTGGATGGATTACAGAGCTAGGACATCATAGAAGAGGGATGGCAGTGGAGCTCAAACATGTTGCTGAAGATGCGGCTAAAATCAGTCACTGTCTCCAGCTTTTGAAACTTAGTTTGTGTTAGATAGATACCAGGTTGACACTTATCCCTTAGGGATGAGAGTTGGCCACATTATAAACCATGTTTAAGCCTTAAATTGTAGTGCATTTACTCATTTATTCATTTCCTCTGATCAGGGACTCTTGTTCAGCCACCAAAGTGGACACCATCTGGCACCTTCACATGGGACATTTTAACTGCAAGAGTATGAAAGAAAGATTCCTTGTGGATTTTTCCGTTTTGCTACTGTTTATTCCTTTTTCTCCTTCCCTCCTTGACTAGCAAGCAGGGACCCTTTAAAAGAGGGATGTAGGAATATTATTATTATTTGTATTGACAGAAACAAAAACATTGATGATATTAGTAGGTAGAATTTATCGAGTGCTTGCCACATATTTGTGAATGTGCCACATGCTTTACATACTTAGTCAAACTTCATGACAGCCCTAAGAGGTGGGGGCATTGTTACCTCTATTTTACAGATAAAGAAACAGATGCTCAGAAGGGTTGATAGTTGTCCAATCAAGGCCCCATGGGTAGATACTGGTGGGGTCAGATCCACGCTGGTGTGTGCCCTCTCCAGAGCCTCTGGCCCCGACCCTTGAAATCCTTTCATCCTAGGTTTTCTGAACTTTGTTCTTTGTGTTGCCTCCTTTCTCTTCTTGCTGCCACTCCCTATGTTCAAGATCCCATGGTTTTCATGATCTCTTCCAACAGGGTCTCTGCACTTTCAGTCTCTCCTATTCGATGCCATCTTATGAACAGCTCTAGATTGAACTCGTCAAGGGGAAGCTCTGGCCATATCGTGCCTTGATTTAGAAATCTCAGTGACTCCTTATTGGATGAGGAACAGACCGCTCATCCTGCTGATCTAAACTCTGGAAAAGAGCTTGTACTTCAGCCAAATGGAGGACTGAGCATCAGTATTTTGTTCCACGGTGGAGTGCAGGCTGCTTTCTGCCTCATCTTGTGGTGCTCTGTGCCGCTCCCTCCTCCCAACATCCACATTAGAGTTAGTGTTTCTGGAAGGCAGGGACTTTGCTCGACATCTCTATGTAAACAGTGTGAATTTGTGTCACGACTACACACAACGTCACATGCCTTTTCCTTTGAAATCAAATCTAATCTGTTTGTTCTAAGGCAACACCCCAGAGAGGATGGGAAATCTAACTCTATAATATGTTTTTTTCAAGAATCCTGGTTCTCGTTAGGACAGCAAAAGAGCTGCAGGGTTTTATGAGTATCCTCAAAAGCAATCTTTCAGTCTGTAGTCACTTTCTTTGGGGCTTGTCGCCCTAGCCCCTGTGACCATTTATAGGATGTAGGACTTGTCTTCCAGTACTGAACTTAGGCAAAGGGCTGAGTTCAGACTCAGCTGGCTGATAAATCAGCAGGATACAGTAGTGGCTAAGAACGTGAACTCTGGGTTTAAACTTCCCAGGCCAAACCCAGCCCCACCATTTATAGTCATATGCTCATGGACAAACAACTCCTGTGCCTCGGTCTGCGCCATCTGTAAAGTGGGCTGTCAATGCTGTCTCCTCACGCACTTACTGTGAGGGCTAAAGTGGATACTAGGAATAAAGGATTTAGAACAATGCTTGACAGGTAGTGAGTGCTAAATAAACATTAGGAAATATTTTGTCCCCACTCAGGGGCCTTACCCTCAATAGAGATGTTGTGGGATGCAGGAGAGCAGTACCTGTGACAGAGGCTTCAATGTTCCCCAGGGGTAGGGCCCTCCCATCCCTGCCAGCTTTGTGAGTACCCAACTCTCCCGACAGCCGTCCACTTAGGTGATTCTTGGCTGTTCAACTTCTCAGTGTCAGTTTCCTCATCTGTAAAATGGGAGAGCAGTGTGACTTGTAGGGTCCTAGAAAGGTCCTATACACACTTAACACAGATCTTAGCACATCATGAATGTTAGGATCCAATGAAGCACGCAATATAATGTGCTTAGCACGGTGTCTAGCCAACGTAGAAAGGGTTCAATTAATGTCAAGTATTGCCATCATCATCATGTCATCACGTCATCATGATCACATCCGACCTCACATAGCATACTACTTGAACACTACAATGACTAATACGTATTGGTTAACTAGTGCAATTGTTTTGAAAAACACCAAAAAGAAAATAAAATAGGGGGCTTACTTCAAAGATAGTACTTTGCCAGAAGTTTTACGTTTATTCAATTCTTTTCTAAAAACCATTTCTTAGTAGTTGATTCCCGTGGTTTTGCTGTTAATGATATCTAAATATATTAAAAATATGCCTCATAGGGCTGTCTCAGTGATATAGGATTTTGATCAACCTTCCTTGCGCTGGAAATGAATTGATTCAGTATAAATACTTTGTCTAAAAGTTATTTGGCCTGGAAAATACCAGTCTAATTTCCTTACAAGGAAGAAAATTATAGAGAGAGATCTAATCAGTGAGTAGAATATAGCCTTAGAAAATGTGTATCAGCATACCTTAACGAAAGTAGAATAAATCTTGGAACTTTAATATCCCCCTTTCTTGGACCTAAATAGGCCCCTTTGGAAAACTATTTTATTGTTTCTCATTAAATTAGAATTGTGCTGAGGTGCCACTATCTACCATTTCCTATTATTATTAATGGGAAAAAAATCACTGCATATTCAGCATTTCCCCAGTTAAAGCCAACGGAACACCCTTCCCACACTTAGGCTTAACTCTGGCTCATTTTTAAACAAAGTTCCTTTTTTTTTGTTGTTTACATCTGCATTTAAAGAGAGCAATCCTTTCTAGTGACAATTAAGGAAATTTAATGTATAGCTTTACTTCTGCTCCATAAATTAACAGCTCTTGCAGAAGAAGCCTGGAAAGAGTTACAGAGGCAAGGAATGTCTTGTTAACTTAGGGGGATGCAGTAATCTCTGAGAAACAGAGTGTAGGAAGCATCATTTTTCAAACCTGGGTCGTTTGATAGCACATTAAAGAGAATACACTCAAACTTTTGATCCATCAATGAGGTGAAAGGTGTCTGAGTCCGTTCAGGCAGCTATAATAGAACACCACAGACTGAGTGGCTTGTAAACTAGAGAAGTTTATTTCTCACAGTTCTGGAGGCTGGAAGTCCAAGATCAAGGTGCCAGCAGATTTGGTTCTGGCAAGAGCCCACTGACTTGCAGATGGCTGTCCAATCATTGTATCCTCACATGGCAGAGAGCAGAGAGAGCCAGCTCTCTGGCCGTTTCTCATAAGGGCATTAATCCTATTCATAAGGGCTCCACTTTCCTGAGCTAATGACCTCCAAAAGGCCCCACTTCCTGATACCATCACACTGGGGATTAGATTTCAACATAAGAATTTTCAGGGGACACAAACATTCAGTCCCTAACAGAAGATTTGATGATGGTGGGTACTAAGGTTCTAGAGTACTGTTGCTGTTCCCAAATTTCTCAAAAATGCTGCATGGCAGTATGTTATCTTCTCGATTCATTCATAAAACCGATGCTGAATGACAACCGAGACCATACATTGCTGGCCACAGCTGGCCTAGAGATGTGAGATGGGCCTAGGGATCATATTCTGGATGGCAGCAGTTATTGGAGCCTCCCTAAGACCAGCCATCCCTTTCTAGTCCTTTTTCATACTTCCAGTAGCTTCTTGGCCCCTTAGAGTTTTCAACCCCTCCATAAAAAACGTCAAGCATGTACAATAGCTTGCATACTATGTTAGGACATAACCTCCAGCTTTCCACGAGCGCAGAAAATGGAGAGACCCTTTTTTGCCCCTCAAAGTAAATGTCAGAGCCCCCATAGAAGTTGTCAGCCCCTACATGACACCCTTCTCATTCGACCCTTACTGTGTCAGCTACCACTTTTTGCTTTGCTCGCTCCATGCCAGCCACGTGGGCCTTCTTGCTACTGTATCCGTGGCGCTCCCTCCCCTCTTTCTGGCCTTTGCTCAAATGCCACCTTGTCAGAATGACCTTCCCTGGCCCCACTTTTTAAACTGAAAAAAACTTTCTCCCTTCCAGAACTCAATAATCCCTTTCCCAGCTTTATTTTTCTACCAAAACGTTTGTCACTACCTAACATACTGAACATTTTGCTTGTTTATTCATTCATGGTCTGTCTCTTCCAAACTAGACTGTAAGCTTCATGAGGGCAGGAACTTTGTCTTACTCAGTACTGTTTTTCCAGCACCTACAACAGTGTAGGTACCTGACAAACAAGGTGAACAATGAATGCATGAGCATGATATATGCTAAAAGAGGCCCAGGCTGCTGTGGGAACCACAAGGAACTCAGTGAGCATGGAGCAGGGAACTCGAGGTCAGGAAAGGGAAAGATATGGATGCAGTAGTAAGGATTGTGCACTGGGACAGGGGGACAAGAGGGAGCCTTGGAAAGATGCATGACCAGAAGCAGAAGAGGGACAGGATTACCAGGAATGTTTTGTATTCTGCTATTTTGCAAACCAAAATAATACGTAAAACTATTAACCTCCATGAATCTGAGAATAGGACCTTTCTAAAAATTGAAAAAAAAAAAAAAAACTGCTAAAGGGGCTGCTTAGGTAGGATTTTACCAAGCTCCTCAGCATGGAGTTTACTTTGGATTTTCCCCAAGATACTGGCTTGATTTCAAGCCACTTCAGGCCGTAGAGAGCTGATCAAAGAAGAAGGCAAGGTAATAAGGTAGATCCAACAGGAACAGTAAGGTCGTCCAGATTGGAAACAAATTCCAGCTCTGCTGCTTGCTAGTCATGAAAACTTAGGAAAATTACTTAACCTCTCTGAATCTTTTTTCTCATCTGAAAAATGGAATTAAACATGTCTAGCATTCCAAGGTGGTGAGCATCAAATTAAAAAAATAAATACGTCGAGCCAGCCCTGATGGGCTAGTGGTTAAAGTTTGGTGGGCTTTATTTCGGCAGCCTGGGTTCGGTTCCCAGACGCAGAAGGGAACCACACCACCCATCTGTCAGTCGCCATGCTGTGATGGTGGCTCACATAGAACAACTAGAAGCACCTACAACCAGAATATGCAACTATGTACCGGGATGTTGGGGAGGGGAAAAAAAAAGTCACGTGCCTCCTATAGCAGTAGGTACTGAATATATGGAAGCCATGTTTATGAAAGCAATTATGCATCTTATTAATGATTATGCAAATTAATGCATCTTATTTTTAAGAATGTTAAAGGTGGATTTAATTTTTACAAAGAAAATATAACTGAAAATATAATATTGTGGCTTTTCCTGTCTTTTTCTGCTTCTTAAGCATGCTGCTGAATAAAATATAAAATATATCGTGTATGATATATGCAATAATATATAAGTACTTGTATTTTTCTTATCAACATCTCATAGGACTATATTTTATTGCATTAGAAGTCAATATGGCAACGGATGATTTAGAACATGTGGAACTATTTCTATCTGCTGCATCTTACATACTTCCCTAACGTTGGTGTAAGTTGTGGCTTTGGTGGAATTGTGGCCTTGAATTGTGGACCAATGCTATAAATGTCTCCCTCTTTTGAGGAGTCAGGTAGACCCTGCTTTGAGACCATGGGAAGAGTACCTCATCATTTTTTGAATCCTGTGAGTACTGTGGATTACACTTTATTTAATATATACTGCATGTAAATAAGTTTCAGAGGCATAAAAGCTTCAAAACTAAACGAAAAGGAAAATTTAATAACCGCCCGATTTTTAGATTGTGCACTAAATAATCTGCTTTTCATCCTAAGAAAGGGGAAGAGGAAGGCAGAGTTTAATAGACATATATAACAAATTAGAATCCAGTATCTGGGGGGTGTAAATCACATTCTGTGAACCAAACAATGTGGTTTTCATCAGATCTCCTCCAGCCGCTCTGCCTGGGAGCTTGAGCATAATTCAACCAACTGTAAAACAGGAAGAGACTCCTGTCAAAGGGCAGAAGACAACACAGAGTCCACGGCTCCTTGCCAGATTCTGCCCAGCCCAGTTACGTATATAATAACATGTCTGTCAAATGATGTGTTTGGAACAATCCTTCTAGGGCTGTGGTTAAAAGAAGAGAAGAATGTAGAAAGAAATAAGACATTTGCACAACTGTGACTTTGCTGAAGATTCATGGATAGAAGGTACCAGGATGTACAGAGCAGAGGTTCAAGTGGGGGCAGTTTCAGCCACTGGGGGACATATGACAACATCTGGGCACACTTTTGGTTGTCACAACTGGGCAGATGCTATTGGCATCCAGTGGACAGAGGCCAGGGATGTTGCTAAACATCCTACAATACACAGGTCAGCCCCCTGCCCCCGTAAAGAATTACCCAGCCACAAATATCAACAGTGCCGAGACCGAGAAACCCTTGTGTAGAGGTTTCAACTCTGACTGTTGGTGAGTTTGAGATTTTATTCACATGATTTAGTCATCGAAAGTCCTTGGGCTTATAAACAGCTATTTCTGAGAGAAGCCTCAAAGTTCCGCTACTGTCGTGAAGGCACAGTTCTGACATTATCTTTCTCAGGAAATGAGAAAACTGATGTGAATGCATTGTGTTCTCATCTGTTCTGGGTTCTTTCTTTGCGTTTGATGAGAGGCCCCTGAAGCGGCACAGGTTTCTGAGCAGTTGGTTTTGATCTGGTAAATGAAAGGGCGTCAGTGTGAGAAAACCATCGTCTTTCTCTCACATGGATAGGAACTTACATCCCTGCAAAGCTGGCCTGTGAAATGGCCACGGGTTAAACACAAGCGTGAACCACAGGGCCCCATCCTCTCCAAGAGTGGCTCCTCTGTAAATTGGAGGAGCAGCGGTGGGAGAGCAGGAGGGGTTTTCATTGCCTCGGTCTGTGCTACACCCGGCTTGTGGTCGAAGAAGAGACTTCAGTCTCCAGGGCTGTCAATCCATCCCTTCTTAATAGCATCAAATTTGTTTTAAAAAATTCATGCTGTGGGTTTTGAGGTAATAATTGTACCTCTAGAAAAGTTTGTTAAAGATTGCATTAGATGGATTCATTTTAATGGACAGTCTCTGTGCTTGGGCATTTATACTGCATAATAGTACATTTGGGGAAGAAAAAAAAAATGTGGGAACTAGAGGTTTTTCAGCAAATTTCACTAAACTACTGCTCTCTTTGTCCAAATGTCTCTGAAAATTTTATGGGAGGAAGAATTTTGTCTTTATTATGCTTGACTGAATAATTTGTTAAATTATGTTTTAAATCGGCATTTCCTCAAATTGCAGAACAACAAATGCTAAAGTAGATTATGGATTATTATACATGCAATTTGCATAAAAGTTAAAAAAAAACAGTCAGTATGTCAGGAGTACCAGGGTGCTGCCTAGAAAGATTGCACAAAACCGATGGCTAAGATGAAGATTGTTGGTGTCCAGACCTTCTGTTATCTAATTATAAAAAAGCATAACATAGCCACCCGATTGAGCGGGCTCGTCATCAAATCATAACCATTTGGAATAAAATGGAAGCTTAATGCGAAACTGCTGATACAGCAATCTTAATTACAGCTCTTTTGTATTTCGAAAGTAAAGTTCTAAATTCCAGGATTTCAATGATTTGTAAACTGTTCTCTGGATGCACGTGGTAGCTCTGGGTGCTTTGGGGGTTCAGGATCACGGGGATGCCAGGCCAGTCCGGCTCACCAGCCCTTCACCCCAGGCTTCATCCAAAACACCTGTGGGTAACCTGTTTTACTTATCGGACTGCTGCAACTTTTTGTGTGAAGACGGGAATCCCCAGCTAAGAAAAGTTGTAAAGCTATTGGAACAGTATTTCAAGATTTCCAGGTGGAAGAGCTATTTTTTTTATATACATAAAATAATGCAAACGACTCACACTCAAGAGCAAAAGAAAAGATTTTAAATTCCTGAATGAAAGGAGAAGAGCAATGTATGCTGTAACTGCTCGTTTACCTGTTAGTCTGTTAAATTTAATCAGCTATTAACTGGAACCTACACACAGTTGCTTATTTTTTTTAAAGATTGGCACCTGAGCTAACGACTGTTGCCAATCTCTTTTTTTCTCCCTGAATCCCCCCAGTACATAGTTGTATATTTCAGTTGTGGGTCCTTCTAGTTGTGGCATGTGGGACGCCGCCTCAACGTGGCCTGACAAGCAGTGCCATGTCCGCGCCCGGGATCCGAACTAGTGAAACCCTGGGCCGCCAAAGCGGAGCGCGTGAACTTAACCACTCGGCCACGGGGCCGGCCCCTACACACAGTTTCCAATTCCGTCCCTATCCCTCTCTCCCTTCCTACCTTCCTTCCATTCTTCTCTCCCTTCCTCCCTTCCAACACATACTTATTGAGCAGCCAATGAAAAAAGACAAACAGATACAGAAGCAAGACAATTTCAGACAGTGATAAATGCTATAAAGGAAATTAAACAGAATGATCTGCTAGAAAGTGCCTGGGCAGAAGAGGGGTAAGACTATTTGGACAGTTACTGTATTTAGAATAAGAAAGCGGTGTGAGTCACTGAAAGTGTGCCCCAGGCTATGAGAGGCTCTTTCCTGTTCCACTCCCCATCCCAAGGTATGATTTCGGGGGAAAAAAAAAGTCTTACATTTGCTTAGTTGTGTTATGCACTGTTATACCTTCTTATAAGGCAGGCCTGGCGTTGACTGATACCTGGCATAAAGTCTAAGAATCATATCCAGATAGAGCATGCTAAGTAGTTACATTTCGGGCGATTAAAGTTTCATTGGAGTTAAAGTTGAACGCACGTATAACAAAGGGCTGTGGGACCACTATTCTTGATTTAACTACAGGAAATGAATGTGGTTTGTTGTGGACTATACGTTTTAAAGGGCAGTATTTCAGCTGAAAGCTGTAGGATCAGAAAGAGCAAACTTTGCAGAGATTGAGATATGATACAGATAGGCAGCGATGTAGATATTCTGGTCGGAGGCAGCGACTACCGCAAAGCCTTGGTGAGGAAGAGCTCCTCATGTTAGGACAGAAATCGACATTAATGATGGCTCTGGGATCCCAGATTCCGATGAGTCTGACACCCCCTCTCCCACCTGGGTCACATCCACGCTACCCTCTATGGAGTTTCTCTAAAGTGTTCTTGCAGTGTTCTGGGTTGTCCCTCAGGACACAGTTGACGGATTTCATTCCTCATTGTGAAGAAAACTTACAAATGTGAGAGGCTACTGCAAAACAGAAAGATTAGCAACACAACACTCGCAAATAACTGCATGGTGGCCCATTCATGCCTGCTTTTTCTGGTGATGGCAGGTCCAATTCAATGTCAAGATGAGTTCAAAATTTATGAGGCATTTTAAGCCACATTTAAAAATCATCATTGTAGTATTTCTTAAGTTAAAATTTATAAATTCCCCCAAATTAACCATTGTTAATACTATCGAATATATCTTTCCAGGACGTTTTCTGTTCGGGTATATAATAGGTAAACATATAATTAGTCTGTTAAAAATAAAAATAGGTTTTAATTGTGTATGTGCATATATAATTTTTCTGAAGGTACGTTCCTTATCAATATTTATAGAGCTATCTCATTCTTTTTAATACTAACTAGTATTCCATTCTTTGGAAACACTATAATTTATTAACAGGGCATTGGAATCCTGACTTTGTCGTTTATGAGCTGTCTGCCCTTAAGCAGGTTGTTTACTTAGGACAAGAGAAGTGGAAGTAACATTCTGGGCAGAAGAAACGTATATGCAAAGATACTAAGGTGAGAAAGAACTTGGTCTGTTGAAAGGATAGAATGAAGGTTAGCATGACGGGACTTAGCGCATGAGGACAGGGATAGTCGAAGATGAGATGGAGAGGCAGCCAGAGCTGGGTCATGCAGGTCCTCAGGAACCGTGGACAGAATCAAGATGTGTTTAACCAAGGAAATAACATGACGAAATTTGGGTGTTCAAAATTTTTATGAAGAATGGCCTAGAAAGGGGCGGGAGTAGAATAATTTTTTACTCTTGGTGGAGTATCCTTCATTTATTTGTTCTTTAGGGAAAACCCCTGTAGAACCAAGACTCCAGTGCTAATGTTACAAATATTTACTTCTTTACTTTAATACCTGTGAAGTACCTAGATATTACAAATATTTACTTTAAAAAGATTTATTTATTTTTAATTTTTTTGAGGATGACTAGCCCTGAGCTAACATCTGCCACCAATCCTCTTTTTGCTGAGGAAGACTGGCCCTGAGCTAAAATCTGTGCCCTTCTTCCTCTGCTTTATATGTGGGACACCTGCCACAGCATGGCTTGACAAGCGGTGCATATGTCCACACCGGGGATCCGAACTGGCGACCCCCAGGCTGCCGAAGCAGAATGTACGAACTTAACCGCTGCGCCACTGGGCTGGCCCCTACTTTTTATCTTAATACCTGTGTGGTCTTTCCTGTATCCTGGATGACATTGAAAGGGATCATCAAAACTGAAAGACACATGGATCTATGGGCACCCAATGAAGTGACTTTTCCAAAGAAAGAAAGAAATGGGCTCTTTAAAGGGAATTTGAACTTCCAGAACTTCTTAGCATAAGGTCATTGTCACATTTTCTTTTCTTTTTTTTTTTTTTTGGTGAGGAAGATTTGCCTTGAGCTAACATCTGTTGCCCATCCTCCTCTTTTTTTTTTCTTGAGGAAGATTAGCCCTGAGCTAACATCTGTGCCAATCTTCCTCCACGTTGTATGTGGGATGCCTCCACAGCATGGCTGTTGAGTGGAGTGGGTCTGCATCAGGGATCTGAACCTGTGAACCCTGGGCCGCTGAAGTGGAGTGTGCAGAACTTTAACCACTTGGTCACGGGGCCAGCCCCCTACGTTTTCTTTTTAAAAGCTTTTTACTTAGAAATAATTTGATTTAAAATATTGCAAAAATAACACACAGATTTCCCATATACCCTTTACCCAGATTCCCCAAATATTAACATCTTACATGAACCAAAAATTAAAATTGATTCAATACTAACTTACAGATCGCTTCTGAAATTCCAAGCTGTCCAGCTAACGCTTTTCCTGGTTCCAGATACAATCAAAGATCTCAGGTTGTACTTAGTTGTCCTTACTTCTTAGACTCCTCCAATCCTGGTCAGTTTTCTAGTCTTTCTTTGTCTTTTACCATCTTAACATTTTTGAAGAGTGCTGGGCAGTTATTTTGTAGAGTGCCCTTCAATTAGAGTTGAAGATTTCTCTTGATTTGACTGATGTTGTGTCTTATTGGGGAGCATCACAGAGTGATGCTCTGTCCTTCTCAGTGCGTCATTTCAGGAGGCACATGGTGTCAATATGTCTTATCATTGGTGATGTTAACTTTGATCCCTCAGTTACAGTGGTGTTTGCCAGGTTTCTCCACCATAACGTTGCTATTTTTTCTTTTGCAATTAACAAGTATCTTATAGAGAGGTACTTTGAAACTGTATAAATATTCTGTATTAGTTTTCTGTTCCTCCTATAACAAATTACCACAAGTTTAGTGGCTTAAAGCCACATGAATTTTTTGTCTTACTCTTCTATAGGTTGGAGTCTGAAAGGGGTCTCACTGGGCTAAAATCAAGGTGTTGGCAGGGCAGCGTTCCTTTCTAGAGACTCTGTGGTAGGGAATCTGTTTTTCTTTCCTTTTCCAGTTTCTGTAGGCTGCTCACATTCGTCGGCTTGTGGCCCCTTCAATTTTCAAAGTCAGCAATGGCTGGTCAAGCCTTTCTCACATTGTGTCACTCTCTCACTGAGTGTCCTGCCTCCCTCTTCCACTTTTAAGAAACTTGTGATCCCTTTGGGTCCTATCAGGTAATTAGGAACAATCTCCCTGTTTTAAGGTCACCTCCTTAGCAACCTTAAATTCCTCTTTGCTAAGGAACACAACATAGGTTTCAGGGATTAGGACGTGATTATCTTTGGGGCCATTATTCTGCTTGCCACAATTCCATTCTTCATCAAAGTTTCAACTTATGTATTTATTTTTTATCGTTATGGACTCACAGTTTTCTGTTTTATTCAACAGATTTTAGTCTGTTATATTATTATTATTTATTTTGATGCTCAAATTGTTTCAGATTGGGCACAAGGGAGTCCATTAAAGATGGCTCCTTTCTCCTTATTTTTTTAGATTGGCACCTGAGCTAACATCTGTTGCTAATCTTTTTTTTTTTTACTTCTTCTCCCCAAAGCCCCCCAGTACATAGATGTATATTCTAGTTGTAGATCCTTCTGATTCTGCTATGTGGGATGCCGCCTCAGCATGGCCTGATGAATGGTGCCATGTCCTCGCCCAGGATCTGAACTGGAAAACCCTGGGCTGCCCGAGCAGAGTGCGTGAACTTAACCACTTGGCCACAGGGCCAGCCCTCCTGCGTCCTTTTGACATGATCCCATTATTATTTTGGTACCATGAGATGTTCCAGGATCATCTTTGACTTTACCTGCCACAGCTCTGGAATCAGCCATTTCTCTAGGGGTTCCGAATTCCTTTTATTGGAGAATGGCATTTAGAAACCAAGATTGGGCACTAAGGGTGATCAGTGCTGCTGAGGCATCTCTGCTTCTTGGTCCTTTCAATGGACAGAGTTAGGAAACGCACAGCGCTCTTTTCTTTCCTTCATAGCCCTCAAAAAATTGTAAGTAGATTTACCAATTTACTTTTTTATTGTTGTTTTATCCATTCAGTTCTAAATTTTATAAGGCAGAGGATTTGCCACTAGACAGTAAAATCATTTATTAGGTATGTTTTTAAAGTTAATCTATAAGGTGAAAGTTGCTTATAGGAAAAATTAAATTGCTTCTAGTGACAGCTAAGAAGTCCTCAAGTGACCCATATATTTCAGTCTTTTATCAACCCTCAATAAGTCCAGCACAGCCAGTTTTATCTGTGGCGTTGAAACCAATTGCTGTTTCATTATTTGTGCCACAGATATGTATCTTGAATCAATGGAATGCAGGATTGCTCATACCAAGAGAAAAATAGAGACCCTCTTCTCCCAAATAAATAGAGGGTTCATATCTCCTGTCTCACATTTCTGGGCATATGCTCATTTGGTAGTGTATTGGTGGAATATTCCACACTACTTAAATTGTCCTCACTCTCACACTGTCTTGTTCTGAGCACCTTTAGATGCAAGTTAAAATCATCCAAGAGGCTATTTCAGTATATGTCCAGGGTCACAGGCATAGTTCTTCCCTTTATAATAGAAACTAAGGAAATGGATGCTCAATGAATAAATTAAAGTGTGAGTGTTTTGTTTCCTTTGGAACATTATCTGTCTTTTCCTTTCCTGATGATAAATTTTTCTTCTTACCTTACTTCTTTTCATTTTATTTGAACTCTGTTTTTTCTTTAAATACAAATGATATTGATATAGGCACAGGAGGAGAGTGCATGATTCAAACAGATCCCTATATTTGGTACACAGCTTCAGAGAGGAAAACACAGGCTTGGAGGTTTCTCTGGAGCTCGGAGAAGATGTGAACTTGAACTGTTTTTGAAAAACGCCAAAGCTGGGAGAAGACATGATCCAAGCTCTATTTGAGGACCTCAGCTTAGCTACTGCCAAAGAATAACTTATTCCCTTCCAAAACTCTCCTTTTCATTGATGCAGTGGAGGGTCTTTCTGCAAGCGATTTTCCTGCTTGCCCAATTCTGGAAATACCAATTCAGCAAATACTTGTCCAGGATGTCTTCTGAACCTGGGAGGTCCCAGGCCTCGGGACAGCTCTGCATTCTGCACGCAGTGCAGCATGGGCGTGTTTTCTCTTTAAGGGAATATTACAATTCCAGGCAGACGATCCCATTACGTTGACCAGGTTTTATTGTCTCCATTTTTCACCCAGTTCACGTGACAACTTTCTGTTCTGCCACAACAGAAAGACAACTAGATGGCAACCTAGAAATTGGAAAAACAGTGAGGATGGCTTCTGGGCAGGACTTGAAGATAGTTTAGGAGAGCTGTTCAACTATCGTTTTCATCAGTTCTGCTTTGCTACTGATCAGAGGCTTGGAACTCCTCTTTAGAAGGCTTGCCTCGTCACTAACCATCTCGCTGCCAACACAGTGTGGAAGAACAAACTGAGACGCGTCACCCACGAAATGCCAGTATTTCTGTTTTCCTTTGGCTGGTTCCGCCCCTACCTTCACCCCTAGCCTATCGTTTGCCAATTGCAAACAAATGAGACATAACAATGTGTTAAAGTCCTATTTTCTTTCTTTCTTTCTCTCTCTTCGTACTCTATCAGCATGAACTGCTCTCAGAAGACAGTCCAGCACAGTGGCAGAGAGCCTAGCTTTGTTCTCAAACAGGCTTAGGACCACTCACAATTTGTCCATGTATGTGTCTAAACATTCACATGAGCTATTTAGCCCTTTAAACCCCATTTTCCTTATCTATACAATAGGTGTAATAAAACAGTGAAGTCACAGCTTACTCAGAGTTCAGATTTTAAATTAACTCATAAGGTGTAAATTGGAAGTACTTAATGTTGTCACCGGAGAACTCTTGTATCACCCATAAAATGGAGTACTTGTAGTTTTATGTATACAATTATACAGTATAGGTGTTTGTAAATGTATAATAATGCATATAATAGAGTGCACTCTATAAAATCAAGGACACATATGCGAAATATAATTTTATAGTTTATTAGATGTGCCATTAGATTGCTATTTTTATTTCTTGCTCTTTTTTCGCCCAGTTCACAAGGTTGAAATTGAATGTGATGCAACTCCAGTTTATCTACCTCATAGAGTTGTTGTGAAGAATAACAGAAATTACATATGATTGGCAGATGCTGCTGAAGATGATGATGATGGAGAAGATGAAAATGATGATGAAGATGAGGATGAAGAAGATAACGATGGTGATGAATGATGATGATCTGAAGATTTTCACCGTATTCAGTTCGTAGACAAATATTTATTAACATAGGATTTTTCCACATGCATAAGACAATTTTCTTTCCACTAATCAACAAAATTAAGTTAATATAAATGTGTAGACTCTAATACTTAATATATAGAAACCTGCAACACCATCTTTAATTTCATTCTGCTTGATGGCCTCATAGCCCAATGCACTCTCACCTGAACCACCTGACTTGGACAGGGTTACCCCTTGGGCATATATACCAAAGTACTTTGGTCTCTATTGATGAGAAAGATCAGTTAGAGCAACGTTGTTTTGTGGTTATAAGACATCAAACCGCAGTAAACTTTAGTTCCCTAAATGACTCTTTAAATATTTAATATCATGTTAAAAAATGTACAAATGTAAGAGAGGAGAGCGGGTTGGAGGGTGGAGGAGAGACTATCCTAGATCAAGGACAAACAACGGGCTCTTTGTAGAAATGATGCATGAGCTCTTCCTTTCCTGAGAAAGCCAGTCACGTGTTTGATTATTTGGGCTATAGCTTCAGATAATAAACATTATTCTGCAATAAGAAAAATATGCATTGTTACAGTCAGATGAGATTTTTTTTAAAAAAGTTAATCTAGCCTTTTGAAATTCCCTGCTTAAATATAACTTTTTATTATGGAAATTATCAAACACATACTTAAGTAAGGAGAAAAATCTAATGATCCCTTTTGTACCTCATCAGCCAGCTTCAACATTTATTAACACTTTGCCACTATTAGTTCATCTTTGCCTTACTATTCCCCACCCCCATCTGCTTTTTTTCTGGTATATTTTAGAGCAAATCCCACGCATTGTATATTTTCACTGTAAATTATTCACATATATGTCCTTATAGGGTAATCCTTTAAAAAATGTAAGCACGAATTAAGAATAATTTCTTAATACCACAAAAAAAGTTGTAAGACCCTATCAAATAGTAGAGGTATTTAAAACTACCAGAAAAGCCTTGCCTTTGGTAGCTTGTCTGATGATTTGTTGCACTGACTTGCACCCCATTCCACCCTGAGTTTGGCAACACGTGCTCTGGAGTTGTCATATTACAAATGCTATAGACCTGGATTGGCAAGCTTTATCTATAAAGGATCAGATAATATTTTTGGCTTGGCTGCCCATATGGTCTCTGTTATGACTACTCAACTCTACCATTGTAAGCAAAAGCAGCCACAGATGATACATGAATGAATGGGCATGACTGTGTTCCAATAAAATTTTATTTACAACAAAAGGCAGGGGGCTGGATTTGGCTGTTGGGCCATGGTTTGCTGACCCTGGGCATAGATGAAATAATCCAAGTCCTGCCGAGGAGGGTTTGCAAGCCCAGGAGTCAACATTAGCTTGGAGGGTTGAGAGTATCGTGATTGAAGAGCTGTACCTTAGGAACCAGAATACCCAAATTCCAGACCTATCTTGAACATTTGAAAGACCTTGAATAGGCCGCTTTTTGATTCATGGATTCTCATTTACGGGATGAAGATAGAGGCACCTGCCCTTCTTGCTTAAAGAGGTATTGCAGAACTGAATGAGATCGTGGATGTCGAAGTGCTTACTGAGCCATAGGCGCTGCTCAAATACAAGGTGTGATTATCCACTTTACGCTGAGATTCTGCATGGCTCCCTATCCATGATTCTTAATTACCTTTTGATCCCTCCCTTTCCATTTTTCTGGATGCCAGACACATAATAATAAAAAGCAAACTTACATTCACTGAGCACTTTTAGACATATGCCAGAGACAGTTCTAAGGGGGTTTCCATGTGTAATCCTGTTTGATTAATTAGGTATTATTATCTCCATTTTAATGGCAAAGAAACGGAGACGGAGAAAGGTTAAGTAATGGCCTGACTCCCATTGGGAATGAGTGGCAGAGTTGGGACTTGAACTGTCTGATTCTGTAGCCTTGATCGGTACCTCTAGTGACATTTAGGGTAAACTGTCACCTTTCTCCTTTTTGCAACATCACCAACCAACCCTTTTGTAGTTTATATGCTGCTTTTCTACTTATACGAGTTCATTTAATTTGACACTAAGTAACTCATCCAAGTCACCAACCTGAATAACTCCTATTTATCCTCAAAAACCTAGCTTCACTGTCATTTTTCAAGAGAGACCCTCTCTTATCCCCCAGACTGGGTCAGGTCCCTCCCTGTGTTAAATGTGTTTACTGTTCCACCCTATATTTGCTTTGCCATGCACATTTCACATCTGTAACTAAAGAGTTTAACAAAGAGCCTATTAGGAATTCCAGTGCAGTGACTCCATGCCTGGGAGGGTAACCTCATAGATATCAGGTCTATCACTAACTTACCAATCACATGGGAGGGGAGTGCTCATGCTATAGTGCTCCCGCCTGGGGTGGGGAGAGGTTGCCCCTCTCCTATTTGGGAATGAAAAAAATGTGTGCGTGTGTGGTGGGTAAAGTTTATGTGCTAATGCTATATATATGAAAAGACCATGGGAAAATAATCTGAAAGGAAGGGAAAGAGATATTGCAAACTGAACTGTCTTCAGAGGCCAGATGGGTAAAATAAATGTGTGAAGAGAGGGAAGGACGAGGTCTTTAGTGATCTGGAGAGTCTGTATTCCGCCTAAAGATATTAGAATTCAACACGTTAGAAAATTGCTTTGTAGACAAACAAGACATAGGTGGGCACAATGGAGCCTGTGGAATTCAGCTTTGCAATCCCCAGGAAGATTGAGACAGGGAAGAAGCGCAGGTGGCAGAGAGGAGAGGATTTGGCATGAGAGAAATGATTCCTGGGCAGATGGTGAATCTTGGGTGATTTTTCTCAGCTTATTCAATCCTTAAATTAGGATAGATCCCCTTTTGGGTTTCAGACAGCAATATGCAGATCTCCACCAAGGTGGCATTTGGCAGTAGTTGCATCGTGAAATTTTGGTTCTTGTGCACTGTGAATGATAGCTTGGGACTAACCCAGTGAAATCAGAGCATTTTCTCTTTTTTATCTTGGCCTCCTGTGATATTTCTAAACTAACGTGGCTGACTTTCAGTTTAGCTAATTCTAAACAAATAACTGGAGAAATTTCGATGCTCCCAAGTGCTTCTATCCAGAGGTTTTCTTCTTCCGATATTAATTTCTCATTTGGCTTCCAGGGTATATACAGGCCATTCTGCTTCTGTTATCTCTAATTAAGGTCTTTCCCATTTTTCATCAGCAGGGTCTGGGTAGGTGATACCAAGGTGCTCGAGGGCTCTGTGTGGGCACCTAGGTTAATGCTGGGCCGTGCTAGAGTCATACAGTGTGCAAGAGTCATGTATTGGACCGGACCTCCATTTTATGTTTAATTATCTTAAACGTTGCAAGCTCAGCTCTTCGGTTTGCCACAGTCTGCTGGGTAGAGAGAATGTTGATGGAGTTTCCTTTAAGTCCCTCCAAAGGGCCAAAGGTTGGACTCTTATGAGGCTGCTAAGACCAAAGGGCCTTGTAGCAGGACTTAGATTACAGAACTGGACACAATTACCATGTAATCCTGTACTTGCTTTTGTGACTACATCCGGAGGCAGAACATTAATTGAATCAACTGCTCAGAAACATGGATATTTAGCAGGCTTGAAACCAAAAGATGAAATCTTGGCATTGGTTTCTTGCTCTGTGTGTGTAGGGACACAAAAGCCCATTCCTCCTTGGGTAGGATAAATACGGCTTAGAATAATAAAATACGGGCTGGAACACACCATTTCCTGTTCTCTAAACACATGTCTCCAGCAGTTAAAAGCAACGAGGAGGAAGGAAGTCTTTCACGGGGAAGAAAGGAACGGGAGAGTGGAGGCACTGGGGCTTCACGTGGCAGTTCTCCTGATTACCGACATCCGCATGCTCGCAACAGCCCACAAAGCTACGGCCACCAACTCTAGTATTTGTCACTGTCACTTCCCAAGTGCTTGGCATTGTTCAGGAAATTGTATGTGTAAAGCAGAGCTGCTTGCGTCCAGTTTCGACAAGGGAGCAGCCGCGCAAGGGTGCTTGAAGCTGAAACAGGCTTATGTGTCCCATTATGTGCCCCAGCAAGAGTCATAAATAATTGTGACAAGTTTTTTTTCCCATCCCATGTGACAGTCCTTGACTCTGCCTCCTGTCTCCTCTCCCCTCTGCCTCACAGACTAGACCTGCCAGGCTGTGTGATGATAGATGTTACCGGGCAGCCAATGACAGCTGGATAGATTTTTTAGTTGGTGCTTTAGAGGGAATCAGATATGCTGTATAAAGCAATAAAAAAAGCACACTCACAAGGTGGATTAAAAATAGCCAGCACAGCAGTAACCCACTTTGTTGTTTATCAAAAGTTGAATCTCAAATGGTGAGTCCTGGTGATGTGTTAATTTTTCAGACTCCTGTCAGAGTGACGCTGACCACAGCCACTAAAAAAAAAAAGAAAGAAAGAAAAAAGAAAAGAGAAGGGATAAAAGCAGTTGACCCTTTCCTTATTATAGTTTTGTTTGTCTGACGGGACAAAAATATTGTCTTTTCTTCTTTAAATGGCATCTAAGAAGAGAATGGGCTCCTGCAATATTTTTTTTCTTTTTGATCTTGAATTTAAAACATAAAATTGGAGACGTTGTAATGTGTGGAATTATTCAATCCTTGTTCAGTTAAATTATTGTTTTTTTAAACATTGCTCATCTTCCTCCACACATTCCATTAATCTGGATTCTGTGTAACAAATGGTCTGGTTTCCCAACCACCTTGAAAATGTCATGTAGGCATCAACAAAACTACTTAGTGTCTGTTTTATAAAGAATGACAGCCTCTTCTGAATTACTCAGGCTTTCATCTTGGGCAAGCTGGCTTGGCTACCTCATGTATCGGTGGCTGTGGGGAGCTGTTGGAACGTGATTCAGTGACCCGCCCCACTCCCCAGTTCACGGACGTGACAGGCTGCGATATACTCTGTCACTGCCATTTCTCTCTCCTCCTGCATTGCACAGGAAGTGGCCACTGTGTAATTTAAGAGGGCTCAGTATATCAGATCACGACTATTTTCCCTCTTAATTTTTCTGATGAATCACGTATGGAAGGCCGTGGCTTTCACACGGCTGCGTGAGGCAGGAGGAGGTGAGGCAGCACAAAATGTTTACTAAAAAATATGTCTTTTGGGCTGTGTACCAGGTAAAAGGGATAATCTGAGCTATGCCTCCCTAATTCGAATTTGGAGATAATTCAATACTCGTAAAGTGACATTTCTGGCAATCTCAGGTTGTATGTGTGTTATTGGTGGTGTTTATTGGGTACTATTTTGATGGTTGTAGCGTTAGCTCTGTGGAACAATTTCCATAGTAAGATCTATACTCTAAGGCTTTCTCACTCAATTGCTTCAGTTGTTTTCAGCAGGCATGAATTGATGAGACATATGAGTGGCCAGAAAATATGATGAAAAAGTCAAAAAGGTATATTTGGGGCTCCTGCTGCCTGGATTCAAATTCTACGTCATTTCCTTACTCCCAGGGTGACCTTAGACAAGTTACTCAGCCTCTTTGCACCTCAGTATCTCTATCTGGAGAATGTGGGTGATAATTACCCTCACATAGAAGGGTTGTTTCAAGGACTGAGTGAAATGAATGGGCTCTGTACAGTCCCAATAATAAATGTTGAACAAACATTATTATTTTACTTATAATAATAATAATTATTATTTATTTAGTATAATTGTTACTGGGATAGTTTTACTCAGGCCACCTGCATCTTCCCTTTTCTTTTTTCTTGTTTTTAAAGATTGGCACCTGAGCTAACAACTGTTGCCAATTTTTTTCTTTCTTCCTGCTTTTTCTACCCAAATCCCCCCAGTACATAGTTGTATATTTTAGTTGTGGGTCCTTCCAGTTGTGGCATGTGGGATGCGGCCTCAGCGTGGCTTGACGAGCGGTGCCATGTCTGTGCCCAGGATCCGAACCAGTGAAACCCTGGGCCGCCTGCGGCGGAACTTAACCACTCGGCCTTGGGGCCGGCCGCTTACCTGCATCTTCTTACTCCAAATCTTTCCAGACCTGATGCCCATGCGCTGAATGGGTGAGTGGAAAGTTATTTTCAGAATGAAGCCCTCTTTGAGGTTAAGCAGACAGGCATATTTTATAGTGTTTGATTCTGTGTAAGCAGTCTTTGATCAACCCTCTAAGCCTAGGGAGTACATTCTGTAGATCACTGGTACTGCTTCTTTGGTGAATTTCATCTTTCTCATTGGAAAAGAACCTTCAGTTGGATGCTTTAAGCGGACACAGTCGGTAGAGTACCTGAACTTGTTAATCGGTCCGTCTGTCCGCTCTTTCTTGCTCACCATCTAGCTCCCTTATGTAATGGTGCCATAGACCTCCTCGAGTTGTCAGCATGAGACGTAGGCAGGTTCTATTTTGCTTCTAGAATCATTGAAAAAAATGTTTTTGGACTGTGGTTCACAGTAATGAATATAATCACCGCGACCAAGTGCGTGCACACATACATAATATATATCCATTTTGTTGAAGCAAATGTTCTATGAAACACTGGCTATCCTTCTCACCTGTGACACACTCTGGTATTTTTTACTCTTTTCTGCTTCATTTTTTCAAAGCGCTGCTCTAGACCAAGGGTTAGCAAACGTTTTCTGTGAAAGGCCAATAGTCAATATTTTTGGCTTCGAGCGCCAACTCAAAACTACTCAACACTGCCAGTGCATTTTGAAGACATCGCAGACAACACATAAATGAATGGGCATGGCTGTGTTCCAAAAAAATTTACTTACGGACATTGAAATTTGAATGTCATGTAATTTTCTTGTGTCACGAAATATAATTCTTCTTTTGATTTTTTCAACCACTTAAAATATAAAAACCGTTTTCCACTTGCAGGCCATGCAGAGCCAGGTGAGCTGGAGCTGGCCCATGGGCTGCAGTTTGCCAGGCCCTGCTCTAGTGCACTAAATTGATTTTATGACATAGGGTTTGCAAAACACTCTTCCTGAGCATTTCACAAAGTGACTGCAAAGGGATGCTTGTTTGGCAGGGGTGCAAATAGTTGCTAATGGCAAGAAAGCATCTCTCTTCAAATGGATTTGTGCGACCCCAGCATGAACAAGATGTTTACCTTTCAGCAGAAATTCTGGGACTCTTTAGCATACTATCAAACTTCCGGACTTCCTAAAAAGGGTATAATAAGGCTCCCACCCCCAGTTGTTTGACCAGACTCTTTTTTTACAAAACATCTCTGGGACTTGGGTTCCGAGGAACGCGCTTTTATGGGAATCCTATTTCAAAGCGTGCATCTGGGGACACCGCCCTCTTTCAGTGGTGGCGAGCATTATGTTAGGGCACTTGCACATGCAGCATCTGTAAGTGAGAATGTCTTTGGCAATTATGAGTCTCCTAGCTCAGGAACACATTTTTGGAGCCTACGGTGTGCACAGGACTACACTAAACACATGGAAGAAATGACTAACCTAATTCTGTGTTCTGAGGGAGTTTATAGTCGAATTTGAACTGGGTACAGGCAACATGTCAACAAGCACAAAATAGTGTGGTCTCGTTCAGACTGAAGCCCCAAGTGTTGAGATCACAAAAGGGGATAACAATGCTAATACCCACAAGCAATCTATAATTTATAGTTTTCCTGTTGTTTTTACATAAGTCGTTTCATTCGATTCTAACAACTGCGAGACCAGGGGTCACAAGTCCATTTCACAGACAGGAAAATGGAGCCACTTGTCCGAGATCACACCTTCAGTGAAGTCCGAAGTTGAGGATAGAGGTCTCCCTTAGAATTCTTATAGCTTCCATTAAAAGTGGAAATACGTTGAAAAGGAGGAAAATTTGAAGCAGGATCTGGAAAGGGCTCAGGGACATAGATTGTCAAGAGAATCTGGAGAGACGTGCAAGTGTGCGTGTGTGTGTGTGCATGCTCACACAGGGAAGGTTGGTTTTGGAAAAGGCACAGAAGTAGAAATGTGAGTTCTAAGACACAGCAAAGCCCTTTAAGAGAACCACCAATAGTTGCTAAATTAAAACTAACCAACTAACCAACAAAAAAAATAACCCTATTAGCTCTAACAGTACAGACTATTCCAAGCTAGAAATCTTGAGTTAAAATTCACCTAATAACCACCCTGGCACCAGCTTGCTGTTTCACAACCGTTGGAAGGTCGACTATAAAACCATTTGAGAAACGTAAAAAGAGCCATCAAATCCTTTGGCAGTGGGTTTGAAATTAGCCAGCAGATTACGAAAAGAGTCAAAATATTGCTCACCTTTGGCCTGTCCCCAAAAGACAAATTAAGCAGCAAGTCACTTTATAATTCTCTGCTTTCCCCAAGAGAACTTTTATGAAGATAATTTTGTTCTCTTTAAAAAAATATTTTAGCAGCCATGAAAAATAAAGTTACCGTAGTTCAATAAGATGTAAATAAAAGGGGCCCAGTCGACCCAAGCCTGTAATTTGAGAGTGTAGCATTATTTAGACTCTATGAGTACTGAAAGGAGAAGAGAAATGACCTAAGGTCATGGCACTATTTCCAATTCTAAAACCCTGCTTTGAAAAACTGCGCTGCACATTTAAAACTCCTATCTCCTAGCGACCGAGGATTAAGTGTTCCACAAACACCTGGAAATCTGTAATATTAGTAGGTATGATTACTAGCATATGCTTATCTTCTATAAGTTTGAAAACAGGGTTTCGTAAGTCAATTGCATTGTTTTCCGGTGTTTTGCAGTGTAAATCTAGGAATTAATAATTAGGCATAAGTGCAACCGACTTATAGAATTAGTAGCATGCTCAGAGATGCCGACGCACGTAGGGGGCTGGAGGTGGACCATGGACCGGCTCCCTTTGTCATTCAGGTTTCAGAGAGTCCTGCCTCACGGCTCAATCTAAAGTAACTGCCATTTCTCACTCACACTTTACCACATCATCCTCTTTTATTTCCTTCCTATCACATGGAGTAACCTGACGTCACCCTGTTTATACATTCTTTTATGTCTTTACTGTCTGTGTCTCTTCCATAATGTCAGTCCCCTGAGAACACAACCCCTGCCTCCTTACCTGTCTGTCAGCAAACCCCGGCCCACGGGCCACATCCACACTGCTGCCTGTTTTTGTGTGGCCCATGAGCTAAGAATGCTTTCTACATTTTTAAATGATTGAAAAAAATCAAAAGAACAATATTTTGTGACGTGAAAATTATGTGAAATTCAAGTTTCAGTGTCCATATGGAAAGTTTTATTGGTACACAGCCACGCCCATTCTTTTATGGGGTGTCTGTGGCTACGACATACAACAGAGTGGAGGAGTTGTGACAGAGGCCGTATGGCCTGTCCGCAGAGCCTGAAATAGACACGATCTGGCGCTTTGCAGACCCAGCATGCTGCCGGGTAATCCGTAAGTGCTCGATAAATGTTGGAGATGAATTAATAAACAGCAGCTTACTGAGAGTCATTTCTCTGCCACTGATGAACGAGAAAGACGAAGAGATGAACCAAAATTAAATATGCGCTCTAGAGTCTGGACCAGTCGCAAAATCCAAGAGAGAAATAAAAGGCGGGGTGGGGTCTGCTTGGAAGCTTCGCTTCACATTTCTTTAAAAGAGATGACAAAGTGCCATTTCAGGAATGTCATGGTATCTCAGGTTCCAATTTCTAGAAACTGGATACTGTCAGCTTTCTCTTAGTCTAATCTATTTTCTCTAACATAGTCTTTTCCAGCCTGGGTTTTATCTGCAATCTGACTAAAAACTGAACTCTGGTTTTACCGCCCCAAACTCAGCAAACCTCCCTTCCAAAAAATGTCAGCCTTTTAATCCTCTTAATAAAAAGCCCCGTGTAACGGGGAGAATACATTCGAAATAGTCCACAGTACAAAAAGACGGTCTGAAAATAACAAGGGGAAGAAATGTACTAAACGCATCTGCACACATAGAAAGTTGCTAGGGAAACATGGCAGCTCCTTGCAAACTGCCAGCACCATCACGCTGATAAAGAATTGACAGCAGGTGACCTTTGTCTCCTCGTCCTGTCTGCTTTTTACTAGGCACAGAAGGGCCTTGTGGCTTGAATGATGCTTTTGATAGGCAGATTTTGGGATTCTGTGCCGTCTGCCGGAGGAGGGGTCCTGGTTTACGGCGCCGCTAAGACCTAGAAAATCTTTCATGAGTGTCATCTCCATTACAAGCCAGTCTATGCAATTGAAAGGAGCGTTTTCACATTGGGATTTGGCTTCTATAGTCCTGAGGCGAGAAATGACATATTTTGTTGCATTATTTAAATATTCCTGCTGAACACCAAATTAAAAATATCCATTAAAGGTTTATTTGATATCTTCCTAATTATTGCCCATTGCGCATTTGACAAATTATTTACACATTTTAATAATTGCGACTTTCTTTGGAAGTGACACAAAAACAATTACTTTTTCGAGATTCCACTGTGTATAGGCTTTTGAAACTACATAGCCATTAAAAACAGTCTGTCGAATTAAAGGTTGGGCAATTAATTAAGTGCAAATTCTGTAAAACTGGACCAAGGAGAAAATTCATCAAACCTATGAAATATGACCTATCTTGTCCAAAAGACAAATATGTTTAAACAAAAGATGAAAATTGATGACAAAATTACGGGTAGCAAAATGCACACGGAGCAAATATAAGACAGCTGTGCTCGGTTTCAGCGTGTTGGGTCTACTCTTACAGAATTCATGATTCATTACCTTCACAGTCTTGTAAAACTTTTCGTAGTTAATCTCCAAAGCACTGTATCTGGAATAATAAAAGTTCCAATAAGAGCTTAGAAAGCTGTTGTATTAATGATTTACTGGCCTTTAGAGGAGCCCAATTAAATACAACCCAAGCTGGAGATGGCAGCCTGGGGGTAGGTCTCCATAGGACAATCGGAACTCAGGTTGCATATGGGGCCACTTCCTTTCATTTCTCTCCTTTCGGATTTTCTGCCATGGCCTGCCTTCCTTCCTCGCTCATACCTGTTTCCAGTATCAAAAGCCCCCACTGCACTTTCATCGAGAAAGGACTCTGCCAATGATAAAACTTTGGCTCTTACCATGAGCGACAACTGCTGTGTGTGTTCAGAGTGTACACCGGGGGCCGCTGGAAGGCAGAACAGTGGTTCATGCGGGCTGTATCCGTAATGGGCCCTGAACGTGTGTATTACAAGTTCTGGATGTTACACTCTGGCGTTCAGGTTCACAAATCAACATCAAGGCTGGTGTGAAGTGGGCGGAAGAGGGAGGTGGATTTGCGGACTGTGGGGACTGTTAAGGCTACGAGGCTGTTATTTCCATATTAAAATGTAATGGTCTCATTAAAGTTAAAACCACTGTTAAACTTGATTGAGTAAATTAGTTAATTAACCATAGCATCCAGTGCATTCCTCCAGGGCATACCTCTATTCCTCAAGATGCAGGACAAATGCAGGCTCAGCTTAGAGGATCTCATCCAGGGTAATACGTTAACACTCGTCTCAGACTCACTGACTGCAGAATCTGCTTAAAAAAAGTCAACACGAGAAGGTGAGAGTGTTACTTGGTGTTAAAGGAAGATGGAAATAGCCTACCGATGAAAGAAAATATATTTTATTTTTAAGCTGAAATCTCTGAAGATTTTCTTGAATAAAAAAACCAAAAACACCTGATTTAAGCAATTTGTGGTGTGACTATTTTAACCAGCAGAATAAAGGGCTCTCTTTTTCTCGTCTATTCTGCCTTACTTTCCTTCTCTTTACTTGATGTCCAAAGATATCTCCATGGGGTTGGATGGAACTTTCTGGAACTTTTTTGGGGGTTGTGTTTGGGTAAGTGACTTTAAATCAAGGTTGCCGTGAGTTTTTGTGGGTGAGTGGGTTGATGGGGGCAAATTTAGGAAACACTTCATATTTGCTGTCCAACGCCTGGTCTTGAAATGTTGGTTTCATTAGATTGGCTACCCATGACACGAATAGCCAACTGAACCTTTTAAAAGAACTTCTTGACATTTGAAACATGTCAGCTTAGTTCTTGGTACATCTTAGTTTCCAAAAATAAAAAATAAGAGTAATAATAAACAACTACCTCCTGAGGTTGTCTGAAGGGTTAAATGTGAGAATATATGTATAAAGTGCTTAGAATAGTGTCAGGCATATGACAAGTTCCCAGTAAATACTGACTATTTTTGTTACTGGGCCCAGAGAAAGGACAGTGGGCAGGGATGGAGAATGGTCCAGAATAATGCAGCCAGAGTCTTTGGTCAGCCTATCACCTCCCAGACAGACTTACTCTTGGATGCTATGATCACTTCAATGGTCCAGGGAATCTCCAGACACTGAGTAGTCAGGAAACCTGGGTTTTATTGGACTTGTCTTTGTATCTGCCTTCCTCTAACCCACTGTATTTCCTGATCAAAGCCTGGGGAGGCGAACCGTGTGGGGGTGGAGTCCTGCTGAAGCTGGTATAGTTTGATGCTCAGAAAGACAAGTTTGGTCAATCTCATGTGTAGAGGCATCAGAAATAAACAGTAAACCAGAACCTGGACGTGACTAGATTAGTTTTCTTATCCCTAATTGAATATGGTACCCATGTAGTTACATATTTTAAAAATGTACTTGTATATTTTATAGTTGTTTGGGTTTCCTCCAAAAGCAGAATTTGAAGGATTCAAAAAAAAAATCGTTTATTTGGGAAGTTAGGCAAGGAAACAGGGAAAGATTGAGAATGCGACACAGAAAAAGGAGGAAAGCCAATATACGTTAAAAAAAAATATAGCTATATAAAATGGTTTCCAAAACGTAAACCAGGTTACATAAATTGTTTTCTAAAACTATGGGTTTGGAATAAAAACCAGATATCAAGATACCTCCTGAATTGACACTCAGCCAAACCTGTAAAAAAAAGTGACGGCATTTACTAGACGCTATATAAATAATTCATTTCAATGACCATGCGATGAGGGTGCTTTGTTATTCCCATTGTATAGATGATGAAACTGAGGCACAGAGAGGTTAAAGAAATTGCCCAAGGTTACCAAGCTGGTAAGTGGCAGTGTTAGAATTTGCAATGACACAGTCTGACCCCAGAGCACATACTCTTACGACCCTACAACACTGTCCCTTTCTGTTTCAATTCCACTCTCAGAAAGTGGCAAAGCCCTCTCAGACCAGCGTGCCATGCTTATGACTGCGGCTCAGGAGTCAGAGGGCCTTGGGTTTTAGTCCCAGCCTTTTAGTTATTTTATGTGTGATCTTGGAACAGCTATTCATCCTCTCTGAGCTTTCATACCCCCTCTGTGAGACGAGGACAATAATAGCTCCTATCTGCAGGTGGGTAGTGGCTGCCTTGCCCAGGTCTCCACGGCTCACCTTGGAAGGCTCTGCTCTTCAGAGGACAGTTCCCCTACCTGCTGAGAGCTTCTTACTCCGAGCACCAGCATCTCTCTGCTTGACGACTTTCTCTGCACAGCTGGGAATGCTGGAGGAGATGTCCCCAGGCGTGACCTCCAAATGATGAGGATGGAAGTTGTGGATAAACGTCCAGCTTCCTCACCCCTGGGGGGGACGACAGTGAGTAGGTCCCACCCATCCCTCAGAGAGTCCAGATTGGGCTGAGCTCCAAATACCCCCAGTGGTAACCAGCTCATTGTAGCGCCCTTTATTGGCCTTCCTGACTTCCCAGAGTTCCTTTCCCAATCCTCTGCTATGTTCCTACCCTAACTTCTCAAATAAATGACTCCTCTTCAAATCCTTTAAGTTCTCCTTTGCGGGATGCCAAACAAAGGCACTAACTCTCAGGGTCGTTGAAAAAAATTCAATGAAATGATGTGTGTGCATAGTGCATGTCTGGCATGTAGTAGATACCTAAATAACTGTGTTTTATTATTTATTATTATATCAATAAATGAAAATTGGACTTTATTGGGAAGACGTAATAAAGAGTCTGACTGTTTTTTTTTTTTGAGGAAGATTAGCCGTGAGCTAACATCTGTGCCCATATGTGGGACACTGCCACAGCGTGGTTTGATAAGCAGTGTGTAGGTCCGTGCCCGGGATCTGAGCCCACGAACTCAGGGCAGCTGAAGTGGAGCCCACGAACTTAACCACTATGCCACTGAGCCGGCCAGACTCCATTTTTTGATGTTTGCTGACAACTTTTAAGCCTCATTCAACCTTCTTCTTCTGCCATACAGCTGAGCAAGCTGATAAGGAAGCCCTGGTAATCCCTACTTTGCTGCTGGCAGGAAGTTTAACTACACGTGGGAACCTTCACACGGGCCCACCTCTTGACCACCACGAAAACCCCGTCAGTCTTCTTTCCATCTTCTCTCAAGGCATTTTCGACCTGCTTGGGTCCTCCTCTGCTCTCCTCAGAAATCCTCATTATGCATTTATTACACCTTTTCACACCCTCTTGGTGTGTGTATGGTGTCATCAGTCTTGACATTTGAACCAAATTTGGGGTGAGAGTCCATCCTGTTTCTGTGGAGGGGTCACGATAGAAGCAAATATCGTCTCCACCACAGAGTGCCCCCTAGCATTCCCTAAGATAACAAGAGCATCTGGGAGTTTTAAACCTTGGTGTTATTTA
Source organism: Equus asinus (assembly GCF_041296235.1). NCBI lineage: Eukaryota > Metazoa > Chordata > Mammalia > Perissodactyla > Equidae > Equus > Equus asinus. The sequence goes on from NC_091804.1 coordinate 41,289,008, forward strand.
TTTAAGGAGGGGTCCACGGGGCAGTGGGGAGGGTTCGGGGCACGGGTCTGAGGTTGAAGGATGAGTCATGGAGGGCTGCTGAGGTCGAGGCATCGATCCAGAGAGAGTGAGCTCACCACTCGCTTCCCACCAGCAAGAACAGAGGTCTGGGATTTACACACAGCTTTTGTTTAAAGGAAAGTATATCTTTTTGAACCGTGCAACACATTGGACACTGACATGGACAGGGATTTTAATGAGGAGAATTAGAATTCCAATGCACAATCTGTATAAAAACTTGCAGGAAAAAATGTGGTGAGGGGAGGCTTAGGCCAGTGAACAGGCTAGAAATACTGAGACTCAAAATGTAATCAAAACATAATGTTCTAAATTCATGTTCCATTGTTTGTAGCAAAAGAATCTCCATTTTGGTTTTCACGATTTTAGAATAGGCTGTTCAAATCCAGGGCACTGAGTCAGAATTATATAACTTGTCTCCTAGCTTCTCTAGTCCTCTGTTTATAACAGTCAAGTGTTGGCATGTATGTGAAAATTTAAAGGAAAGGCCGTTTGTCTCATTATCTTGTGATCTTTAATTTTTACCTTAATTTAACAAACATTTCCTCATGATAACTTTTTAATGGACAACTTAATTTCACTCTATAGATTTGTTTTAACTAATAAAAAATTCTGCTTGGTATAAACATTTAAATGTGATTGATGCTAACAGTCAAGAATACTGTGTAACTAGTTGCTGGAAATATTATACAGATTTACAGGTTTAGTATATATATTTATATACATTCAAAATATGAGTGAAGTTAGAAGGTTACGAATAGATTTTTTTATTTCAAAAATTGCTTTAAAACCAATGCACTCGTTCATACAAAGATAACAAAGAGATCGCGGGTGAGAGAGACACCGGTGACATAGTTTAGGCTCGTTGTTAAATTGCAATCATGAGAGAGGAATGTTTTGCCAAGGAAAAAAACCCATAATTTCAAGATGTTCAAATTCTGACATCCTTGCTATGATTGACAGTGCTCATCGGTGAGACAAAAGTAAAGAGTAAAATTATTTTTATTGGAAAGAAAATGAGCACAGATTGAAATAAAAGGAACAGGATGCCATTCCATTCTGTGACAATGGATGTTTGCGTCCCACCCATCTTCCTTCCCTCAGTATTCATCTTTCTCCTACGTGCCTCTGACGTTCCACTGTGACGCTTGTGAATCAGCTGGAGGGATTTCTCTCACCACAGGAATGTTGGCCTGTGCTTGCGGGTGGAGGTGGTGGATAAATATTCCAGCCTCCTTGCCGCTCATACTGGAGACTTTTAAGTCGTGCTCTGCACTGTCTCCCAGAAACCCTTGGTAGGATTGAGCCCCACTTGCCCTTGGCAGTCGTCTGCTCATTCACTTGTCTTCCATCCTTTGTTCACTGCCTCACATCCCCTTCGTCATGCTCCTGGAATCACCTTCCATTCATGTCATTGTCTTGGGGTCTCCTTCTGGGGGAACCAACCTAAGACACCTTGTAAGAATCAATTTGTTTGGTGTCCATTTCTTGCATCTACCCCTCCTTTCCTCTCTCCCTTCCTTCCTCCATCCCTAATATTTTCAACACCAGCTGTGTACACACTGTGGTGGATTCTAGGAAGCTTCCTGTCAACTGGACTCTAGAGAGAGAGACAGATGGTATAGGAGATACTGGGTTTAGCCTTTGTGAATTCAACTATACATGAAGTTTAAAAAGTAAGGGGAAGAAATAATTACTTAAATGGCCAGGCCTGCCATTCCACTCCATAAATGCAGACCCTAGCTGGAATGCGCGATGGGGAGAGGAAGCTGGGGTTTTCTCAGTGAGCCTCAGATTACATGTACCTCTCACAGAACATCTCCTGTTAGGTGTGACTCTCGCATTTAAAGATTCAATGTGGTTCTATTTTCCAAACAATGTGGTCCTTAAACGTGAGCCAACTACTTTACAAAGTGCTTAATGGGAGGCACAGGGATTTTTCCAACACTGGAGGAAAAACTAGCCATACTGAACTCGTTGAACAACTGTATGTCCATCTCTATCCCAAGACCTTTTTAAGGGATTTTGAAAGATAATTTTTCCTTACATAATCTTTGCTCCAGGCTCTCCCTTTTCAACCTGATTCTCATAAGAGATGACTCCACTCTCTTTCCAATGCAATGTGCTAAGTGCCTTCAGGAAAGAGTGCGCCAATGGGATATTGTGGGGATGCAGAAACAGATGGGGCCAATGCGGGCTGGTCAGGCGGGGGAAGATTTCTCAGAGCAGGTGAGGTTTGAGCTTGGTCTTAAAAGGTAAGCAGACATTTGCCTAAATGCAGCGCTTAAACTTCCACCACAAAATCTCAGCTTTGCCTTCCTTCATCCCTAGACACACACCTTGCATCTTTTACTTCAGTCAACAAACTTCCACCACAAAATCTCAGCTTTGCCTTCCTTCATCCCTAGACACACACCTTGCATCTTTTACTTCAGTCAACAATATAGGCCATCTGTACTGTGTCTGTTTTGGGGAAGATTAGACTGAGATTGACCCCATCTGAGATTTATTTGAGACATCTGATATTTGAACAAAACGATTAGTGGGACTTCTCCTGCCTGTTCATTTCGCGTGAGGAACATCAACGTATGAGTCTAGGTTCTCTGAGAAGCAGTCACAAGGCGGGGTAGATACTCGCGAGTGAGCTTATTAGGGGAAATACTTACAAAGGAAAATGGTGGTGGTGGTGGGGTCCTGGAGAGACCCTGGGAGAGGCATCAGACTGTGGTGTGGGTCTGATCCTTGTGAAAGAGAGAGCTTGGATGGAAGCCTCTTAGAGTGCAGAGCAGTTCTAAGAACGTTTGACCTGGCCAATGAGTCAAAGTGGCCTGTGGGAGGAGAACCATGTCTCCAGGAGAACTCTGGCTCCCTGCCTCAGCACCTGGCTGCCCTCAGTCACTGGCTGGGAGCAGCCTGTGGGGAGTATGGCCTTTGTGGCCACGCGGTGAAGGATTTCAGGGTACAGCATCTGGGCTTACCGGTCAGTTGTGCTCCCCATCATCAGAAATCTGAGAGCCCCATTTTCATGGCCACCACAGTCCGTATTTCCCCAAATGTGGACCACTTACCACAGAGAGTACTTGAGATGATTTTAGGTAGTAGTTGAATTGTTTAGTATTAAAATTATTCTCCTTATAATTCTCTTTAATCCTGGTTAGTGAAGGAGAAAGACTCAGGTTGACGCTATCATTTTGTAATCCCCCTTTTAACAATAGGCAAGCCTCAGGCTTATAAAGCTTAGCAAGTTACCATATCCAGATAAAATTGAATAATTGTATGCATTGTCTTGTGTTCACGTGTATTTATCATTATGGAGATTTTCGATTCATTTCCATGGATGGTTAATGATATTGGTTTTCAATTTACACTATCCAAATCAATTTTTTCTTTTAAAATAAATCTAAGTAAATAAATGGGAATCAATTAAAGAAAATATTAAGTAACTAAAGTCCACAGAGCAGGGGGCCATGGAAAAAGCTTGTGAGAATATTTGACAAAAGACCGGAGTTTGGGTAACCCTGACTTAGGTAGTGTGAGAGGAGCTTGCTTGGTCCACGTTGTCTCAACTTTTTATAGCAAACGCCTTCTCTGCCTCACCATTGTAAGTTATGCTTTTCCCTTCTCGACAGGGTCACTGAAAGGACTGTCCAGTTTTACAGTGTTTCTGTGATTTTGTGGCGGGAGATGTTGTTCACTCCGCTGCTCATCCTTTAAACAAATCCCCAGAGGACAAATCCAGCTTGAATTTAGTTCTAGGGGGATAAAAAGTATTGTCTCTGAATGAAGGTGTATACTTTTTCCTGTCAGAAAAAGACAAGTATACCTGTCATTCTGCTTGCCTTACCTTCTAGAATCCTTAAGGCTGAATTTACTGCTTTTATGTTCTCATCTGTTCCAATCTGGCATCTGAAAGCACACTCTCTTCCTAGTTCCTTCAGAGGACTCTGTTATTTAAAAAGATCTTAAAAAATCTCTGATATCCCTGGGTCCTACAGCTTTCCTACCCCAGCCACACAGACCGGCTCAATCTGCCTGTATCAGCCAGGATAAAGGAGGCTGTGCTGCGGTCATAAACCAGCCCCACATTTTAGTGCCTTATAAACAACAAAGGCTGATTTCTTGCTGGCGCGCTCTGTCTCTTTCAAGTTAGCTGGGGGACTCTTTCTGCAGTCTTCTCACTGAGCGAAGCCGGCTGACAAAGCCTTCACCACCTGCATGGTCGTTGGTTGCCATGGCAGGGGAACAAAAGAACATGGCTGTTGATTCATTTTCTTCAAAAGGTATCACCATGAAAGTGACAAATTCCACTTGTGCTCCTATTCCATTGGCTAATGCAAGTCTCAGGACCATGCTGAACTTGAAGGAGGCGGGGACACGCAATTCTACCATTTTCCTGAAAGGAGGGGCACTGAAACATTAGCAAATAGCCCTCCATATGTCCTCACTGCCATACTTCATAGTATATGCCATCTCCTGACACCGCCTTGGTATTGCTAAGGCTTCCTGAGTCAGCCCTCGCTCCCGTTTGTCTGTCTGACACCAGTTGTTTTCAGCCATTTCTTTTTCCTCCTGTGACTGTCATCTCCTCTTGCTGGCGTTGTTTTAATTCACATTGGACAACATCTGTTGTCCTTTATCCCCTCAATGCACCATTAAAACAATGTTTTTGTCTATAACAGAATTTTGTCACCAGTTTGGGGTGCAGTGAAGGGAAATTACAACTCAGCGTGGAAAACAACCTCAAAGTGTTGAGAGAAACCTCTGGGTAATTTGTTGTTTGGTGGACTGACTGCTGGGTCTGTGGTGCCTAGAAGCGAGCACGGCACAGAGTAGAGGCTCAATCAATATTTAGTGAATGAAAGCATTTCAGTGCAAGCCATCACGGATCCTAGACCTTTTTAGATCCTTTCCTGCCACACGGAATTTCCTACAGCCTGATGCCCTCCGAACTCTTAGCAGGCTGCTCCGGATCTTCTTCGCTTCTCCTCTCAACATCCTATCTTTTCTCTTCCAGACTCCTCACCTCACAGTCTCTAGAGTTACCTGCAAAGGGCCATCAGTTTCCTTTTTTTTCTTAAATGAAAGTATTTAGCCCTTTCTGTGTTTTACTCTTGACTTCCATATTATGACCTAAAAGGCTGCAGTTTTATGCTCAAAGGACCCTATTGAGGCAGTTTCCTAGGCTAAAAAAAGTGTGTGTGTGTGGGTGGTCCCTTCCATTAAGATGGATTATGTCAGATCTCTTGAAAGCAGAAGTGATTGCAACTGGTACTTATTTTCAATGATTTTTATTGTCTTTCTGTTAAAGTATATTTTAATTTGAATCCCTTATGCCAAGAAGCTGTTTTCAGAGCAGGTGCATATATGGATAAATAGTCCATTCCTTTTTATTGTTCAGTGATGTTCCATTGTATGGATAATACCACATTTTGTTTATCCATTCACGAGTGGATGTATGTTTGGGTTGTTTTCATTTTTTTGGCTATTATAAATAATATAGCCATATGTTTTCATTTTTTCTTGGAGTGGAATTACTAGATTGTATGATAAGTGTATATATTTTTAACTTTTTGAGAAACGGCAGATCTGTTTTCCAAAGTGACTGTACCACTTTACATTTGTACCAGCAACATCTAAAGACCCTAGGCGTTCAACATGGTCACCAGCTCTCAGCATTGTCAGATCATTTTTATTTTAGTGGACTTATAGGTGTCTCATTCTGGTTTTAATTTGCATTTTTCTAATGACCAATGATGTCACATATCTTTTCATGTATTTGTTGGTCAATTGTATATATATATGTATATATATATATATTTATGAAGGGTCTGCTTAAATCTTTCCTCCATTTTTTTATTTGTCTGTCTTATTATTGAGAGATTGTTTATATATTCTGGATATAAGTGCTTTTCAAGATGTATATTTTGAAGGGGTATTTTTCTGATACTTTATTATTTCTATTTCTTTTACTCTCTTACAGTTTAATTTGCTCTTTTTTTCTAGCTTCTTAAGGTGAAAGTTTAGATGACTGATTTTAGAACTTTCTGCTTTTTAAGTATAAACATGTATGGCTATAAATTTCCCTCTAAACCCACTTTAGCAGCATCCCACAAATTCTGATATGTTGCATTTTCATTATTGTTTTTAATTTAATTCTGCTATGGTCAGAAAACATATTTTGTGTGAATTTAGTTATTTTAAACTTATTGGGACTTTAAAAAGTAGATTTTGTTTTCAGAATGGTTTTAGATTTACGGAAAAATTGAGAAGATAGTACAGAGAGCTCTCACATACCTATACCCAGTTTTCCCTATTATTAATATCACACATTAGTATGGCAACATCATTACAATTAATGAGCAAATGTTAATACATTATTATAACTAAAGTCCATAGTTTATTCCAATTTCCTTAGTTTTTATCTGTTGTTCTTTTTCTAGCTCAGGATCCCGTCCAAGCTGCCACATTACATTTAGCTGTCATGTTCTTAGGCTTCTCTTGATCATGTTAGTTTCTCAGACTTTCCTTATTTTTAATGACTTCGAAAATTTTGAGGAGTACTGATTGAGCATTGCATAGGATGTCCCTTTATTGGAAGTTGTCTTATTTTTTTTCATGTTAAGACTGGGATTATGGGTTATTTGGAGAAAGAGGACAGTGATAAAGTGTTATTTTCACATTATATCAAGGGTATATAATAACATGATTTATGACTTGATGTTGACCTTGATTACTGGCTGAGGTAGTGTTTGTCAGGTTTCTTCACTGAAAATTTACTCTTTTTTCCCCCATTCCATAATATACTCTTTGGAAATAGGTCATTATGTACAGCCCACATCTAAGGAGTGGGGGCTAGTTTTGCTGGATATAAAATTCTTGGTTAACTGATTTTTTTTCCTTTTAGCATTTTGGATATGTCATTCTAATACCTTCTGGCTTCCCTTATTTCTGATGGGAAATTAGTAGTGGATCTCATCTTTTTTCCCTGGTGTGTGACATGTGTTCCTCTTGCCGCTTTCAAGATTTTCTTGCAGTTTTTGGTGAGCTGTTTTTGTTAAGTAGGAAAAATGCTGAATTTCTTCCAGAATCTCAAATATCTGTCCCATTAGTTGTAAGGAGAATGATGATAGTGAAAATGAAGCAAATTCTATGTCACATTTAGAAGTATCATTAAGACATAACAGTCACTAAATGATGTCGTGGTTTAATTTTGCCACTTACTGATTTAGTTGAGTTCTTTAGAACTGCTAGCCAAAAAGTAGGTGAAACTGCTCCTGGCAGTTATGAGTTCATGTACCTCCAGGATCCATCTTTTCTCCCTCTACTCCCTGAGTAATTCTGTTGGACTTTTGCAGAAGTTTGCTTGAGCTTTCATTTCAGTGTGGCTTCAGATCTCTTATAAGCTGTTATAAACTTGACATCTCCAGAAGGCATCACCATTGTGTAAAAACTGTTCTGTGGGGGAAAAAACTTCCCTGTTGAGATGAAACAGATCTGAGAGTAATCTTATTGTCAATATGAACCCACTGTTGTGATTTTCTTGTTGTATACAACATCTGTTGGCTGTCTTGGATCCCTTGATCCCTAAAGACAACATGAACAACATCATGGGAACATTTTGATGGGAACAGAATTGGATAGCAAGAGAATCCTATTAGTATTCAATCTGATGGTAGTTAAGGTATAAAGAAAAATAATTAATATTGACTGAGCACCTACCATCTGTCAGGTGCCATGATAGACACTTTCTATACTTTGTTTCATTTTTAATCCTTATAGCAATCCTGCAGGGTAAGATTAATATATCCATTTTACCCTTGATATTATTCTCAGAGAAGTTAAATATATTTTTTTCTATGCAACTGATTATAGCTTCCTAGCTAAGAGTATATTTGGCAACACAGAAGATTATCTTATAGTTTGAACTTAAGTGTCTATTATTCCTCTAACCAGGTTTTGTTCAGTAGTGGCTGCAAAACACAATTTGATCACATGAGAGTCAGACCCAGGACTTTTGCTTTAATTGTTGGAGGAAGAGAAATTTTATTTTCCTGCTGAATTTGAACATGAGAGAATATAGGCACGTGGCTGTTGGCAGTTATGTTGCCACACAAAGCCCAAGGAAGAAAACCTGGCTGAGGGCACAGGGAAATAGAGTCAGGTCTGGGTGAAATTGTTTAACTCCTGGATTAACCCATACCTGAAGCCCAGTATATCGCTATTTTTTAGTTACATGAGCCAACAAATTTTTCTTTTCTTAAATCAGTATGAGTAGAGTTTTCTGCCTCTTGCAAATGAAGTAGCCCTGACTAGTATAATCTTCTCTTTCCTCCACTGAGCAAATCTCAGCAAAGTCTTCTTCGGAAAGAGAATTAGACTGAGATTAAGGCAACATTCTTCGATTTTCTGGTTCTGCAGTTTGAGGACAAATGTCCTTGGACCAGTCATGTCCTTTCTCTGGGTGACGATTTTCTCTTTTAAGGAATAAATGCATTTTTCTGAAAGTGGATTAAACTATATCTCTAATGGCCCCTCTTGGTCTAAAATTCTCTGATTCTAGGAAGGTCCTTATTTCAAACTAAAGTACTAATGACTCTAAGATTTAGTACATGTTAAGACCTTGAGTTTTGAACTCAAACACACATACATTTGAAACTTAGCTCTGCCACTTACTAAATTGTAAGTTTCTTAACCTGTTTTTACCTTTCATTATTCCTAATAATAAAGGGGGATATAACTCATAGGGTGGTTGCAAGAATTAGATGAAATGATGCATATGTAATCACATGTGGTAAGGACTCGATAAATGATACTATCATTATTTATTACTCCATCCCAACGGCATTTGTCTCTTAAAATAGCATTTCTGAAGATGTGTTTGGTGGAAAACAGTCCTGCCAATGCCATCACAAAAAGATTTTGTAGTCAAATACATTTAGGAAATGCTTATGCTCTGCCTTCTCCTATTTTCAAGGCACATTAGCATATTAAAAGCACTCAAAACTTCTTCAATAAATAAATTTGCTTGAATTTGTTGATCCAGCATCCCAAATATATTTGACTACACAACAGTTTTTTCCCTCACAGGTGCACGCCTATTAACATATGTTAACAAGAAAAGAGTTGAAAGCTTTAAGGTGTGACTTCAGGCATCCATCAACGGGTAGAAGCAGTGGAAAGGAGAATTTAGGGGGGCGGATTCCAGACCTTCCTAGATGTGAGTTCTTCTTAAACTCTTCACTAGAAAATCTGGCTTGATCCAAAAATTTAGCCTATATCAGAGGTTGGCAAACTATGGCCCGCGGGCCAGCCCCCTGTTTGTCTAAATAAAGCTTTATTAGAACACAGACATGTCCATTTGTTTGTGTCTACAGCCGCTTCAGTGTTACGAGGGCGGAGTCCAGTGGTTGTGACGCAGACCGAACGCCCTGCAAACCCTGACGTGTTTATTATCTGGCCCTTAAAAAAATGTGTTGGCTCCTGGCGTGATGACAAGATCACCTGTGTAAGAACTACATGAACTCAGAGCAGATTTCTTTTAGTCCATCTTATTAAGTTTTTGTTTTTTCCAGTTCATAAGGTAAGATGCTGTTTCTTTATATTAATAAACCTAGCGTTAGAAAAGATACCCAAAAGAACCCAACAACTGTTTTACTCAAAGGGAGCAGAAGAAGAGGGAAATTCCCTGAAAAGACGGGAATTTATGGCTCACAGGAATTTAATTGCCCTTCAGCTGTGCTTGCCCTTACATCCGAACTAGCGGAGTTCTCCAAGGGATTGCGAAGCTGTCCTGTTTTCTTATGAAATTTCCTCACGTGCTCTTCACGATGTACCAAGTTGTCTTAGGAATAAATGACATCGTTAGGAGATGTTACTATACCTTTTGTCATGTCCCGTAAGTTGCTCTGTTGAATTACTTTCAGGGTAGCAGTGCGACTGAGGCGGAAAATAAACAGAGCTTCTTTACCGAAGTGGCTAAAACAGCCTACTTTAGGCCCCATGGGTTTGGATTCATGGCTGGTACCACGTCAGGGGCCATCAGGGACATGAATGGGACTTCTGAGAAGAGGCACTCAACTGCCTGATTTGTGACACACCATAAGGACTTTTAAGCGGCTCATATAAATATCTGGCTAAAATTTCTCTCTTCCAATTTTTGGAAGACAGAAAGCAACTGTGCCATATACAAACTAGGAATCCTTGGTCTCACAGATTTTCTTGGTGGTTGCAGAAATTAATTTTGAGCTCTGAGTTTTAAGAATCTCTGTCAACAATTCACTGAGAACCAACTCCATACCATATACCCAGTATGGTAGGAGGGTGACAAATTAGACACCATTCTTGTCCTCACGGAGATCGAGAGTCTAATGGGGAAATATACAACAGAAAAAGTACTCAGATAACTATATAATTGTCACCCGTGACACATACTCTCCAGTGGTTGCTAATAGGAGGGGTCAATTAGCTAGATTGGGTGGTCCAGGATGTCATGTCTGAGGACTTCACCTGAACCCTGAAGGACATCATGGAACCAGGTCTACCTGGGGAAAGAGGAGAACATTCCAGGTAGAGGGAGCAGCGTGGGGGAAAGGCTTTTAATGTGGTGGCTACATTTTGGAAAAAGATCTCAGAGCCTGGATTCTGATCTTGACAGATTCTTGAATTAGTTTAATTTCCAGTAACTTCACTGTTCTTGGGCCCAACCTCCCCATCTCTTAAATGGCAATAACACCTTCAACATGAATGCTTTATAGAAAACCATGGGAAATCTTGCTAATATTTTGATCAGAATTAATGGGAGAAAAATAGCTTTTATCTTAATATCATTTCATTTGTTAAAATCTTGGATAGCAATGCCAGACTGAATTTTACTGGTCCCTCAAGCAACCTCCTATTGGTAAAGGGGTGGAGTGAGGCAGAATCCGAATACAATTAAAATTCCATTCCACGTTTTCGTGATTCCAATCAACTGTGCCAAATCTGAGAGAATATTACTTCCTTCTAAAATGCTGACTGGAAGAAGAAAAATTCCCGGTGATATTTATGTAATTTATTGTGAGTTAAAAAAATAAAAATAACAATAAAGTAAAATAAAATAAAATTCTTTATTAAGCAATTTGCCCAAAACTCAACTGTACTAATTAAGCCTCTATGGATAAATATACTCATAAATAGTCATGTTTTATCAAAGTCAAATATAGGGCAAACACTTGTGCTCATGCACTAATAAACCGGACTTATTCAATAAAATCTGTGCTGTACTCTTTAAGATCCCATCCCTTAATACATGTTTAATAAAAATGTAAAGAGGGAATATTGTTTGAAGAAGAAATACATCCCCAGTACTTCCAGTTGAATCCAGCTCAGTGAAATGCAAATTTTATAAATTCCAATCCATCAAATAGAAATTTTACTATAAAAGGTTTTCATGGAAATAATAGCTGTCAACTATCAATTAATGCACACGGTCCCATTTTCCTTAAGTACGGTATTGAACTTTAATGAAAGGTTACTTATTCTATCAAATTGCTTTATACTTTGTAAGATTAAACTTAACCAAAAATTAACATCAGTATTCCATGAAGAGAGCATGCAAACAAAATTCACCTAAATGACAGGGAAGCCTAAATGTTTTTGTTGCACACTGAGAAATATGCTTTCAACACATTTTAAAAATGCAACGAATTCATTTTTTTAAGCCAAGGCTATCAGAAAATTTAACCCATTCTCAACCGCGTGTCTCTCCTGTGTTTGTTCGCCTCTTTACTTTGAGCCACATATGACGTACGAGCATCATTTTTGTGTATGCCAATAGGGCAAGAGCTTAACTCAGCAGCAGCCAGCCAGTGTGGGATACGGTAGCAAGAGAAGGGGCTGGAACCCAGCGTGTCTGGGTTGCAATCCCAGCTCTGTCATTCACACGCTGTGTAATCCTGGTCTAGCAGATTGGTCTTCCTGAGCCTAAAATTCTTCATCTGCAAAGTGAGAACAACAAACTTATCTTTGAAGATTGCTCCAAATATTAAGGATAAAAGTGTTTGGACACAGTTTGGAACACACGAAGTATCTTTACAGTACACTGTAGCCGCACTTATTATTACAGAATTGCCACGAGGTTAGGTAAGGATGTCAATATCCTAATGCAGAAAGTCACTGCCCACTCAAATTAGATGTACATAAAGATGGGAAGGTCTTAATGGATTTTTGCAGTTTTGCGAAATGATACTTACTCAGATTTCCTAGAAGTAACATCTGTGTGCTGTAATGAAGCGTGATTGATAATAATGCTAATGACCCAGGCATGCTCTACGGCCTTCAACAACTCCCTAAACACCAGGTTGAAATTTTTCTTCCAAAAACCATGTGCATATCCGTGCGGATGGCATTGAGCAATGCTAACTAAACAAACAATGAAGCAGGACCAGGAGATTTGGGTTCTTGTTCCAGCTCTGACGCTAACCAAATGCCCGTCTTGGGACAATCCTTCTCGCTTTCTAGTCATGGTTTCCTCACCTGTCAGATGAGCTGGGCAGGTGTAAGTGGGAAAGTAAATAGTAGGGAGAGTTGGGGCTCTAGCCAAGTGGTAAGCACGTGTCTCTTCCACAGGGACAGCCTCCAGTTGGCTCCGGCTGACTGCTGCCTTGCAGGAACCTGGACTGAGTATTGCTAAATCTGCAACAAAAGTCAGAAATTCAGGCTTGGCAAATAATTAAAACGGATTGTTTTAGAACACTGTGCTAGTCAAAGACAACACACCTACAGGAGGATTTCACGCTCGTGGGCGGCCCGTTTATAATGCCAGGCTGGACGTTTTGTGAAAGCTCTGTCCAGATCCACAGATTTCTAATTTTAGGCAAGTCTCCTTTTTGCCTGATTCTCAACACTATAATCCTGAAAAATGATTTACAAAATCCAAATAGATTTTGGCGTGAACTAAGCTGAAATTGACTGCTTTCTATCATGAATTAATATTAACCAGAGCTTGTCAGATACTAAATATTTGTTTTAGAAATACACACAGCCTCGGCTTTCATCTGGGTTAAGCTCTAATCTTTGGCCTGTCAGTTCCAGGATATAACACTGGATAAATCATGCTCTCTTGAACAGATAGATGCCAGGGTGGTTGTATACAAATGGAACAATGTGTCAATGAACACCCGAGTTTGGGTTACATCTGCTATAAACATCGACATTCTTTTGCAATGAGCCCATTTGCTGGTTAAGCAGTTGCAGCTTGGGAAGGCTTGACGCTTCTGTGCTCAATCAGGTTCTAATGATTTCAGATGTTTGCAATTAATGACCCATTAGATTAATTGGTGGAGTACCAGAAGAAGGGTTTAAGAATTGGGTCAGAACCACAGACAAGGTATTACCCGCCGGGACGGCAATCACCAGAGGCAAAACGGTGAGAAATTGAGTTCCCAATTTTATTCTCTACTCCTCACCCCTCCCTCCACACGCACTCCTTTCTTGGTAAAAAATTAGTACTGACCAGCATCTAAGTTTGGCAAACACAGAAAGGCAGGAGAAGGCTGAAAAAGGAAAAGAAAGAAAAATGATTGCTTCGTATTCCTCCAGTCAAGACTGGATCTTCTGAAGACTGAGACTTTCATCGGTACCAAAAAGTGACACCCTTTCTCAGTGTTTGCCCAAATCTCTCTCTCTGGACCTTCTTTCTAGGCTCCTGTGTTTTATTAATTATGTAACACACCGGCCATCTTAGAAAAATGATGAATGGAACTTCAGAAACATGGAAATAAATAAGCCAAGCTTCAATATATGATTATGTAGGCTTGATATAAATCCCAGGGTAGCCATCTTTTAAGAAGTGTGTGTAAGGAGTTGAACGCCAGCCCGTGGCTACAGTACTTAAAACCTGGCAGCACCGTGAGTTATCGCCTGGTGGTGGATGGCACTTTAGATGAATTTGTAATTTGAAAAGTTAAATTAACCCTGAAATATATTATTAGTTATCTATTTCCCACTCAGGAAAGAGATCCTCACGTAAACAGACTCTTGCTGGCTGGTATAAAGAGTCATTTCGAGGTGCTAAGCTCAGAGACTTGCTAAATTTATGGTGGCTGTTATTTTTCATAGCAAAGAAAGTAAATTTTTGGGAAAGGACACCACCACCGCAAAAACATATTTTCGGAGAAAATTCTGGAGCTTTCTTCATAGTCTGTGTTGTTGTCCGATATTTTGTTAGGCGTTCATTTGCTTATTTGTTCCCTTTTGGTCTCCCAGCTAGAAGGTGAGCTCCATGAGGCCAGGGTCTTGGTCATTTAGTTCATGGCTCTGTCTCCACTGATGACAAGAATCCTGGCACATGGCACATACTCAGTAAATATTTGTTGAGTGAATGCAGAAATGAGTATTTGTGGTCACAAGAAAATGACTTTGGGACTCATGTGGTCCTGGAGGAATACTGGTTGGCCCAGGCAGGGACCTTGCTGCTCTGTGGACAGGCTCATTTATTTGTTTATTCAACCAGTCTTAGTGAGGACCCACTATGTGTCGGACCCTGTTCTCAACACTGCAGAGACAGCAGCTCACAGTGCACCGTTCTCTAACCTTATGGACCTTACCTTCTTATAGGGAAAAAGAAATCAGACACATAATTACACACGGGATGAATTTAATGAAACATTAGATAACCATTTTGGAGCAAAAAATACAGAAGGCATGAGGACATGTGATACGGGAGCCTGGTCTAGCTTGGAGAGACCAGGAAGGCTTCCCTGGGGAAGCAACATTTAACCTGAGACTTCAAGGATAAGTAAGAGTCAGAGAGCATTCAGAGGAGAGGGAAAGCATGAGCAAGGGTCCTGAGGTGGGAAGAACTTCATGTTTGAAATACAGCAAGCAAACCAGTGTGGCTGTAGCAGAGAGAGTGAACAGGAAAGCGAGGGGCCAGAGATTAGAAAGAAAGCAAGCAAGCTTTGGGTGAGTTTCCTGGGTCTGTGAGAGCCATACTGGAGGTATCTGCCTTTATCCTGAGAGAAATGAGAAGTCATCACTACCTAGTAAGGTAGCAAATTGGTCAAATTTTAATTTTAAAAATTTTATTCAAATAGATTAGGAATAAAATTATTTTTCAATGACGAGAGGAGTCCGTCTTTAGTTTTTCTTGGAGTCTCTTAAAAGAAGGAAAGTAACAGACGCTCAAAGCAGAGGAAAATAATAAAGAGTTAATGTTTGGGGGCAAAAGGCCTTACCTTAAGGATCCACGCATTAATCCAGTCCTACTCCAGGGAAACTTTGTTTGAGCCTGTTTCTAAAAGTGGTGCAACTTCAGAGATTTTATGAGATTGGCTGGTTTCATTTTGAATTAAATAAGAAGTTGCTAGAAGTGCTAAGTGTTCAAAATGTGTTTTCCCCCTTTGCTAACCCTGTATATGTAGTGGCTGTCAATTCATGAAACTGTTTGATCAATTCTTCCTTCATTTGTGTAACAAACATAGCTTGAGCACCTCACATATGCCATGCCTCAGTTGCCAGGGCTAGAAATGAACATAAAAATATTCTCCGTGAGCCATGTAAGTGATGCTGAATAAGTGTTTGATGAATGGCTGAATGATAAATAGGGTGTTCCAAGTCAGCAGTAGATACATAAATAACACAGCCTGGCCCTTGTTATGAGAGATGTAAGAAGAAAAAGACAGTGCTCTGTGAGAACCCAATCCTATATGTGCTTAAAAAGAATAGGAGGAGTTCAGGGAAGACGCTAGTGAGGAGATAACATCTGATTTGGGTTTTGAAGAATCAATAGGAGTTCAGCAAAGAGCAAAGCATAAACAACGGCCAACATGCAGAATTGCCTAAATCTCAGTCATTCTGTGATTTAACATCTTGTGTACCACATCCCAATTTTTGCCATGACGTTCTCCTTACTATAATCTTATTTCATATTTTTATTTAAATACTTCAAAGGAAAGAAACCTTGGGCACTGCCTGGTGGCGTGACGGTTGAGTCCTTGTGCTCTGCTTCAGTGGCCTGGGGTTCACCAGTTCGGATCCTTGGTGTGGACCTGCTCACTGCTTATCAAGCCATGCTGTGTAGGCATGCCACATGTGAAATAGAGGAAGATGGGCAGAGATGTTAGCTCAGGGCCAATCTTCCTCACTAAAAAATGAAAACAAAAACAAAGAACCTTAGCCTTATCCTAAGTAGTAACAGCTATGAAAGCATGGTTCAATGTGCTACTATTAGATTTTCTTAATACATATTTGAAGACATGAACAAGCTATAGATTACCTCTCCATCATCCATGTTTCCCCTTCCTTTTTTCTGACAGACACCCAGTGCGATGGGTTATACATCCACCCTGCTTCCCTGCGATCCTGTGCCTCAAGGACAGCTGACCACATTCTCAGTTGAGGAAGGTAGGACCTAGTTAGTCTAAGCCAGTTATCAAAACCTTATTGCCCTCTCCAGTGATTGGTTCAGGGTGGTCATATGACCCAATTCTGGCCAATCAGAGGTAAAGAAGGCCTCCTGGGGGATGTCTGGGAAAGGTTTTTTTATTCTTAAAGAGACATCAGAAGAAGATAATTTTGCATCTCTGGGGCTGCAGAAATTCACCTTGCGACCAGGAAAGAAGTCAGCCTGCAGGTAAGGCGCACACATTAAGGATGGGAGAGTGGACACATGGAAAGAATCTCAGTGTTGATGAATCATAGAACCACTCTCTTCACCAGCTGAGAGTTGCTCTGCTTCTGGACCTCTTACTATGTGAGAGAATAGTAAAGCGCCAGATAGAAAACATTTTAGGCTTTACAGGCCAAGAGGCAAAAGTCAAGGATATTATGGAGGTCTTTATATAACAACAGGCAAAACAAATTTTTGCCATTTATTGATGAAATCCAAAATATAATAATAATTGAGTATTTGTTATAATACAGATTTACTAATGAGAAGAATGGAATTATTATTATTATTTTTTAGTGCTCCCTATCACCAAATTGTTTGCAAATATTTATCAAATGGTTTTTACAGCCATTCTTGATTTGCAGACCATACAAAAACAGGCAGTGGTTCAGATTTGTCTTGTGGGCTATAGTTTGCCAACTATATGGCTTTAAGGCATTTTTATTTTAAAATTTTTATTGGTTGAAAATTATTATTCACAAATAATCTCTCCTATTCATAGCCGAGGGCATCCTAATTGATACACATTAAATACTAAAATAAAAATTTCTCTATGAATCACCCCAAACTTGCATCCCTCTTGCGTCCATCTTGCATCTATCAAAGAGATGATTAGCAAACTTTAGGAGATAATAGTTTACATTCATTAATCACTTATCGTGTGCCCAGTGTTAGATCCTAAATATTTTATATGTCTGAATAAATTTAATCCTTACAAAAACCCATCAGGTAGGCATTATCATCATTGCCATTTTGTGGATGGGGAAATTATGTCACAGAGCATTTAAGTAGTTCTCTGCTAAAGTGGGTGGTTAGTAATCTCAGCCATTCATGCTCATGATGGTCTTTCATCCCTATTTATGTGCAAACGAATCATCTACATAAACTTATTTCTGATTTGAACTTCCCCAACTAGCTGGCACATGTCAGGGAAGTCAGATATGGAAACAGATGATGCAGCTTTAAAAAAAATTATCGTTACATTTCTTTATGGTTAAAGAGCATCTGGAGCAATTTAAGAAGTTAGAAGGGGAATAAGATGTTTTACAACATAATATGCCCCCAGATTGCCATACAAGTGGGAAACGTGTTGGTCGAATAATGGCTCCGTGCCTTCCTTTTTTGGTATGCTTTATCCAGATTTTGAGAACACGATTGTAGTGAAGTTAGCTCTTTATTTACTTAGTTTTGAAAATTTTCCTTTAATTCTAGCATTCCAGGGAATAATGTAACACTCCAAATAATAATTCATACTAAAAATGGAGAAATCATACCCTTCACGGGGGAGAGAACAAAGAATAAAACTGTGAATCATTAAGAAGCAAAAAAAAAAAAAAAAAGAGACTGTAAATAAACCCCTATAATTATGCATCACAAAAGGAAAGTCAGCTCCAAATGGTTCAGTAACCTCGTCACCAGCCTCGCTAATAATCATTGCAATATTCTCAGTCTCTCCTTTAAGATAATGAGCAGCACATATTGGAAAAAAAGTGTAAACACGAGTAACAATTTCTCATCTAAATAGAAAACAAAATGCAACGGCTCACCTTAAGGTTTGCTACTGAACCCTAGTGCAGAGAATTTTAATTTACAATCTGTCCCTTCCCTTAAAAGGTCAACCGAGGGAGAAATACAACAAAATTATGAAAGCTGCCTTTCGAGCTAGGCAATACATTTCCCCCTGACTTTCCCCAGTGGTGGTCCCATCTGAGAGGCACCCAGAGAATTAAGGCTTCAATAATTAACCAAATTTAAAGACAATAATTAGTAAACAATTTGTCATCCTTAAAGCTGTACCACTGCCGTTAACATTTCTATAGTTCTCCGATTATGTTATAAATCAAAAGTAATACAAAAAGACAATGTAATAATGAGGATTCAAAAGCTGCATCAAAAATTCAGATATTAGCTTCTTCCTCCCTCTGCCATCCTTCTGTTGATTTATTTTATTTTTCTCAAGCAATGTAGCCACAAACGCATCATCGTAATAAATGCCCCTTTTACCTCAGAAAATGGTTCGTATTGGTTGAGCCAAGAAAACAACACAGAGTATAGGGTTTATTATTTTTTTTTCTCTACACTTGTCTTTTCTTCTCTAGAATTTATTTTGAAAGATCAAAGAAAGAAAAAGAAAAATCTTTGTGGACAGGGAAGAAAGGCCTGAAAAAGCATTATGCAAAACACATGTAAAACAGTCTTGGTAATATTGCATGCTGCTATTGATACTTTATTTCTGCCTTTTTGGCCTGTCAAGGCAATCGATACGAGTTCTGCCCCAGACTCATATCTTTATGCTTCCTCTCAATTATGATTGTCCGACATAAAATTGGATCATCTTAAACATACCTACTGGGATATAGAAGGAAAGATGTCAGATATTTTTTTAAGATGATGTTTTCGTCTGTTGGAGTGGGTTAAATTGCTGTACTCTGAGCGCATTCTATTTTCCTGCTCCTTCCAGAAATCATTTGCGGCTCTGCTTCTCGGGTAATGTAGCCTACTTCATTGAAAAAAGAGCAGCTCTCAGTTTCATTGCATATACATGGGCTTCTGGAGTGCTTATGTGTTTATATATCATGCACTCAATTCAAAGGCTTGCTTGCCTTTCTGCACTGGGCCGAGCAAATTCGTTCAAATGTCCCATCCCCAGCTGCCCAAATGCTTACGCGAGGAAGTCATGTTGGCATAAGTGATGTTGATCATGAAGACTTTAAAGTCTATTTAAAATTTTCAAGAATGTTTTGCATTCCACTTGCACATACCCCAGTATGAGAGGTCTCAGCCATTTGTATCCTGTCATCTGGTAGATTTTCAAAAGTGAATTTACTGTCTCTTTCTTTGCCCAAGACTCCGCCCCACTTTAGAACTTCAGGACTGTTTGCATTAAGTCCTTTGGTTCATTAGTTCATTCAGTAAATGCATGTTGAGTACTTGGAAAATCCTCGGCACCATTCTAAGACACAATAATGACCAAGACCAACAAGTCACTGTGGTACTGGCATTTGGAAGAAGTTTCTAGAACAGAAACTCTCGAAAGCCTATGAAGGTGAAACTATTTTATTGAAAGCCTAAAGGAACCCATAATTGGAAATGACAATTCCTCATGGTATTTGGGGCTAGAAGCTCCTATTCTGTTAGATATGAAGCCACTGGTTTACGGTCTCTGGGGCCACATTGTCTCTGGGCTGGTCTTGTCCTGTGTGTCTGCTCCAGTGTGCTAGCGGTCCATTCTCAGTGCAATGTGCTGCAGCTGGAAGGAGAGGGACCCCCCCACACACGCGACTGCCCGGGCTCCGCCTCTGTACCCTCAGTGGAGACTGAAGGCTGGAGGATGCTTGCAGGGAAGGGGGCCTGGGAAGCACCCCCAAATGTGCCTCTGACCGGGGTGACTGTTCATCTGTACCTCTACAGGAATTGTACAGGCTCATGCTCATTCTTTCTTTTTGTGACATTTCTATGGTATAAATGTTGCAGAAAACAGACAGTCTAAGTCTTTGGCTGCTTGGTTTCCAGGAAGGGAGAGACATGAGTAGAAGAGCTGGCATTTCATTCTTTTTTTTTCATTTTCTTTTATTTTAAGGGCATTTCTAAAAAAATTAAATTTCCCATGTTACAAAATTAATATATGTTCATTACAGGAAATTTGGAAAATAGAAAAAATCATGAAGAAAATAAAAATTCCTAATATTCTCACTCCTCAGAGACAACTGCCATTAATATTCTATGTCCATGCTTGTGTGTACAAAGAAAGATGGGAACTCAACATGTTTCCCAAAATAGAAATGTCTCTGAAAACCCCCGTACTCATATGATATATGCCCATTATATGAGTTCACCCAATAAATAAGTATAAAAAGCAGAGGATGAAAATTTCCTCAGAAAGGCCCACCCTCTGGAGATAACCATTGAGAACAGTTTGGTGTATATACTACCAGATTTTTAAGATATGTCTGTTGAGTATATATTTTCTATATAAATATCAATACATGCCATTCTTTCATATCCTTTAAACTTCAACATAGTCTTCTATCAAATGGATGTACTATAATTGAAGCTCTCTTTCAGTGGACATTTATGGTGTTTCTATTTTTTTAATAATTATAAATCAATTTTGCATTTTGTTATCCAAATATTTCCTCAAGATATACTGCCGTATATGGGCCAAGAGGTGCCATTTCTAACCAAATAGAAGGGAGACCATATTGGATAATTACATATCAAAAAGAGAAACCAAATAAAATAAGCAAATAAAAAAAAAAGACCCACACATTGGGAAGTTCTTATGTGAGAATTAGAATAAAAGCTGTAAGAGATAGTACCTGAAGATGGTAAAAGCACAATGAAAGAAAACTCACAATTTCTTTTAAAAGGAGCATCTAAAAATACAGAGGTGAAAAGCTGATGGCAGAGTCTCCTGGGTTCTCCCAAGTTTTCTGGAACATCTGTGACAGAGGCACAGAATTCTCTGCCATGTAGTCTGGACTTCCTGATGCTAATTTGTTGGCTCATGCACCAGCCTGCACACCGGCAGAAGTGTGGCTCCTGGGAGAAGCCTGGCATTTGTGTGTTAAGTCCACACTGGAGCATGGAACAGGTCAAGCTCTGGAAGATCAATGTACTGTGATGGGCTCTGCTTCTCGAAAAGTCCAAATACGTACCTTCTAACTTGAATAAACTGTACACATTTGGAAGGAGAGTGGTTATGTTGTAAAAGGATTGTTCACTTTTAGAGCGTTTAAACCAAAGCTTTCCTTTACCTAGGCAAATCTTCAACACATCTGAAAGAGGATTTGATTTTTAAATCACTTGAACAGGATCTATTGCGCGTATTTTCAAATACCCCCACTGGGATGAGAGTGATATTTGGCCACAAATATTTTCTCTGTGACAAAAATGGAAGGTAAAATTTTATATGTTTGTGTCTTCTTCCCATCTAGTTTCTATTCATCATCTGAATTATCTTAAAACAACTGGGAATGTTATAATCAGAAATTGGTCCAAATCAATTGTCCTTCATTTAAAAGTTGAGCCAAGTCTGCTCAACAAGGGTTGAAACATTGTTTCTTGATCTTTCCATGCATGGCTCCTGTTCATCCATACATAGCTGAGCAGAATTATTCTAAGCACATGGAATCTGTATACTCTCTCTGAGTCGCCATTCATTATAGTCAGCCCCAGCAAAAAGTAATATAAAAGAAATATTAAAAAAAGAAAAGAGAAAAGAAAAAAATTCTACTTATTAAGAAATCCCTTTTAGCTAGTAGGGCTCCAAAAGAATCTGGGGATGTTAATAGTTCCTGAACTGAAAAAATATTTCCTAGTCTTGTGAATTCTGAAAATCTCTGAAGTCCAATACGGATCCCAAGCACACTGATAGGAGTGGAAATAGCATTTTCAATAAAAAATGCATAACAGAGTAGGACATGAAATAATGTATTTCTCTTTGAAACCATGAAAGTGCACATATTTGTCTGGAAATGTGTATGTGAAATTTAAACAACCCCTGAAGACATCCATCTAATTTTTTTTGAGTTTGTTCTCAATTGAAATTGCACTCTCTCAAAGTTTGTGCTGCCAGCTCCCAACTTCACCCTCTCCCTCGGTCCTGTTTCCCTCAATTTCCTTCCTTTTATGACCCTTTTCGGTTGTGCCCCTTGATTTATGGTCATTTGTATGATTGCTCTGCTTTGCTTTATGGCAGTTTATGTCACACCGGTTTTGTCAGAAATGACTACCATAAAGTGAGGTAAAATGTCATAAAACATTAGTGAGTCCCTGATACTCAAGGTTCTTCAGAATAAGCCCTGACAGGTACCAACCGTAGAAAAACAGATTTGGCCATTTGAAAGGTGCAGCATTTGTAAAAATAATAAAAAAAATAATAACAGTCACTAAGGTTTACTGAACTCTTTCTGTGTGCCAATCACTGGGTGAAGCTCATTTCATATGTTATCACATGTAATGCCTGCTACTTCTCTATATGGCGGAAACTATTATCACCCCTATTGTGCAGATGAGGAAACTGAGGCATGGAGAGTTCACACTGCTGATGCACACTGAGTTCAGTTGCCCTGGGGAGCAGAGGGATTGGTACCCAGGGGGGGCGATGGGGCGGACCACCGATGATGCACACAACTTGCAGTACACGATCCCTAGAACGCAGACAAAGAGGAACTGTGTTAACCTGTATTAGCCAAAGGACAGCGTTCCTCTGAGCCCAAATCCCAATGGACAGCTCATCTTTACTCTTCCCGTGGCCCAGAGACTTGGTGGGGCCAAGGAGGTACTTCAGGTCGTTTCGCTGAGCCCCGCAAAATACATGAGATATATGGTAAAGAAGGCAGTCATTTTACTACTATTGACAAAATTGTTTCAAAAGCTATTTGAGATGCCAATACTGGTGAATAAAGAACTGTCAAAATCAAACAAACAAAAACAGCCAGTAGGTGATAGAGCTTCGATACAGTTCTATCTCTCACACTCTTACTGCAGTCTCTGTTCTTAACCATGACGTGTTCATGTGTTGCGACTCGCCCTGGATGCAGATACGCGGTTGACCGAAATGTGGAGTTTAGCATTAGGTGGAGAGTTTCCACGCCCTGTAAGCCCTTGCTACTTCACACTTCTCCTACTTTCTTCTTCCTCCCAGCTCACAAGCCTCTCCGAACACTGTGATAAAGCTCCCTGCACTACATGCATTTACTGACCTTGCGACACACTCTAGTTCCCAAATATTTGCAACACCATTTCCTTCCCAATTCACCCAGCTCACTTCTGAACTTGTCCTTCAGTGGCTCAGCTTTGCCAGCACTTCCTCAAGCCAGAAACCTGAGAGTTCCCTTTGATTCCTCCTCTTTCCACCTTGCGAGTCCTGTTTTTACTACCTGGAAGATGCATCTCACACCTGTCCACCCTTCATTGTTTCACCTTCCGGAAGTTGGGTATTGCAAGCCGCTGTCACCTCTCTCCTGAACTGATGGAGAACCGGCTTCTGCAGACACTCCCAGCTCCCTCTCCCGTGTGTTCTCCATGGCAGCAGATGCATTCACAAACATAAGTTGCGATTGTGGGGTTGTTAGCCCGCTTATCACTGTCATTGGCTGCCTTTTGTGCTCTGACTCTTGCCTCCCTCATGACCTTGTCTCGTCCTTATGTCCCTGCCTCATTGGCCTCCCTCCAAGCCTGGAGAATTCTTTTCTGACTTAGAACCTTCACTCAAGTTTTCCTTTTTGTCTAGAATTCCCAGCCCCTAACTCTTGCCTGCCTTCCTCTTTATATAGTAAATCTGCTCTTCATCGTTTCATCCTCCGACAAATTCCTCTATCATCTTTCTTTAACCTCTACTACTGCAATCATTTCTTCCATAGCTCAGATCATATCTTCAATGTTTTGTTTACTTATTGATGATCTCTTTCCCCATCTAGATTGTAAGCTCCACGAAGACAAGACTAAATGCCTATCAGGTCCACAGAAGTATTCCTAGCATTTGGCACAGGACCCAGCGCAACGGCATAATAGATATTTGTTGAGAGGATGTACATGGCCTTACAAGTATGCCTTCCTTCCTAAGATGGATTGTGGGGATTGGAAGGACAGATGTGTATCATTTGTTTCTGTTAATATGTTATAAGCACGAGTATTCATGTTGTTGGCATAACACGGATGTTAATTTAATACATAGTGGCTGACTGAATTATAGCAACCCTAACAAAACCTTGGTGCATAGGATCAAGAGAATGCGTTGTACTGGAGGGGGCATAAAAAGCGGTGAATGGATCCTAAGATGAATTAGGACAACAGTTTCTATGATCCATTCAATTCATTAAAAGAAATATTTGAGCATTTTGATTAAAGATGAAAGAGATAAAGAGGAAAATAGGAACCAGGAGGAAAAATAGAATCAGTGTATTTTTCTCTTTTTTTGCCCCCTCATCTGCTGTCTTTTCCAAAAATCTTTTTAGGTTTCTTCTGTCACATCCATAGTGAAGTGTAAATTATCGTTTCCAATATAGATGGCCATTTTCAGTGAATTTTAGCAGGGAAGAAAATTTCATTTGAGACTGAAATTTGGCATCTCTTTGCCTCTTCATGCTGAGAACTATTTTTTATCTTTGCAAAATGTGATGAGACGTGAATCCTGTTGTTTTTATTTCTAAATGGTGCTACACCAAGCCGAAAATGGACTGGGAAAATCGGAGTGTCTCCAAACTAGAACCAGCGTTTGCAGGCCTAATTTATAGTGCCTGCTGTACTATAGGGAGAAATCAAATCAGGGTCTTATAAAAATGGGAAGCTATTTTTAATTGTACTCACATCCAATCCCCTTCCTCTCCTTGCAAATTTCTTTTCACCCTGGCACTCCCAGCTAACTAGACTGCCACCCACAGAAAAGCCTACTACACTCAACAGCTAACATTTGATGTGACACCATTTGGAAGGCTGGCAACTCACAGAGCATATGGCGACTTTCAGACGGATTTGGAGGGACATTTGCCTGAGGGTTTCTCATGGTGGGGAGCAGTACTGGCCCGTGGAGCAAGCCGGTTCTTTACTGTGTGGGACTGCCCTGTGCATGGCAAGATGCTTAGCATCCCTGGACCTGCCATTACATGCCAATAGACATCTCCAAGTCACAGTAATGAATAAAAGCCCCCCCCCCCCACCGCGGTTCTAAACCCTATCTGTTTTGCCCAAGAATCATCAAGAGGATTTTAAAACTCTCCCCAGTCATCTCAAGATGAAGCTTCCATATTTGTGACCATGAGGAAAATGTCAAGAACAAGTCCTTTGATATTCTTAGGTGGTAGTAAGAACAACAGTAATAATTAATATCTTCTGAGCATTTATTATGTACTAGGTACCTTCAGAGCACTTTGCATGAATTCCCTTATTAGTCCTCCAGGAAGTAAGGATCAGGGTTTTAGTGACTATTTGCTTAATAGTGAGACCCAAATGTGTCCAAAGACCCACTCAAGGTCACCCCTTGTAACCCTGAACACTGGGCGCTGCTGAGTTCATGGCTGGAGGGCTCTGTGTTGCTCCCCCAAAACTGCTTCTTCCGTTGCTTTCTATTTTTTATTTTCTCTCTTTATCCTTTTTTCCCCTGCATTATTATTATTATTTTTAAAGATTGGCACCTGGGCTAACAACTGTTGCCAATCATCCTTTTTTTATTTTTTCTGCTTTATCTCCCCAACCCCCTCCCCCCCGCACACAGTTGTATATCTTAGTTGCAGGTCCTTCTAGTTGTGGGATGTGGGATGCCACCTCAATGTGGCCTGACGAGTGGTGCCATGTCCGCACCCAGGATCCAAACCCTAGGCTGCTGCAGCGGAGCGCGCCAACGTAACCACTTGGCCACGGAGGCGGCCCCTGCATTATTTTTTTTTAATTGCTCTTTTTTATGGCTTCTTGGTCCTCTTCCAAAATCAGTTAATCTATAGAAATAAATGGTGTTTTCTTTCTGCTGCTTACAGCAGAAATAATAATAGCCGGATGGATGGATCCACCAAATTGGTGCATCATCACCAAATTTAGAAGGCATAGTTGTGGGATATTTGGACTTGTAGTCTCTGTAGAGTTGGTGAAATTCATTTTGTGGTAGTGGGAGGGGGACCTCAAAGAGATACGTGGTGATGCTCCAGGGTACCCAAAACGGGTTCAACAAGAGGCTCCTGTAGGCTCAACTAGAGGAGAGATGGCTCATATCACGACGACGTGGTCAGAGTAACAGACAGTGCTTTCGGTGTGAGCTGCAACCAAGGGTCACCAGGGCAGATGTTGGGAATCCAGGAGTCGACCCGCAGTTGAGCTGCTTCTTCGTGATGGTATTGAGGTCGCTTCTGTGCTGAGGGATGGTATGCAAGAGTGAGTAAGGTATGTCAACTTGGAAAGCAAATTTGCCTGTTATTTTATCCTCAAAATGAGTTTATTCAGGAATAGCCAAAAGAATTGTGATTTGGGATGTGCGTGCTATAGCAAACCATAGGCAAATCCAGAAAGGAGCGATGGTGGGGGCCAGGGAGCCGCTTTTATAGAGGAAAACGGGGAGTAGGGAGGGGCTGTTGTAAATGAAAGTCCATTGGGACAAACTTATAGTTCTGGGCGGCATCGTCTTCTCATTGGCTGAGCTGCAGCATTTCTCATTGGCTGGGCTGTTGCCGGCTGGGGAGAGAAATTTTCCTTCAGTAGTAAAGTAGTTTTACTTCCTGTCCAAGATGTAAATGTCCTGTCTCTTCCTGGTGTAATTGATGATGTATGATAGGGCGTGAGATCGCCCCCCTCCAGGCCTTCCCGACTCCAATTTAGTTAAGGTCTCTTTTGTTAATTTCCATAGCTATAACCCCAGCTCTCCAGGAGTTCATAGCCTGGTGGAGAACACTGAAACGTAAATAGTATCATGCCATAAAGTTTAGCTCTATTTTTTGTTTGATCCACTATGGCTCCCATACCTATACCCTCCAGTGACAGCATTTTCTTAAACAAAGGTAATTACCTCCCTAAGAATATTTCTGTTTGAGGCTAGTAGGATGTTAGAGTTTCAAGACCTTTATATTTTGTGCATATATACATGCCTTAAAAAATAAAAATACTTTAGACATCAATATAAAAAGGTTGTATTGTATGGTGTGAGCATGTGCTTCTAGGCAAGCTCTTTTAGCTATGGAGACTAAAAGGACTTTGAACTTGAATTAGACTAGTGAATCAGTACACAGAAAAGGGAGTGATCGGGTGCCATGAGGCTGGGGAGACCCAGAATTCATGCCCAGAAGCATGCCAGCTTCGGAGGCCACGGTTCCCAGGGCCACTGTGGCATTCCCAGGGCTCCTCTTGGATGCCACTGCACGTCTTTGGGGCCTGGGTGTGGGGCAAGTCCTGTTTCCCTTACTTCTTTTTGTTTTCTTACAATAAACCCTAAACCCTGGGGTAACATGAGCACAAGCCTGTACCTCCCAACTAGGAAAATAAATACCTTGATGCCATCAGTTTGTATTCTATAATTGTAGGGAGGGGAGAGGGGAAAGAGGAGAGAAACTAACTCACCTTTGGGACAAATTCTTGCTCTGCTGAGGTTGGTGGAGCATTTGGAAGTTAATCTGTTGAAGCAACTGGAATTCTCTGGGCACAAGCCAACCCACAGCCGAGAGGTGGTCTAGAATTGTTGAGAAAGTAAAGTGGTTCACAGGAAAAGACTTGCCTCTAAGTGGATAAGTAGGTGATTCATGGGCAGATAATGAAGATTTAGCCAAGACGATAAGAAAAATAATGGAGCATTGCGAAGGACTCATTTCAGACATCACCTGCTCAGGGAACACTGCTCCGATGCCCTTCCTCCCCATACAAGACTGGCTTTTGTCCCGTTCCTCCAGGATTCCCTACTGACCTGTACATATTTCCCTCTTCTTTCCTACTGCATTGGATTATAATGATCTGTTTACTCATCTGTCTCTTCACTGGGCTCTGGGATCCCCGGAGGCAGGGCTGTGTCTAATTCATCTTTATATCCTCAGCCTCCATCCGATAGCCTCCATATAATAGGCCCGCAACGAATTGTTGAGTGAGTGAGTGAACAAATTCACTCCTAAGGGTTACCCCATGTACTTTTTAAGGAAGGAAAAAGAATTCATTTTAACTCGGATATAGGTTTTCTTCCCCGAAAAGCATATTGATAAAGGACAGCTACTGACTTCTTCCAAGAGAGAAAAATGGTCGAACAGTCTTTCATGCTATATTTCAAACTTATGTCAACTTTTCTTTTAAAAAAAAAGTCTGTCCACCAGCACTCGTATCATTTTTCAAATTTCATGTCGTCCTTTTTCAGATGCTGCCCATCCATCATTTTAGGCAGAGAGTATCCATCACGATAGGAGCTAAATAATTTTCAAAGCTGTCAGGGAATGGACACCAGAAAGGTCCCCATCTCAGCTGAACAGTTATCTGGGGCTGGCAGTGACGGTCCCGCTGGGAGGGGAGAGATGGCATCCTGGGAGAGCCTCTCAAATTGGTTTCAAATGGAACAAAGAGAAAAATTCGTTTTAGAAGTTAGACCTCAATTCTGCACAAAAAAATGTCACCTATTTACTCATCAATATCATAGTTAGGTAAGAGTTTATTTACAGAACAGGTTTTTAAGTAAAAATAAAGCCTATTTTTCTAATGACTATGTTTTCCTTTAAAATATTTAGTTTTTTCCTAATTTTAAAAGTAAATCATTTTTATTTGCAAAATCTAAAAAGTATAAGAAAAAAATAAAAATCATGCATTATTTCACCATGCAGGAATAAGCACTGTTAATATTATTTTTGGTGCATTTTTCTTACAGTCGCACACACGTGTGCACATGTACACAGATGATGTGTATGCACATATGTGTATATAGTATAATTATTTTTTACTAATTTGGTGTTATATTCTTTACGGAGTTTAACATCCTACTTTTCTCACTAAATTATGTCTTAAACATTTTCCTGTGTCAGTAAGTAGTCTTTGAAAACATGATTTTTCAAGGCTACATTATATTTGATTTTGATTTTATGGATATACCATAATTTATTGATCTCTTGTCAGACATGCTTATTCTCCCAGCTTTTTGCATCGTGGTATTTTATTTATTGTATTTTCCCTGTCTTTTAGCTTTTCTGTGTTTATCATCTATATAATTCTCAAGAATCATAATCTTATCTTTTTATTAGAGTGTCAAAGATAGGTAAATGGATTTTGTTTTTAGAACTCCCAAAGATTCAGCCTACAGGAAGCTTTTTGGTTGTCTCTTAAATCAGTAAGAGCTATTGCGTATGTTCACTTTTCATAACATAGATTAAATTCTGTCAATTAAATGAGTGTGCTTGTATTTCTTTCCTGTTTACTGATTTGTTGTGAGTTGATGTACAAGTCCTTGTTTTGTATCAGAAGAGGCTACAAATATGTCCAGAATGGGTCCCCAGAAGGTTTCTTTAAGGGAGAGAATGAAGGAAATGGCACAACTCTTGCTAGGTTAGCATCTTAGTGTGACACTTGCTTGTGGGTAACCTTGAGCATCTTTTTTGGCCTGTAAGGGCCTTGACTTTCTCATCTATAACTTTGCGAGAGGCAATAGCATCTAAGACTTTGCAGGTTAGACATGAGGATTACATGGCACAAAGCATATCAAGTGCTTATCGTGGGATGTGATACACAGAGAGTACCTGCCCATCACAGAGAGGGTTGTTATTACTTATCCTGGTTTCTATCTTAAAGCAGATTAAGTATTAGATGTTTCTTCTTGGAATAAAGATGGAGAAGTGGCAGAGGCCTTGCCTTATTTGACCAGGCAGACAGAAACATAATCGTTTTTGGGTAAACTGATGTCTGGCTTTTCTTTTTAATTTTTTCTTTTTTAAGACTTCTCTCTCTCTCTTTTTTTTTTAAAGTATGCTTTTTTTTTTTGGGGGGGGTGAGGAAGATTGGCCCCGAGCCAACATCTGTAGCCAATCTTCCTCTTTTTTTTTCTCCCCAAAGCCCCAGTACATAGTTTCATATGTATACATAGTATATCCGAGATGTAAGTCCTTCTAGTTCTTCTATGTGGGATGCCATCATAGCACGGCTTGATGAGCAGTGTGTAGATCTGTGCCCAGAATCCAAACCAGCAAACCCCAGGCTGCCAGAGCAGAGCGTGCGAGCTTAACCATTACGCCATCAGGCTGGCCCCTTTCTTTTTAATTTTTCACAGCTTTATTGAGGGGCAATTTACATATATAAAATTCACCTGTTTAAATGTACAATTCATTGATTTTTAGTAAATTTACAGAGTTGTGCAATTATCACCACAGTCCAATTTTTGAACCTTTCTGTCACCCCCAAAGACCCCTCCCACTCATTGGCAGGCCCTCCCTATTCCTATTTTCAGCCCCCGGCAACCATGAATCGACTTTCTATCTTGATGGATTTGCCTTTTCTGGACATTTCATTTAGATAGGATCCTATCACATGTGGTCTTTTGTACACAGTTTCTTTCACTGAGAGTGGTGTTTTTAAGGTTCATCTATGTCATGCTGTGTACCAGTATTTTGTTCTTTTTGATTGCCGAATAGTATTCCATTGTGTGGCTATATCATGTTTTGTCCATTCAACAGTTGTGAACATTTGCATTGTTGTCACTTTTTGACTGTCATGAATAATGCTGCTAAGAACGTTCACGGACAAGGCTTTGAGGTGTTCAGTTCTCTCGGGTTTAGGCCTAGGAGCAGAATTGCTGATTTGTAAGCTAATTTATTCCTAATTTTTAAACAAACTGCCAACAGTGGCTGCACCATTTTACATTCCCACTAGCAATTGTCCTGCTTCTATGGAGTGTTTTCTCATTTAACAAAAGCCCCAAAATATACTCACACATTTTCAGCAAATCAGGATCTTTCACTTACACAAACAAAAGACAGTATCTAAGAGATAGGCCACCACATAAGTAACAACAGACACCTTTCAGATCCACCCTGGATAAGGCACTTGCCACTTGATGTGGATTATCTGTAACTTTATAACGATCATGTGAAATAAGTGGTGTTACTCCTTCCACACGCGGATGAACAGCAATGAGAACTCACGAGGTTTCGGAGCAGTTCGGTGACCTGCTCCGCATCACAACCAGTGAGCAGCAGCACCAGGATTTGAACCCAGGTCCATGTGATTGCGAAGTCAGCCTGCGCTGGTAACCAAAGCAAGAATCAAACGCATGCTGGTCCACGAGATTAACCAGGATGTGACATAGTCTTTTCTAAAAAGTATTTTCAAATAGCTGGTTGTCAGTGGCCCCAGGGATGTGCTTTCCTTCCCTTCACCACAGACTATTCTCTTCACCCCAGTCAGGCAGAGGGATAAGGATCACTGTTTCCTTGAAAGTGTGCTGAGCAGGTTGGAAACTAAAATGAAGACTGGGGTGGAGGCCTCCGTGGGATAAGGCAGCTGGAATGGCTACGTGTGCTCCAGTCACACTGCCTCAGTCCAACACTCCACTCTGCTCTTTCAAGCTGTGTGACTTTGGGCACGTTGGTCAAACTCTCTGAGCCTGCTTTCTCATCTGCGAATGAGGGTGAACAGCAGCTGTGCCTCCTGGGCTGTGGTGAGGATTATGAGACGTGACATGTTTGAAGGCTTGGCTGGCATCCCCTGACTGGTGAGGTCCGTCACTCTGCAGTCCCGCCCAAGGACTGGTGATGGGACCTTCCTTCCACACTGCCCCTCTTCCTCTTTTGAGTGGTTTGTGAGTGTCCTGAGATGAAGAAAAAGAGGGCTACCATTTGGGAGCAGTCCTGGTGGGGCTCAGTAAATTCTTGGGGCGCAAGGTCTGCAGAATGAGGCAAGGGTGAGGGGAAGCGGCTGACAAGGGGTAGCTCCCACCCCTCTGAGAAGGGCACGGCCAATATGGGTTCTCTGCCCAGGGCAGGGATGGGGCTCACCCTGCACAGAGCTTCCTGCTGTGGGCAAGGGATGCAGCCTCTCAGTGCTGGCTGCACTCCCCGGGGACCCTGCCTGCAATGGAGCTTCTGTTCTAGACATCTCCCCAGCGTCCTCTGACCTCGTCCAAGCGTCACTTCGAGCTCCCAGCCTGGGTGACTCTCGTCTCTCCAAGAGTGGGCTCGTCAGTGTTTCCTCTATCCCAGTGGTTCTCAACCTAGGCTACACATTGGAACCTTTTGGGGAACGTGAAAAGATAGCGATGCCAAGCCCTACCCCCAGAGATTTTGAGTTCATTAGTTTGGGGCCCTGGCATCAGGATTTTTTAAAGCCACCCAGCTGTTTCTAATGGGCAGCCAGGGTTGGGAACCACTGCTTGTTCCATTCCAAATTTTCATCATGTTGTTCCCTGTCTCCAGGGTGGGCTGGCACTGGCTCACACTGGTTTACGAGAGTGAATTGTCAAATTTTCAGGAATTTTGCAAACTAGTTGTTAAAAACAGAAATTATTTAAAAAAATTATATAAGATTTCAATTAAGTAAATTATATTAATAACAAAGCTAATAAATTCTCAAAACTCATTCCTTCCTAATTATTTCACTGCAGTTTACTGTTAATGCTCTTAAGGTTGTATGCATCTACTGTATCTGTATTGTGTAGTAGATAAAGGTGTACTACTGTGAATGGATTCCCACTTCCATGTCCAATGATGTCACACTGGTAGCTTGAAATGGGCCACGGTGGAAGTATTTACACCATGGAAACTGGCAAATACTACAAATCACGGATTGATTTATTGTTTTGTTGGTTGTCTAGACCTAAGAAAGTGACAGAGAAACCGTTAATAATGTGGAGTAAAATTAAAAAGTGTGTCATTTCTACAGCCATACCATACTATAGCCATTTAACTACCATAAAAAACTGAGGAAATATTCTTTTTTCTAATTATTTTATTGAGATCATAATGGTTTATAACATTGTGTAGTTTCAGGTGCACACTATTATTTGTCAGTTTCTCTATAGACTGCATTGTGCTCACCACCAATAGTCCAGTTTTTGTCCATTACCATACATATGTGCCCCTTTACCTCTTTGGCACAACCCCCTACCCCCTTCCCCTCTGGGAACCACTAATCTGTTCTCTTTGTCCATGTGTTTGTTTATCTTCCACATATGAGTGAAATCATGTGGTGTTTGTCGTTCTGTCTGGCTTATTTCACCTGATATCGTACCCTCAAACTCCATCCATGTTGTTGCAAATGGCATGATTTTGTCTTTTTTATGGCTGAGTAGTATTCCCTTGTATATATATACCACATTTTCTTTATCCAGTCATCCGTGGAAGGGCACTTGGGTTGCTTCCGGGTCTTGGCTATTGTGAATAATGCTGCAATGAACATAGGGGTGCCTAAGTCTCTTTGATTGTTTATTTCAAGTTCTTTGGACAAATACTCAGTAGTGGCATAGCTGGATTGCATGGTATTTCTATTTTTAATTTTTTGAGAAATCTCCATACTGTTTTCCACAGTGGTGGCACCAGTTTGCTTTCCCACCAGCAGTGTAAGAGGGTTCCCTTTTCTCCACATCTTCTCCAACATTTGTTATTTTTTTGTCTTGGTAATTATAGCCATTCTGATATGTGTAAGGTAGTTGTCATTTGCATTTCCCTGGTGATTAGTGATGTTGAACATCTTTTCACACGCCTATCGGCCATCTGTATATCTTCTCTGGAAAAATATCTGTTCATGTCCTTTGCCCATTTTTTGATCAGGTTGTTTGTTTTTTGTTGTTGAGTTGTATGAGTTCGTTAGATATTTGTGAAGTTAACCCCTTGTCGGATATGATTTGCAAATATTTTCTCCCAGTTGGTGGGCTGTCCTTTTGTTTTGATGATGGTTTCCTCTGTCTTGCAGAAGATTTTTAGTCTGATGTAGTCCCATTTGTTTATTTTTTCTTTTGTTTCTCTTGCCTGAGTAGACATGACATTCAAAAAGATGCTGCTAAGACGGATGTCAAAGAGTGTACTGCCTATATTTTCTTCTAGGCATTTCAAGGTTTCAGGTCTTACACTCAAGCCTTCAATCCATTTTGAGTTAATTTTTGTGTATGGTGTAAGATAATGGTTTACTTTCATTCTTTGCATGTAGCTGTCCAGTTTCCCCAAAACCATGTATTGAAGAGACTTTCCTTTCTCCATTGTATGTTCTTGGATCTTTTGTCAAAGATAAGCTGTCCACAGATGTGTGGTTTTATTTCTGGGCTTTCAATTCTGTTCCATTGATCTGTGAGTCTTTTTTTGTGCTAGTACCATATTGTTTTGATTACCATAGCTTTGTAGTATATTTCAAAGTCAGGGATTGTGATGTCTCCAGCTTTATCCTTTTTTCTCAGGATTGCTTTGGCTATTTGTGATCTTTTATTGTTCCATATAAATTTTAGGATTCTTTGTTCTGTTTCCACAAAGAATGTCACTGGGATTCTGATTGGGATTGCCCTGAATCTGTAGATTGCTTTTGGTAATATGGACATTTTAACTATGTTTATTCTTCCAATTTATGTGCATGGAATGTCTTTCCATCTCTTTGTGTCATTATCAATTTCTTTCAGGAAAGTCTTGTAGTTTTCATTATATAGATCTTTCACTTCCTTGGTTAAATTTATTCCTAGATATTTTATTCTTTTGTTGCAATTGTAAACGGGATTGTATTCCTGACTTCTCTTTCTGCTAGTTCATTATTAGTGTATAGAAATGCAATGATTTTTGTAAATAGATTTTGTACCCTGCAACTTTGCTGTAGTTGTTGAAGTTTTCTGGTGGATTCTTTAGGATTTTCTATATATAGAATCATGTCATACACAAATAGCAAGAGTTTTACTTCTTCCTTTCCAATTTGGATACCTTTTATTTCTTTTTCTTACTAAAACAGCTCTGGGCAAAACCTCCAGTGCTCTGTTAAATAGGAGTGGCAAGAGTGAGCATCCTTGTCTTGTTCCTGTTCTTAGATGTGTATGGTCCTTTCAATATATTGCTGTATTTGGTTTGCCAATATTTTGTTGAGGATTTTTGCGTCTATGTTCATCATCAATATTGGCCTATAATTTTCCTTGTTTGTGTTGTCCTTGTCTGATTTTGGTATTAAGGTAATGTTGGCCTCATAGAAGCAGATAGGAAGTGTTCTGTCTTCTTCAATTTTTTGGAGTAGTTTGAAAAGGATAGGTATTAAATCTTTGAATGTTTGGTAGAATTCTCTAGAGAAGCCATCTAGTCCTAGACTGTTTTTTGGGGGAGGGTTTTGATTACTCTTCCAATCTCTTGTGATGGGTCTGTTCAGATTCTTTATTTCTTCTTGATTCAGTTTTGGGAGGTTGTATGAGGCTAAGAATTTATCCATTTCTTCTAGGTCATCCAATTTGTGGGCATATAATTTTTCATAGTATTCTCTTATAATCCTTTGTATTTCTGTGGTATCCATTGCAATTTCTCTTCTTTAATTTTTAATTGTACTTATTCGAGCCCTCTCTCTCTCTCTCTCTCTTTTTTTTGGTGAGTCTGGCTAAGGGTTTGTCAATTTTGCTTATTTTCTCAAAGAACCAGCTCTTAGTTTCATTGATCCTTTCTACTGTTTTTTTTTTAGCCTCTATCTAATTTATTTATGCTCTAATTTTTATTATTTCCCTCCTTCTGCTGACTTTGGGCTTTGTTTGTTCTCCTTTCACTAATTCTGTTAGGTAGTTTAAGATTACTTATTTGAGATTTTTCTTGTTTGTTGAGGTGGGCCTGGGTTGCTATAAATTTCCCTCTTAGAACCACTTTTGCTGCATCCCGTAAGGGTTGGTATGTTGTGTTCTTATTTTCATTTGGCTCCAGGTATTTTTTGACTTCTCCTTTGATTTCTTCATTGATCCAACGGTTGTTCTGTAGCCTGTCATTTAGTCTCCACATATTTGTGACATTCCCAGCTTTTTCTTGTAGTTGATTTCTAGTTTCATAGCATTGTGATTGGAAAAGATGCTTGATATGATTTTAATCTTCTTAAGTTTATTGACTTTTGCCTTATTTCCCAAAATATGGTTTACTTTTGAGAATGTTCCATGTGCACTTGAGAAGAATGTATATTCTGCTGTATTTGGATGGAGTGTTCTATATATATATATGTTAAGTCCATTTAATCTAGTTTTTCATTTAATTCCACTATTTCCTTGTAGAATTTCTGTCTGGATGATCTATCCATTGATGTAAGTGGGGTGTTGAGGTCCCCTACTATTATTATGTTGCTGTTAATTTCTCCCTTTAGGTCTGTTAATAGTTGCTTGTTATACTTTGGCGCTTTGGTGTATATGTATTCATAGGCGTTGTGTCCTCTTGGTGGTATATCCCTTTTATCATTATATACTGCCCTTCTTTGTCTCTCATTATCTTTTTTATCTTGAAGTCTGCCTTGTCTGATACAAGTATGGCAACACCTGCTTTCTTTCGCTTGGAGGATTGTCTTCCATCCCTTCACTCTGAGCTTATGTTTGCCTTTAGAGCTGTGTTTCCTGGAGGCATCATATTGTTGGGTCTTGTTTTATAATTCATCCAGCTACTCCGTGTCTTTTGATTGGAGAACTCAATCCATTTACATTTGGAGCGATTATTTTGATATATGAGGGCTTAATACTGCCATTTTATCTTGTTTTCCAGTTCTGTATTTCCATGGTTTCTCTTCCTTTGTATTTCTGACTGCCATTTCAGTTTGGTGGTTTTCTGTGATGGTTTTCTCTTTATTTATGAATTGTGGCCTTGCTCTGATTTTTCGTTTAGTGGTTACTATGAGGTTTGTATAAAAGATCGTAGATGAGACAGTCCATTTTCTGATAGCCTCTTGTCTCCATTAGCCTAAGCAGATTCCATCCATTACCTCTTCCCCTTCTGAGTTATTGTCACAAATTATTCTGTTTTGCATTATGAGTTTGTGACTAAATTTTATAGGTGTTTTTGATGCTTTCCTTCCCTTTATCTTTTATGTTATAATTAATTGTTTGCTAACCTGTTCTGATAGAGACCTACAATTTTCTGATTTTGTCTCTCTATTTATCTCCTTGTTCAAAGCTTTGTAAATCTTTGCCTTTTTGTTTCAGGTATGAGGGCTTCCTTCATTATATCTTGTAAGGGAAGTCTAGTGGCGATGAACTCCTTCAGCTTTTGTTTACCCATGAAAGCTTTTGTTTCTCCATCGTATCTGAAAGATAGTTTCACTGGATAGAGTATTCTTGGCTGAAGGTCTTTGTCTTTCAGTATTTTGAATATGTCATTCCAATCTCCCCTAGCCTGTAAGGTTTCTGCTGAGAAATCTGCTGCAAGCCTGACAGAGGTTGCCTTGTAAATTATTTTCTTCTGCCTTACTGCCCTTAATATTTTTTCTTTGTCATTGACTTTTGCCAGTTTTAGTATTATGTGCCTCAGAAAAGGTCTTTTTGCATTGATGTAATTAGGAGTTATATTGGCTTCATGTACTTGTAATTCCAGGCCCTTCCCCAGGCTTTGGAAGTTCTCAGGTATTATTTCTTTGAACAAGCTCTCTGCTCCTTTCTCCCTCTGAAATACCTAGAATCCTTATGTTGCTTTTCCTAATTGAGTTGGATATTTCTTGAAGAATTTCTTCATTTTTACAAAAACTTTAGTTCTCTCTCCTCCTTCACCTGAAGCATTACTATATTTCTATCCTCTAAATCACTAATTCTATCCTCTATAATGTCAGCTCTATTTTTTTAAGGATTCTAGATTATTTTTTATCTCATTAATTTTGTTCTTCATATCTGGAATTTCTGTTTGGTTTTTTTTTTTTTAGTGTTTTAATCTCTTTGGCGAAGTATTCCTTCTGCTCATTAATTTTATCGCTGAGCTCACTGAACTGTCTTTCTGATTTTTCTTGTAGCTTGTTGAGTTTCTTTATGACAGCAATTTTGAATTCTCTGTCATTTTGATTGTAAATTTCTGTGACTTCAGGATTGGTTTCTAGAGACTTATAATTTTTCTTCTTCTCTGAAGTGTTACTGTAGTTGTTCATAGCGTTTGATGAACTGATCCTTTACCAGTGCATTTGTGGTAGTATCAGGTCTCAGATTCCATCTGCCATCGCTGGGAAGAAGCGGGAGCTGTCTTTCTGATCCTGCTCCAGCTGCTGGAAGTTTTGTGGTTACA
Source organism: Equus asinus (assembly GCF_041296235.1). NCBI lineage: Eukaryota > Metazoa > Chordata > Mammalia > Perissodactyla > Equidae > Equus > Equus asinus. The sequence continues at coordinate 41,327,330 of NC_091804.1, forward strand.
GCTGCTCTGCATTTGCGCAGGCTGGCCACAGCTCAGTAGGCTACTCTCATGGCAGCGGGGCCTCTGTGCCTCTGTGCTGAGTGGGTGGATTGTGCAGGTGCTGGCCAGCACTGTCCTCGCTGGTGGTTTGGGTGAGCCATTGTGCTTGGTAGGTGTGGCATCTTCATGGGGGCTGAGCCATGGCCACTTGGTGGGGAGCATTCCCCATGGTGGGGCTGCCAGGCCATGGTGAGTGTTCCTACAGGCTGGTATACCCCTCTGAAGGCATTTGTGCATGTGTGCTGGGCTGTCCCTGCCTCCTTTTACAATTGCAGCAGCTGCTGTGCTTGGTGAGTGGGGCTCCTTTGCAGGGGCTGGGTCATGGCCACCCAGTGGGGAGTGTTCCCACTGGTGGGGCTGCTGGGGCATGGTTGGCACTCTCGCAGGCTAGGTTACCCCTCCAAATACATTTGGGCACACACTGGGCTGCCCCCACCACCTCCTACAGTCATAGTGGTTGCTGTGCTTGGTTGGCAAAGCTCTTTTGTGAGACCTGAGCTGTGGCCACTCAGTGGGGAGTGTTCCCACTTGTGCACTACTGGGATGCAGTGGGTGCTCCCGTAGGCCAGGCTGCCCCTTGGATAATGTTTGCATGTAGGCTGGGCTGCCCCCACATCCTCTTACAGTCTCACTGGTCACTGTGTAAGGATCCATGACCTGGCTTGCTGCTGCTGGGAAGGGGGAGTGGTGTGCTTACCTAGTTCCACTGCTTTCTGGAGATCCAGTCCATTTACCTTCAGATATATAGCTGCTTGGGTCTCTCAGGCATCCTATTGTGCTGTGTGGGTATCCTCTGTGGTTTGATGAATGTCTGTTTAGTTGTAATTTAGAGCAAGAGAGACAAAAGAGAACAGCTCACAGTGCCACGTTGCTGATGTCACTCCAGGAAATATTCTTTTAATATTCTAAAACTGTTATCTGATTCAGCAAAAAAGGAGTTTACATCATCAATGAATGGGTGAAATTCCAATGTACATTTCTGTATTTTCGCTTTCATTTTACCCTTTCCGTTAAACAGAAGTATTAACCAATAGTCATGTCTCAATCACACTTATTTATCAGTTGCAACCATAGGTAGCAATGGATACAAAGACTAGGAAAAGAAAATCAATGAAAGCATTATGTGAGAATCAATTAACTCTGTGGAATTTATAATATTTCATTATTATAAATTGTGTGCAACTTATCCATTGTACCAGTAAAATTTATAACAAACTTCTATGTGTATATATGTATCCATTTTTTCTCCCTGGAGAGCCAGTTGTTAAATACATACCAGCACACTATGCCTACTTCCATTCCTTTGACCAATCCATCTTTTCACCCAGACCTCACTCTCCTTCCTTTATATTCCCAGTGGGGCTGTCCTTCCAGGAGCCAGAGGGGAGCCCTTTGCTTTAGTCTATACGGTTCAGCCCTCTACACATCGTGGAGAAGGGTGGAGGGGATCTGGAAGGGCAAACAGAAGATATCTGACATAATTAAGCTATGTTTTATTATTAGTGGATTTCAGCTGTGCATGGAAGCCACTCAATCCTTCAATCACCCTCGGCTACACACTATTCCCAAATACATGCAAAACATGCTGTAACAAGAAGAAAGTTGTGAAATACATTTATTTCTGGTGATTGTCCACATGAATAACAAGGATGCATCAACAGAGGCACTGTCCATATCTTAAAACATGAGAGAAAATAATAATAACTACCAACACCACCTTAGGCTTGGGTTTCTTGGTACATTTGTGATGATGTCCTAGTTATCTATTGTTGTGTAATAAACCACCATGAAAATTAATGGCTCGAAACAACAACTTTGATTTTGTGCACAGTTCTGCAATTTGGATAGGGCTCTATGGGGAAGGCTTGACTCTGCTCCATGTGGTCTTTGTTGGGGTGGCCTGACTGAGGACTGGAGGATCCACATCCAAGATGGCTCATTCCCGTGGCTGGTGAATTAGTGCTGGCAATCAGTGCAGAGTCCAGTTGCGTTTGAGGGCTGGAGACTTTGGCTCCTCTCCATGTGGGCCTCTTCGTGTTGCCTGGACTTCCTTACAGCATGGTGGCTGCATTGCCAGGGCAAATGTTCCAAGCCGAGTGGAAGCTACATTGCCTTTATGAGCTGGCCTCAGAAGTCGCATAGCATTACTTGTGCTGTACTCTACTAGTTGAGGCGCTCAAAAAGGCCCAGCCAGGTGTAAGTACAATAGTATTTCCTGGCCCACATGCTCTTCCTGAACTTGCCACTCCCCCATCAAGGTGTGACATACATAGTTCACTCAGATTTTGCCAATTTTCTACATAATGTCTTTTATTGTAGAATAAAATCTAAGATCGTGTGTTCCTTTATCTAGGATCAAACATAAGGTTGATGTCTTGGTAGGCTCAATTCCCTCACTGTACTTGAAAAATGGATCAAAGGGCAGGCAACTCTTAGTTATATTTACCAACTCACATAGAACCTATTTTGAAATGGCCTTGTCTGTTCTTGGTTGAGAGCTGCTCCGAAGAGGTATTAACTCCCCAGCATCTCCAGCCCAACCCGTGGGAGGGTCTGATAGGCTCTGGAAGCCTCAGAAACCCTCTTGCAAGGAGTCCCAAGTGCTAGTAATTGGAATCAGTGATGTGAGCCCGCCTGGACACGGTGCCCGCCTAAGGATATAGATGGAACAGCTTCAGCTTCTGCTATACTTTCCCTTCTTAGGATTTGGAGCCAGGTTTAAGGTAATGAAGGAAACATTTTCAAAATTAGATATATGTCATTTAAGAAAATACAATCAATTAAGAGTCTTTCTTTCTTTTTTTAAATGAAATGAACAGGTAAAGACGCTTCTATGGCTAAGCCATCCCAGCTTCCAGTGGGCAGGGCTATGAAGATAATTTCATTATGGCTAACTAGTAGTGGAAAGAGTGAGGCTGACTCCAATCGCTGGAGGGAAGGAGTAAATTAAATGCTGATGACATTGACCAGGCAGCAAACTACGTTCATTGATTATTTTAATTTTCTCTCTTCTGCACTCAGTTAAATACCCATAGCACTGGATTTCAAGGTAACTAAAAGGTTGTTTAGCACATTTTTAAAAGAGTCACGGATAAGCAGAACAAAAAGATCCCTATCAAACCAAAGAAAGAAGAACTGAGCTGAAGCGCGTCCCACACATGTGGGTGTACACAAGTGAATATTTACTTCTGCATAGGTGTGTGTGTTCATCAGAAGGAGTACATGTGTGTTCCAGCAGAAGGAAAAAAAGGAAGAAAAATGAACAGCAGAACATTTCAATAAAAAGGGAGAAATAGCCCAACCTAGCCGATTCTAGCCTTGTCTGAAGTTTTAAAACAATATCGTTATGTAGTTGGAGAAAATGAAAACTTTAGGAGAGAAGGATAAACTGAAAGGGAGAAAGTTTATTTCTGCAGATCTAGCCTCTTCAATTTCCACTGACTTTATCTTAAAAAAAAGCTCAAGGGGCTGGCCCAGTGGCCGAGTGGTTAAGTTCGCGCGAATCCTGGGTGCGGACATGGCACTGCTCATCAAACCACGCTGAGGCAGCGTCCCACATGCCACAACTAGAAGAACCCACCACGAAGAATACACAACTATGTACCGGGGGGCTTTGGGGAGAAAAAGGAAAAAAATAAAAAAAAAATCTTTAAAAAAAAGCTCAAGCTGTTTGGAAATTTAGATCAGAAACAAAACAAAATCGTTGGAAGATATTTTCAAAATGACTGGTTGTTGAGTTTTCACAGCAATTATGATAAGTCAGAAATAATAAGCAAAGTTAAAAGTTAATAAGGAAATGGTTTGGGTTGTAGTGAAGGGTCTTTTCAAGAGAAAATAAGTCTAACCAGAATATCACCTAAATATCTTTTTCCGTTTGCACCGTCTAATAATATGCAGGGGTTAATTTGTTGAAGGACTATTTTCACTATAATGTGAAAAGTAGTTATTGAAATGCAAAAGCTTACGCTTCCTGAAGCACAGTGAAGAAGAATTAGTTGGACCATTGTTCTGGTCCCTGAACTTTAAGAAGTTGGGGAAATGTCTAAATGAACCTCTGACACTGAAGGATTCATATTAGAAAAACGTTAATGCTAAGAGTTCTGGTGAAAAGTGATAATGTACTTGTACCAGCATTAAGCACTTCCAGTCCTCTGTGAGATGTGCAAACAAATTCTGAGAGGTCATCCCACTTCTCTTTCAGCATCCATTTCTTAAGTTCTCAGAACACTTTGGCAAAGTGGAGACAGCAAGTTTTAAAATAAGGAGCATTTCCCCATCCCCACAAGGAAGACAAGCCTTGCTTGAGTTTCCCTTAAGTTCACCAGACTTAGGGCTGCTAAGTCTCAAAATTTCACGTTGCCTTTGACTCGAGTGTGTCCTGCGCAGGAAGAAGTGACTGGAATGAGAAATGCTGGAGAAACTGCATGAGCGCCAGCACGTGCTGATGAACTTGGGATCGTAACCGGGGAAGGGGCTGGCGCAGGTGCTGTTTTCCATCTGTCCCAAAGTTCACAGAACCTTGCTAAATAAAATGCAGACTGCTCTGCTCTAACCACGCCTGGATCATTTGGACCCAGCACCAGCATTTATTGAGTACGTACCACGTGTCAGGCTTGATGTGAATGTTATATTGTTGCCAGGGATTCCCTGATTTGTAAATTATTATTATTTTATACACTATTAGAACAAAAACAGTGTACTAACTTGGGTTGTCATGTAAGTTCTTTAATCACACACACACACCCCTCCTACCAACCAACATCGTTATAATTTCACTTAAAAATCTTTTTACCATCGCAAAAAAGTAGGAAAAACACCTCATTTAAAAAGCCATTCTGAAAAAACAAAACCCTGGCAAGGATGCAGGGGGGAAAAGCCATTCTGCAGATGTACGCCACTAATACAAGATGTAAACAATAGGGAAACTGTATACATGGGCGGAGAGGCAGGCAAGAATTCCCTGTACTTTCCAATCAATCTTTCTGGAAACCTAAAACTGGCCTTAAAAAATAAAGCCTATTAATTTAAAAAAATTCTGTAAAATGGTGCAGCTGCTATGTAAAAACAGTTTGGCACATCCTCAAAAGGTTGAAAATAGAATTACCACATAACCCAGCACTTCCACTCCTAGGTATACGCACAAAAAAATTGAAAACAGGTATTCAAATACATACTTGTATGCAAATGTTTCTAGTAGCATTATTCACAATAACCAAAAGGTGGGAAAACACCCAAATGTCTATTGACAGATGAATAGATAACAAAATGTGTGATAGACATATAACAGAATATTATTCAGCCGTAAAAAACAGTGAAGTTCCGACACGTGCTACAGTATGGTTGAACCTTGAAAATAGCATGCTAAGTGAAAGAAGCTAGCCACAAAGAGTCACATAATGTATGATTTCATTTATATGAAATTCCCAGAATAGGCAAATCTGTAAAGATAAAAAAATAGATTAGTGGTTCCTGGGGACTGGGAGAGGAGGGGATGGGGGGGTGACTTGCTAATGGGTATGGGGCTTACTTTGAGGATAATGAAAACGTTTTGGAATTATAGAGGTGATGGTCGCACAATTTTGTGAATGTACTAAATGCCTCTAAATTGTGCACTTTAAAATGGCTAATTTTGTGTTACGTGAATTTTACCTCAGGAAAAAAATAGAGAAGTGTCCTACAAAACAGCTGACCTAGTCCTTAATATTGTCAAGGTCATCAAAACAAGGAAAGTCAGAGAAACTGTCACAGCCAAGAAGATCCTAAGGAGACATTATGATTACTGTCATGTGCTGTCCTAGATGGGATCTTGGAACACAAAGAGGATATTAGGTAAAAAAACAAGGAAATCTGAATTAAGTATAGACTTCAGTTTATCATAACGTATCAATATTGTTCATTAATTATAACAAATGTAACATACTAATGGAAGATGTTAAAAAGAGGGAAACTGGATGCAGGGAATATGGGAATTCTCTGTAATAGCTTTTCAGTTTTTCTGTAACTCTGGGGGTGGCCACGTGTGCTCTTTGCATCTGCCCCTCCCCCCTTTTCCTGCCTATTACATAGATGCACAGACACACATGGAGGAGCAGGCAAGGACAAACAGCAGGATAGCGTTGGGAGAGCAGAGGGAGCTGCCAGATCAGCCTTCAACTGCCTGTTTCCACACATCGTGTGAACATGGGAATAAGAAAACAAAAATATTAAAAAGGGCCATTCTTTTAAATTAAATAAATGTTGTTTAATTAAAAATTCACTATAATCTGTACAGTATTAGTTTCCTAGGGTTGGCATAACAAAGTACCACCAACCAAGTGGCTTAAAACACCAAAAATTTACTGTCTCACTATTCTAGAGGCCAGAAGTCTGAAATCAAGGCGGCAGGGCCGTGCTCCCTCTGGGACTCTGGACGGAATCCTTCCTTTCTTCTTCCTAGCTTCTGGTGGTGGCGGTTGATCGTTGGCTTGAAACTGCATCACTGGCATCTCTGCCTCCATCCTCACATGGTCTTCTCCTTGTGTCTCTGTCTTCAGGTGGTTTTTCCCTCTTCTTAAGACACTATCATCTTGGATTAGCACCCACCCTAATGACCTCATCCTAACTTGATTACATCTGCAAAGACCTCATTTCTGAATAAGGTCACGGATACTGGTGGTTAGGACTTCAACACAACCTTTGGGGGCCATAGTTCAACCCCTAATACTATTTTTCTCATTCTATGGTGGACTCGTGAAAACATCTTCAAAGACCATCAGGGGCCTGTTGACTGGCATTTGGGATGAACGACATGTGTGATCTTTTTTTATCTTCACAATCTCTTGACTTAGGACCCTATTCATTCTCCCTGACCTTCTCTCCCAAATTATGAAATTAAGGCATAGGAAATTTTAGTCATTTTTTCCTAGGTTGCACTGTTAGAAAATGGTGGATCCAGAATTTAAGCCTAAACTATGTTAATAGTTTTTGCTCATTCCACTAATAACACTGTGCTTCATCAAACTGTTCCCAGTCGAGATGAGTTTTTGATGAATCAGATCAGGAAACTGCAAGATAAAGGGTTGCTGACCCAAGGCAATTTTCTGGAACATTCTTACGTTCCTCCATATTGGTTTAGTCTTTTCTTCTTTCGTTTCTCCTGCCACTGTCCTGATTGAACTGAAAGCTTGCCTCACACCCTGGTTTGCAAACCTCTCTCCCCCTCTGCCATTCCGGCTCTTGAGTCTGATTTACTGATATCTACTTGTCTAAATGATAAAATTGAGAAAGCTTTTACCAAGTAAGTTTATCACAGAAATGCAACTATTACGTGTATTGTGCAAAATGGTTCTTTTTGTAATAAATCCAGGCAAATACATTGGAGTCATTAATTTGAATACTAAGTACAAGGTACTGTTTAAAAATCCACAAGATGAATAACAAATCGTAATTCTGGCGAGGCAAAGGCATTCTTCAAAGCCATCGCTTTTATAATCCATTGAAGAGGCTATGATCGTAGCTCGCTGATGGCTGATTTAGGGTCTAGCACACGTGTCATTACCTTTCCGGGGGATGTATTTCATGCATCCTCACATTACAAACAGTTCCTGACTCTGAAATAGATTCAGTTATGAAAGTTCATCTGAAGTATATTCTTCGGAAATCAGAATGTTTAGCACATCCGTATGAAGGGCCTTCTATGCGCCTACTCTGTGTTTGGCTCTGGAGATAAAGCAGTAAAAAAGCAGATAGGGTCCTTGCTTTCAGAGAGTTTAAATTTGAGGAATGTGGTCGACTGCATTATTGCTTTCAGTATTTTACCCTTTCCTCCATCCCTGCCCTTGGCCAGGCGAGTCATCTGTTCCTCCAGGCTGAATGTACTTTCCTTTGATTGGCTATGAAGTTGGTCATGTGACTTGCTTTCGGCCAATGGGATGTTACCAGATGCTGCAACCTACAATTTGAAAAGCTGGGCTTCTCTCTGCCATGGCTGTAAGGAGCACTTCCTTGGGGTAGCTGCTGCCCCTTCACCCTTCACCCTTCACCCTTCACCCTGGAATTCACACGTACCTCTCCCTGCAGCTGCTCCAAGGACCTGTAGCATGATTACAGCCACCCCTGTCAGCCATCAGAGGCTGGAGAAAATATATCCTTCTTGTTCAAAGTCACTGAGTTTTGAGGTTGCACAGCATTTTTATGGCAATAGTTAAATGATAGAGGTGGAGGGAACTCCCACACTACATAATGGTCCCCAAATATCTCTGTAATTATGGTGGCACCATGTGGGACATGGAGAAGCAGATTTGAGAGTGTCTTGCTCATTTTCCCTCAGCAGTCAGCATTCCAGGACATGCCCCAGACTTCTCCTCCTGAGAGCCTTCTCATGCAATTGGCCCGCTAGAAATGGTGGGGCGTTCATGCCCCTAAAACGGCTCCCAGCCAGTGATGGACATGTGTTGGAGGATAAATACACAGCTGCCTTGCTCCTGCAGCAGTGAAGGGGATACCTCGGAGGCACATGTTCTACTGCCTCTTCATTCCCCGGCAGCACTTGCCCCACTACCAACGCTTCCTGGGAGTACATCCCAAATAAGTTACTCGCACTCACATCTTTGTCTTAGGGCTTGCTTTTGGGAGAACCCAACCCAAGACAGCCACGACATTAGATAGTGGTTGTATATTTCCATCGCAAGTGACAGAAACTCCAACTTAAACTGGCTCAAGCAGAAAAAGAATTTATCGACTCATGTAATTGAACAGTCCAGGCTAATAGCTCTAGCTTCCGCACGAGTGAATCTATTTCTTTAAACGACGTTACCAGCGCTTGATTTCTCTTTCCATCTCTCTGCTCTGCTTTCCTCTGTGTTGACTTTTTTTCTCAGGCAGGTGAGCTTTCTAATAGTCTACATGGTCCCAGGTTTAAGTCTAGGGGAAAAGAGAGCATCTCCCTCCAGATAACGCCGGCGAAGTCCTAAGACTAGATCTGATTGGCTCTGACTAGGTCATGTGTCCACGTTTGAACCAATCACTGTGCCCAGAGAGCTTTATATGGCTAGACACGGGCCCCATGGCCACCAGGGAAGCTGACGGTCCTGTCAGCTGCATCCAGTCATGGGGAGTGAAAGCGGATGGTGTGGTTCTTCAAGGAGATTTCCTGTTCCTTTATTTTACCAGTAGAAAGGAGATCAGTGCTGTACAGATTCACACCCACACCTTCTGACTCTAAAAGTGCTATCTGCCAAAAGAAATCTCCTATTTCCCGTTAATTGCGAGAGAAATGTGTGTCATGAATGTCTCACTATTATTGGGGATGCTGAGATACAGAAAAGGAGCAAAGTTCCTAAGAACCATAAAATAACTGTTTTACAATGCATTAATCATCTCATATTAAGTTTTTGATTCTGTTTTCCAATAGGATTACGGGAGATGAACAGGAAAGCACATGATACAAGTTTCAAAGGATAGAAAATATCATTGAAGAGGACAATGTTTACTTGCTGAGGGACTGGAGAGCTGGGAGGGGCTGGAGTGGAGACACTTACAGGAAAGTGATTTGGTTGTTTTGCTTGAGCTTTCATAGAACAGAAAACTTTAGGAGGTTAAATGGTCACATTTCATTTCTATCCTTAAGACAATAGTGTACCACTTACTATGACTTTATTTGCACATTGCAGAAAACTGAAACGTAATAGCTTAAGGTAGGGGTCAGCACAGTGTTTCTGTAAAGGGACGAAGAGTAAATATTTTAGGCTTCATGGGCCAGGAGGCAAAATAGAGGATGTTATGTGGGTACTTATGTGACAAGAGAGAAAACAAATTTCCACAAAGTTTTTATTGATGAAATTGAAAGTACAATAATAATTGAATTCAAGATTTTGTAATACAGGTCTACTAAAGAGGACAATCGAATTCTTGTTTTGAGGAGGGTAATGGTTCCCTTAATTGGGACTCCAAGTTAGTGTTCACTATCATCAAATTGATCGCCAATGTTCATTTGTAAAAACCATTCTCAGCTCTCGCAGTCTGCGCACAAACATGCAGCCGCTGGCTTTTGACCCACAGGCTGAAGATGCTGACCTCTGGCTTAAAAAAACAGGGCACCTATTGGCTCACATAGTTAAAAAAGTTTGGCAGGCTTCATTCAAGCCGAGCTAGTTCAGAACTCCAGCTTCACTTCTTTGAGATTATCTTCATTCGGCCCTCCTACCTGGGTTGGCTTTATCCTGAGCCTGGATGCCTTCAAGGCTGCCCTTAGAAACTGGAACTGCCTGTTTCCTTATTCATACCCAGTAAGGGAGAGAGCCACTCCCTTCTCAGAGCCGCTGAGCAAATGTCCTGAGCTTCACTCTGATAGGAGCAAACCTGAGCCAATCATGTGACAAGGGAGTGGGACCAATCAGAGAACAGCCCTGGATTCAAATCTCATAGCTGCTCCACAGTGAGAGCGACATGGGGGGAGGGGAGAGGATGGAGCAACAGCAACATCCCTCACAAATAAACTCTGAAGAACTAGACAGAAAATGGGGAGCAGATGGGAAATTTTTACAAAGTGAATATATTGAAACCTTATCTCTATGTTTCTATGTGTTTGAGAGGTCTTGCTAATCTGGAATATCTGTATTATTATGCTGAATTTTCTCAGAATGAACAGTAGGAATTATGAAAAAGTAGTTATAGCAGTATTTGACAGAGGCCCTGTCCTCAGCACCTCTAGTCTGGCCACTTGAATTGACTTCTCATTAACAAACCTTGACAAACACTCTCCTGAGGGATTCTGTCCTGCACCCTCTAGCTCTCAGCCAATATCTGTATTACTTCTTTCCTCTTCAAAAAGGATCCCTGAGAAGATGCATTCAACATCCTTCACAGAGTAGTTGAGTCCTGGATCGTTTTAATTTTTGGGGGGTATAAGCAATGTTCCCTTTTATCCATGCCCATCCTAGGACTTCTGATGGAGTAGGAGGCTCACAGAAGAGGTTTGGTGTCTACGATCTCTTTGAGCAGTTATCAGATTCATAGACCACAAGTCCACGTGTGGACCAAAACTTCTCTTAGGCTAAATAGGTAATATGTTTGCCCCTTATACATGACTGTTTTAAAAGTAGGTAGAGGCCTTTTTGAGTCATAAAATACAAATTCATTTAACAAAAGTATCCCTAGTTTTAGATTAGCTTTTTATTATTATATATTTTCTCACTCAGCAGTTGTTTAAAAACAAAACCATTGTTTTGTGGAGATCTGTTAATATTTTTTATATTAAAAAGGAGTTCTCATATGATAAAAATCTTGGGGAACACTCTGCTAGGTACTGGGGACTGTGGAAATGACAAGAGGAATGTGTCAGAGCCTCAGTTCTTAGGAAGCTCATAGCGTAGCAGGGATAAAGGAATGTATTAGACAGGACTCTTGGTTGCAAGCGACAGGAATTCAGTTCAAACTGACTGAAGGGAAGACAGGGAATGCACTGGGTTATGTGAACACAAAGTTCAAAAATAAGCACTTATTTAGCTCATCCACGCATGTCTAGATCCAGAGTCTGAACTGTATCATCAAGATTTAGTTTCTCTCCGTTTCCTGATTTTGCTTTGCTCTGTGTTGGATCCACTTTCACATGACCCCTTCCCACCCGACACAAACGAATACTGTCCAGGCTTGCGTTATGGAAGCTCCAAACACCTCCTAATTCTAGTGGGAGGAGACAGTCACCTTTCCCATAGTTCCTTTGCATGAACTCTTATTGGTTCAATTTTTCATGTGAACCAATTGGTATGACAAAAGGGATGGAAGATACTGATAGGACAGATTTGGGACATAGGAATCTATGCATCTGGGAAGAGGTTAGCACCAATCAAACAATATAGACTGATGACGGAGACTATAGGATCTTCAAGGGGGAAATGAGGGTGCTATTATGAGAAGAAGGGGGAATAAATGCTGGAAAAGCAAAAAGAACTGACTCTCACTTGAAATGACTCAGTCAACACCCCAAAGGAAGAAAATAATGAATGGTATAAGAGAGACTCATTTGTTCATTCAACGTTTTCTTTAATAGATATTTACTGAAATTTTTTATTTTATCAGAAACTACTTATTGCCAATACGTTTCATTCCTTCTTCCTAATAGAGTCATTGACTTTGTTCAACTGTCCACTCCTTTAAGTGGCCATGTGTTTGAGAGAAGACTGTTCCATTTCCACACCCAGGGCCAGGTCTTGATTGGCTAAGCCTCTCACGGTAGTCACATTCCTTTTGCTATGCGTCTGTGTAAGGCATAAGCATAAGAAACATTTTGGGCAATGAAATATGAAGTGAAGTTTCTCGGAAGCTTCCAGAAAAGCTGTTCTTGCTCTTAAAAAGAAATGTAACTAGGAGATATCTTAAAACCCCAAAGGAAGGTAACCTGTAGATCCTCACATATAAGAAATGTTGAAATAACATGGCTTCTTGGATGCTGCTGTTGAGGAAATGAATGACTCCAGAAGTGACCTGACCTCTAGCTTTCTAGTTGTGTGAGAAAATTGCTTTCCTTGTTTCAAGTTACAGTGAGGTTTTATGTTCCTTGCATTGAATGTGCCTCCTGTTTGCTGTGGCCCCAGGCCAGGCATTCAGGATAAGAAACGAATAGGGTATATGCCCTCTGTTCATTTGAGGCTTACAGCCTTCTGGGGCAGCAGCTGATATTTTTCCCAGTTTATTCCACTTCTTCTCCATGAAGTTAGTCAAAGTACCTAAGGGGATGGATCAAGAAAAGCATGAGGGCAAACAGCGTATGTTGCACCCAGAGTGTTCTCTCCCTAATCAAATGCAAGGGTCCTGCTGAAAGAACCAACAGTCCTTGGAGAAAATACTACTTCTTTTCTGGAAACAAAATTTAAAGTGCATGGCCCTCCACTGGTGGGTCAGGACTGCCATCTTCACCAACAAAGGCAAACATATACTTCTCTATTCCTACTTTTAAAACCCCAGTTATGGGCACGATGCGTATCTGTGGAACCCCACCAGCACCAACAAATACAAAGCACTTAGCTCATGCAAACTTGTCTCTTTATTTTCAATATCACTTGCAATGTAAGCTTTTTACAAAATCAAATCCTTTCTCACCGATGATGTGATTTTCTCTGAAAAGGCTTTGAAGTATCCAGCCGTTATCACTTCTGTACACAAACATTAGCAGAAGCCCTGCCAGGCAGGAGGACAAAAATAATTGTTCAGCCTTCATTTTAATTTAACCTTTTGCAAATTCCTACTTTAAAAAAGTTCCCCTTGACTTACTGGCATCATATTGAGATAATTTATGAGGCAGTCCATTCTTGTTAAGACAGCGAATCTCCATGAATCTTTTCTCCCATGAAAGACTGTCCTGGACCCTTCACCCCTTTTTAATTTAGGCATCTTGCTCTCTTTCTTTACCATTTGCATGGGTCCCTTTGTCACCTTAACACTCTTGTCTAATGGTTTCTGTACAATTAAGGCATTATGGAGGTGAACGTTAATATGTCTCGGAAAATTTACGGAGGCCATATATCTTGATGTTGCACAAGGATGTGCCAGAAATTGGCTAGGAATGCAGGTGCACTGCTCTTTCAGCTGATATGAGAAATGGAGTTCATTATCTGTCATGTTGGTAGTGGGACTAAGCAGAGACCATTGTTGGGAAGACGTGAAAAGAGAAAGGGTAGCCAGCATGGTGTAAATCAGGAGAGAAATACAGGTTTGAGCTATTTTAGCATCAGGTTTGGTAGAAGAGTGGTTAAAAGTATGGGAGCTGTATTCAAATTGTCCTATTTTTAGATTCTCGCTTATTTACTAGCCATTTGATTTTGCACTATAACCTCTCTAATCTTCAGTTTCTTCATTTGTAAAATGGAGGTACATTTAGAACACAACCCTAAGTCCTTTGTATGGCCTTCCAGGTTCTGCTTGGTCTGGGCCCTCCCTGGGTCTCAGCCCCATCCCGCGCTGCTCACTATGATTCCGCCATTTTGGCTCCTTTCAGATGCTCCAATGTAACAGCTGCTTCTCACCTCAGGGCCTTTGGCCATGCTGCTGCTTCCTCTTCCGTGAAATACTTTTCCCCCGGATGCTCACATGGAAGGCTACTTCTCTTTCTTCCTGGACTAGGTTAAATTTTACCCTTCACAGTAGGTAGGTCTTGATTTTAGCATAGGTTCCCGAAAGGCAGATTTGAGTAATTTATCTGGCAGATGATGCCAGGGATCAAAGGAATAGAGAAAGGAGGTGAGTCAATTAAAGGTGACAGAATCATAAATTTACCACTGTAGGCAACTGGGACTCGATTCCGCCGGCGAGTCTCTGGGAGACTGCGTAGACCTCCTCAGAGTTTTCCTAGTAACGGGACAGGAAGCCGGGATGGTGATCCTCCAACTCTTGTTCTTCATTGGCTGAAGGTCACTTCTGGAAGTGTTAATTGTCTGGCACATCCAGCCTCTGCTCCCTTGGGCTCAACATGACACTACATGAGAGAAAGCCCCACAACAGGGAACTCAGGCACTAGAGGTGGGAAGCCCTTAGTGTGTGAGGGAACTGCCCACCGGGCTGCAGGTGGCATCATGGGTGGGCCAAGGGAATACGGGTTGGGTGCTAACTGCCCCTACAGCCCCCCATATTTCTCAATTCCTTCATCCTGTCTGCTATGGACAGAATGTTTGTGTCCCCTCAAAGTTCAGATGTTGAAGGCTTTAGTGCCAAAGTGATGTTTGGAGCTGGGGCCTTAGGAAGGTGATTAGGTTTAGGTGAGACCCTGAGGGTGGAGCCCTTATGATAAGATTAGTGCCTTTATAAGAAGAGGCCAGAGCCCTCTTTTTCCACCATGTGTGGATACAGCAAAAAGATGGCTACCTGCCCTGCAAGAGGAAGAGAACTCTTGCCAGAACTGCCCTTGGTGGCACCCTGACCTTGGACTCCAGCCTCCAGAACTGCGAGAAATAACTGTCTGTTGTTGAAGCCCCCAGGCTATGGTATTTTGTTATAGCAGCCCGAACTAAGATGCTGGCCATAGCTTTAAATGCACTTATCATAATCGGTAATCAGACCCTTATGTGTTCGTATGTTTGTTAAATTAGTATGCTGTGGGGTCCAAGAGCACAGGGGTTGTGTTTGCTTGTTCTTGAATGTTTCTTGAGTGCTCAGAACAAAAGAGTAATATTCAAGGTATTTAAACACCAGTATAGCAGGGGTGTCGATTATTTGAAAGTCTGCCCACTTGTGTTAGAGTAAATTTCCAGCAGTGGAACGGCTATGCCTAAGACGTGGGCACTTAAAAGAGAGCTGGCCTTTCTAGTAAAAATTTTTAAGATGCTTCATAAACCCAAACAGGACAGGTTCAAAGTGTAGTCACGGGGGCAAATTAAATCCTGAGGATTTCAAACATGAGTACCTTGGTAATGAACATGAAAGATCTTGTTTTTTTTTTTTTTTAAGCAGGATTAACAACACGATTTTGAATATTTAAAAATGAGTGTGCATGTATATGTGTGGTGTGTGTGTGTTTTGGGTTCCACTAAAAGCTCACTTAAAACCCACTTGAGAGCTTTTTCATTTGTTTTACAAGTATTCAGCACAGCAGGATAAAACTTCAACTTTTGGCAAGCCTCTACCCTCTCAAGCCAGGGTTGATGACTAAAAAATGGAAAGAGGAGAACTTCTCTTTGACAAATGGTACACCTACATTGGGAATATGAAGACACCTTGCTCCCTAAAAGGTTAACTAGGGACAATAATTGCTTTCTCCAGAGATCGCCCAAGTGACATGGTGCTGTCTTGATTTCATTGCTGTTTGATGATGCACATTTCTTGCCACTTATAAATGAAATAAATGAGGTTAGATGGCAAAGATTATGAAAGGAATTAGCAATAATGAGCCTGGTAACAAAAAACATTATGATGTAAAATTGAGTTGACCTTACTTTCATAATTATTCACCTTAATTGTTTTTTGTAGTGTAATTTGAATGAAATTAAATAATACTAACATTCCCTCTGCCACTGACTAGGAATTTCATGTAAAGATTAATAATTTCAGAACTAAAGATTTGCCTGCCATCTTTCTAGAGGTCACTGTTGCTATTCCAGAAAGCTACACGTCCTCAACATGACCACAGGCCACCTGTGTCAAGACCGTAATTTACTCCTCAAATACCTTGGGTCTTGTGACATACCTGTGGCACTGGAATCGGGACATCTGCTTCCAAACTTCACAGGGTTCCCTGCTCTCCTGATCCTGATCCTCATAAACTTTTCCCAATTTGTCTGCTAGAATGTTCGTCTCTGTGAATCACCCATGGTCAACACTTGTGTGTAAAGGAACCAGACGTTTTCAGTTAAATGGGTGGACATAATTTGAATCTGAAATTTAAAATTTTCTCAGAGCACTCCTTTAGGGCATCCCACACATGAAAGTGGGTAAATATAGCACTTTTTACCTTTTCATAATCTTGGACAATAGTAATACTAAGAAATTTTAAACATTTGCCGTCTCCCAGGTACTGAGTTGGGTCATTCCCATGCATTATGTCACTTAGTCTTTTCTATAACCTTATGATGTAGGTACAATTGTCATCTCTGTTTTGCAGATAAGGAAAATGAGATTTATTTATCTTTTCTTTACATATATATTTATTATTATTTTATTGTGATTTATCAGGTGGAAATTTAATCAACATTTTTCTTCTTTTAAATTTTTATTTATTTTATATGTTTTTTGTTGCAGTAACATTGGTTTATAGCGTTATATAAATTTCAGGTGTAAGTCATTATATTTCGATTTCTGTGTAGATTACATCATGTTCACCACCAAAGACTAATTACCATCCATCACCACACACATGAGCCTAATCACCCCTTTCACCCCCTTCCCCCACCCCCTTCCCCTCTGGTAACCTCCAATCCGATCTCTGTCTCTATGTGATTGTTTGTTGTTGTTTTTACATTCTGTTTATGAGTGAGATCACGTGGTATTTGACTTTCTCCCTCTGACTTACTTCGCTTAGCCTAATACCCTCAAGGTCCATCCATGTTGTCACAAATGGCCTGATTTCATCATTTCTTATGGCTGAGTAGTATTCCATTGTGTATCTATGCCACATCTTCTTTATCCATTCGGCCCTTGATGGGCACCTAGGTTGCTTCCAAGTCTTGGCTATTGTGAATGATGCTGCAATGAACATAGGGGTGCAAGTATCTTTACACATTCGTGTTTTCATGTTCTCTGGATAAATACCCAGCAGTGGAATAGCTGGATCGTATGGTAGTTCTATTCTCAATTTTTTGAGGAATCTCCATACTGTTTTCCATAGTGGCTGCATCAGTTTACACTCCCACCAGCAGTGTACGAGTGTTCCCTTCTCTCCACATCCTCTCCAACACTGATTTTCTGTCTTGTTGATTACCGCCATTCTGACAGGAGTGAGGTGATACCTCATTGTAGTTTTGATTTGCATTTCCCTGATAATGATGTTGAACATCTTTTCATGTGCCTGTTGGCCATCTGTTTATCTTCTTTGAAAAAATGTCTCTTCAGATCTTTTGCCCATTTTTTAACTGGGTTGTTAGTTTTTTTGTTGTTGAGATGTATGAGTTCTTTATATATTTGGATGTTGACTCCTTATCTGATGTATGGCTTGCAAATATCTTGTCCCAGTTGTTAGTTTGTCTTTTCGTTTTGTTGATGGTTTCCTTTGCTGTGCGGAAGGTTTTTAGTTTGATGTAGTCCCATTTGTTTATTTTTTCTATTGTTTCCCTTGCCCCATCAGACATGGTACTTGAAAATATGCTGCTAAGACCGATGTCAAAGAGCATACTGCCTACGTTTTCTTCTAGAGGTTTCATGGTTTCAGGTCTTACATTCAAGTCTGATCTATTTTGAGTTCATTTGTGTGTATGGTATAACGGTCTCCTCTCATTCTTTTGCATGTGGCTGCCCAGTTTTCCCAACACCAGAAAGTGAGATTTAAAAGGTTAAATAAGTTGCCAAGATCCAAGCAGAGCTGAGCCAGGGTTGGAACCCTTGCGTCCAACCCATGGGCTCTTGGCCAGTAGGGTAGAAGCAGAGAGAGCCAATCGGCAGACATCGTGGTTTGGGGGTTCAGTAGCTTGTGGTCCATCTCTGCTCTCCCACTTACTCTCAGCAGGTAACTGACTTCTCCCAGCTCGAGTTGACACTTATGAAATCTGATTAACACCTGACTACTGAGTTACAATGAATATTAAGTGGAGAACACAGTGAAGTGCCTTGAACATTGATGAATTATGGGGATACTCAATAAATGGTCACTTTTCCCCAGGATGTGCGGGCATTTCCCCCTGAGTTCTGGAAAGCACTTAGCACGATGCCTGGTCCGCTGAAACCAATCATTATGTTATTAACTAATATTTGTTGAGCGTCTACCGCATGCTGGGCTCCATGCTTTGCAGGAGGTGTCTCTCTAACACTCACAGCTGTCTTAGGACATCGATACTATTTTTGTCCCCATTTAGAGAGAGTGGCTGAGTGGCTTCCATCTGGGAAGCAGTGGAGCTGGGACTGAGGCTCAGAGTCCAAGCTCTGAGTCAGTCTCATATTGTGTCAGCTGTAGTTTGCTGGGCATGTCTCCTTCTCATCACCCTGAAGTGATCTCTCTCCCTCTTTTGAACTCCAGTGGCCTTTGCTGTCTGTCTAAATCAGCAGGCAGCAAATCATACCCTCGAGTACATTATGGCCTCCCCTGCTTTTGGGAAGTGTGAAAATCACTATAGCCTGTGTTCATTTGTTGTCGGTCACTCAGTCACTCAACAAACATCATTGTATGTCTATTATATTCCAGGCAATGTGGGAGTTTCTAGGGGTACAGAGGAGAACAGGAGGGACATGGTGTCCATTAGGAGAGCCAGAAATCATGGGGACCAAACCTCTGCTTGGAGGACCCTCCTCTGGAAAAGAACATTAAATTACATACACAAAATTAAATTAAGGACCTCAGAAGGGGCCTGGACAAGCGATGGGTCCTGAAACTTAGACTATTAGCTTAGTGGTAAATGCACTACTGGTACCTATTGCTGTGGATTTTAGAATTCTAGATTCTGGTATAATCCAGATATAATAGGGAGGCCTTAGGCCCTGATCACCATCAATCCATCAAATCAAAACAAAATAGAACAGAAATATGACTGCAGACGTCAAGGAATTATGAAAAGCTTTATGTCACATTTCCTTGGAGGGGCTAATCTAACAGCTGAATTTACTCAATGTGCCATACACAGGTTCCTAAAAGGCCCTTTTCCCCCAAAAAGTCCTAATGAGTGAAAGTGCCATTCTCTCTCACTCGCAGTCCCCCACACCCCTCACCTCCCTCCCATCCTTGTCTAACATTCTCCAAACCCCAGAAACCCTCCTGCCCACCACGGGCAGACACTGCCCAAGAACAGGTTGTTTTCTATTCTGAGGGCTTCCATGGAAAGACCTAGAACTCACCACACAGACACACACACGTCTGGTGAATTCAATTCTCCACTTAGTAACCCGTATTTAAAATCTCACGCTTGTTACGTATCATTTCCCAAACTAAAGCATAAGGCATTTGATAGCAGGGACTAATTTATACTTTTGCAATTTCCAGCACAATTAAGACTCCCCCACACACGAAATATTTGGAAATCGAGGTAGTAATTTTAAAATAAAAATTATAATGAAGAACAGTAGGCGATTCTATTTAAAAAAAAATTAGTGGCAAGGCTCAAAGTTCCATACTTGGTTTAGTCATTAAATTCAGGGGAAAAGTCCAGAAATCACGGGAGTGGAAGTGCAGGGAAATGAGATTTGAAAGGAAACAGCAGATGCAGGCAGGAATAGTCATGTTAACCTAAATCATTTGGAAGCTTGGACTAGAGCAGTAATTCTCAACTCAAGGGACACGTGGCCATGTCCGGGGACATTTCTGGTTGTCACAGCTAAGGATGATGGTGTGCTACTAGCATCGGGGGACAGAGATCAGGGATGCTGCTAACTATCTTGCAATGCACAGGACAGGCCCTCAGCGGAGAGCTATCCAGCCCAAAATATCACTAGTGCTGAGATTTTTCAGACCCTGAACCAAAGGACCTGGAGAAACAAGTCTTATACCAAGTAACTAATTAGCCAATTGCCTAAATAACTAATCAGTTAAGTAATCAACTAACTAACACTGTGGACGTGTTTTGACTAAATTGACTCAGACGTTTTTCCCCAATTAATAATTGGTCAATTTGTAGGGGGGAAAGTCTGTTAATTTGGTGATTTGATTGAACTGGCTTCTTCTGTTCAGTTAGAATGGCAATGGCAGTGTGCATGTGCATGTGTGTTTGTGTGTGTGTGTACATAGTGATATTACATGGCAAAGTAATAACTTTTTTTATTGACTTGAAATTTCCTGGTGGTTATATATCAGGCACAGTGTCGGACTCTCCATGGATGATCTGGTTTAGTCCTCACTACAGCGCTGTGACTGTGATCACGCCATTCAAAGATGAGAACCTGTGACCTGTCTGAGGTCACATGAACCCTGGGAGGCGGGAAAGGCAAATCTCAGTCTAGGCCATCTCAGCGCCAAGGCCGTAGTTCTCAGCTAGGATCTCTGAAACATCAGTCACTCCACACGCTGTTTGTGATTTTTGCTCTGTCCGTGGGACACCTGCAGTATTATTTTCCTGACTTTTAAAACTTTAAATAAATTGAACCTCACCCCTAGCAATGGTATCTTGGAATCCTGGGTTCAATGCATTAGCATACGTTACCTTTCTAGTACAGTTTAAGAAGACATTGCTTTCAAACGACGATATTAAGCTCCTTCTTGCCAACATCAAAATGAATTTTTAATGATCAAGCATGATATAAGTGGAAATTATTGTAATAATTGATTAATTAATCCACGTGAAGGCCACAGAGCACTCTCTAGAAGAGGTTTGAATGGCCAAATGAAGGTTAAATCAGCAAAATAAAGAGTGATAATAAAGAAAAAGATTAAAGGAACATGCTTTCAAGGGGTTCCCGTGATTAAATGCAATCAAAGGAGAGCTAATGGGTTAGCTCATTTCTGCCGAGCAGTTACAGTGTCCAATTTGATGAAGGGCCCTGCAGTAACTTTCAAACGGAGAAATGGGAATTAGTGACATTCTCTCTCCAATTACTAATTTTACAGAAACGCAAACAGCTCAGCAAAGGGACATATTGTGTGTCCCACGGCTTTCTGTGAACAAATACATTTGATAGTTGATACGACACCCTGAGTGAATAGGCCCTGATTTTCAATGTACCCTCGAATTCTTTTATTTTGTTGTCAATAGGTTTAATAATTGATTGTGGGGGGAAAACAAAAAAGGGTAAGAACAATACCAGGGTTGTCTCAAGAGTTCCAGAGGAATGATTTGTGTCAAATCAGGTGAGTATTTTTTTTTTTTTAATTTATATGCCGTGCTGTTCACAAGCTAAATTCTCATTGATTTAGCTTCTCTCTTCCTCCTTCCATTTAACTGGGATAAACCCTTGTGGCAAATCTTCTATGAATAAAATTGTCAATCTCTCCTAGGAATGACTCAATCTATGTATTTGTAAGCTTCAAGTATGAGTGTGGCTGGCATAGTGGAAGGATCTTAACCGCCAGAATAAAAAAAAGAGGTGTATTCCTCCACCTCATCGTGATTAATACACTTTCTCAATCTTCTCGGCCAAGATTGGTCAATAGTGATGGTTATGGCTAATTGAAGTATTTGCCATAATTCCCTGTACATATTCCGCTTATATCGCACCCACAGAAAGAAGCGTTTTGGTGGGATAGATGTGGATGCAGAGTAATCTCATTTTGTACCCCCCTCATCACGTTGATGCACCCAATAGCCCTGTGAAGTAGGAAAGAAGTTTGTCTGGGATTCCCAGTGTCTTCGAGACCTTCCTTATGGCACTCACTGCATTCTACTGAAATTTATTATTCATTATCTGCCTTCCCAGCTGTATTGTGGCGTTGTGCAAAGTGACCTTCTTTATGGCTTAAACAAGGTAGGATTTCAAAAAACATTCACTAAATAAATGAAGTATTCTCTCTCCAAACTCTTTCTCTAGAGCAGTGGTTTTCATCAGGGGGCAATGATGCCCCTTGGCAGATATCTGGCAACATCTGGAGGCATTTTGGGTATCATGACTGGAGTGGGGGTGGGGTACTATTGGCAGCTGGTGGGTAGAGGCCAGGGATGCTGCCAAACATCCTACAGTGCACAGGATGGCCCCTCATAGCAAAGAATGATCAAGCCCGAAATGTCAACAGTGCCAAAGTAGGGGAGCCCCCTAGAGGTACATTACACACACCCAGAATGGGAGATGAATTTTCTGGGAAGCTGGTAAAGTTGTAGGGCCTCTCAGTCACCGGCATCAGCCCCTCCAAGGACTTGAGAGGCACCATGGCAATACAGTCACATGGCCAGGTGTTTTTGTTCAATTTGCAAATGCAAGTGGCTACTGGAAGTTTTTGGATATGGCTAAGAGAAAGACCTGGGAATTGTTTCAATTTGGGTTTCGTGGAATATACACATGTGGTTCTGGGTCACTATGTATATAATTAAGTTACTGCTCATTGTGATAGTATAGGAATGGCTTCTAGAATATTCCTAATGCCCATTTTGCCATCTCCCCCAGAATGGTGATACAAAGGAATAGGCTAGAGGCTCTACAGGGATGAGTGTTTCCTAGGCACCCAGCAGTCAATGCACATGCATAGTGGAGGAGACGCAAGGCTTAAAATGTGTGGAGCCAGAAGTTAGTCTGTGGAAAAGTTTTCCAATCGTCAAATGTGTAAATTGAAGCAGAAGATTAATTTCTCATTGATGCCATGATGAAACAGAATTTCTTTCCTAACTGAAATACGTTTGATAGCACAGTGTATACAATTATAAAAGCACTGTATGATTTTATTATTATTATTATTATTTTTTGGTGAGGAAGATTGGCTCTGAGTTAACATCTGTTGCCAATCTTCCTCTTTTTGCTTGAGAAAGATTGTCACTGAGCTAACATCTGTGCCAATCTCCCTCTATTTTTGTATGTGGGAGGCCACCACAGCATGACTTGGTGAGTGGTGTGTAGGTCCCTGCCTGAGATCCAGACCTGTGAACTCTGGGCCACAGAAGCAGAGCGCACAAACTTAACCACTACACCACCAGGCCAGGCCCTCATTTTTTTTTATTTTCTAAAGTGATATCAAATAAAATTGATCAGAATTCTTGATTGTAGGGCCTGAACCTGTAGCAGCAGTATAAAGGCAAATACATTTGTATATGCAGTCACATATTTTATGTATCCCAATTATCAATAACATGAAACCAATTTCAATTAGCCATGTCAGAGAAAGGTCTGAATTACATTACTCTTTTATGGAAGATATTAAAAAATTATTGTTATATGAAAAGGTTATCAAATCATATATAGCCCAAAATGTGGGAAACACATTTCTTAGAGAGTTGCATCAGGGAGCTAATTCATAAGAACCATTATGTTATTTTTCTGGATCTTGTGATGCTTCTGGTATTTTAACTTTTTAACATTGGTAATTTGTTGAGGTTTCTTATTTTCATTCTAAATACGTATTCACTTCTACACCTAATTTTGTATTCCTGTGTTACTGTTCTTAATTAGTGTCTCCAGATTGTATAAACTCCAGGCCCTGCATAACTAGGATCCTCTTCTGCCTACAGCTTCATTACTCCCTAAACCCAGATGACTCATACATAAATTTCTCTAGACTAGATCTTTCCTGTGAGCTCTTTTGGGTGCTAGACTCATATTTAATCACCTTATCATCAGCTCTGGGGTACCTGGGATTTCAGAGTTATCTCTAAACTCAACATGTCCAAAATCAACCTCATCACACAACTCCACCACCCCACGCCTCCAACCAAGTGTTCCTTCAGTGTTCTCTCCCGATGAAGGGGAAGACGCCTAGGAGGAACCCTGGAAGGCCCGGGCTCATCCTTGATACCTCTCTCTGCCTGACCCCTCTACCTAATTCACAGTGTCCTGCCAATGTTATATTTTGATATCTCCTAAACCCATTTAATTTTTCCATCTTTACGCACCACCACCACTTCTGTAGTCCAAACCACCATTGCTGTCTTCTTGGACTCTGTGAACCTCCAGAGTTTCACTCTCGGCTCCCCTCTCAAGCCACTCTCCAGAGAGAGTCAAGAGTTGTCTTCCCAAAACAGAACTCTAATCATGCCAGCTCTCCTGTGCAAAACCTCAGGGCTCCTCAGTGCCCTTGAGGTTGTAAAACCACAACTGAACAAAGACTTTTAAAGTGGCCTAAGAAGACTTGTCTCTCCCAGCTTCATCTTCCTTTCCGCTGCGCTCTCCCTTCCTCTCTCCGTGCTTTCCCCTGGTGTCAGAACGTTGCACGTGCTCTCCCTTTGTTACCTCCAGCTGGTGCATTCCTGTTCATGCTTCAGGTTTCTGCGTGAGCATCACTTGCTATGGGAATCATTTCTTGACCTCCTGAGCTGTTCAAATCCCTCATTATAGGCTTTCATTGCAGAGGACCTGTTCAGAGCGATTGTCACAGTTTCAAGTTCAAAGCAGTTGTCACAGTTGCAATCTTATATCGTCATTTGCTACTCCTTAAGGAAGGTCTCTTTCTGCCCTAGATGGGAAGTCCTTGAGGGCAGGGACTAAGTCTTGTTTTGCTCCTTACTGTATCTTTAGCACTTACATAATATTTGCACACAGTTGGTGGTCTATAAATATCTGTTGAATTAGTGAATTAATAAATGGCATGGAGATTTAGGCACCCACAGAAGATAATTTCCCAGACAGGTATGGCAAGGACATTTCATTGCTTGTGAAAATTTTGATGCATTGGGTGGCTCTCAGAGCACAGTGTTGAGCAGCATCCTGAGGCTGCATTCAGGCTCAGGTGACTATGGTATCAGGCTTGGTTAGAAGATTTGCACTAGTTGCTTGTGGATCTCAGGGCTTCTTCCTATGTAGATCAATCCTGAAGAGGAGATTCTCTCATATCTTGTATCTCTCACATCAGAAAAGGCCATAGTGTGGCCATGACACCAAGACTGGAGTTTTTTGTGGGAAGAGCAAGTGATGAAAAAAAGACATTTTTAGGGGGATACAGTTTGTGCTTTCAGGGCTG